>NW_027286874.1:106485453-106887953 GCF_022747635.1 Hetaerina americana
TTCACTTTTCATATTTTTGTGTTAGTCGTGGCCTCCTGTTGACCGAGTGGGGCCGCTGTTCAACACTGAAGTTTTCCAACGTTCATCGAATGAGGAGCACAGCTTGTACTTCAACGTTTTTTTTAATCAACTACTGTTAGTTTAAACGTGTTTTTTTTAATCTTAAAAGACCAAAGGGTAACTCAGGGTGAGATCTGTAGGCGCTAATAATAGTTGAGCCTGATAAAAAAAAATTTTTAATGAAGTAAGTTTTCCCCTCTTGGTGGATAACGCAAGTATTCCAATCTGCTGTAGGTGTTAATTCCATCCTGCCATGTGGCGCCATCTGGAGTCTCTTGACTTCAAAAACGATATTTTTTTGTTTTATTTCCACCCAGCTTTTGCCCGCGGTTTGGAGCGATTCCTCGGCAAACCTCAGAACCGTAGGAGTAGACCGAGGAGGAACGCACGGGTCAGGAGAATTAATGATTTAGCCTATCAACGGAGGAGGAGGACGAAAAGAAAAGACGTCCACTGGCACACGACGACGTGGCAGCGACCTTTGACAGTTTCCGTGCCCAGCCCCCCCCCTCGCCTCGAGGGCACGCCGCCGCCGGGAGACACTACAATGGGCGTTTCCATGGGAAATTGAAAGCTCGCGGGTGAGACGAAAATACTTTCGTTTCGCTATTATCTGCCGCATTCCCCTTTCACAGCCGCCGCTCAGCCGTCTGAAAGTGAACTTTCGCCCACTCATTGGCCAACTCGTCCCAGTTGGCCAACCTACCTACACGCGCGCGGCGTTTTTTGAAATTGGAAACCCGAGCGAGGGAATGGAAGCGCTGGTAAGGGGGCGAGGGCGGGTGGAGGGAGGGGCGGGATGGTAAGGGGGTTGGGGGAGGAGAAGGAGGAAGGGGTAGGCGGCGGGGGTGGATACTGAAACACACACGCGCGCTCACACCAGGGGGTTCGGCGTACATTTCCCGATGAATAGATGCCCGGGTTGATAGATACGGGTCAATTGAAATCGTAGGGAGTTTCGCTGTCGAAGCCGGCCGGAATGGGAGCAGCCAGAGAGGCACGGATTATTACGCGCACGACTCAATCTAATGGATGGATACAAATCGTGTGCGAGGTTTTTAACGCCGAGGGAAAAATAATCTAACGCGATATTACTTCGGCGGGCTAGATCGTAATGTGAAATCGAAAGGGTAGTAATTGACTTCGCAAAATTCGACAAAATAAATGTATTTACCACCCTTCCCCCAATAATGGATTGCCAAAAGGTGACAGAAAAAAGGTGATGGACCAAAATCAATCCGAGAAGCATAACGGTTTCAGATTTAACTTTGTAGAATTCCTTCATTATGAGGGTAAAAAAGAAATTTAACGCTTCCACAATAAAGATTTAATATTTCAAAGCCATGGTTTTTATTTTGCGCATTTTACCTGATGATGAAGCGCAGCATCGAAACCATGGACGTGAAAAATTAAATCTTTATTGTGGAAATGTAAAGTTTTTTTTTACTACCCTCATAATCAATCCGAGAGGAAAAATAATGGAATTGAAACGTAAAAATTCACCATGTACCTTTAAATGCTTCAGAGGCTCCGTGATCAAACCTAAAGTTTCCCTTAGTGACGACTCGGAGGGAAATTTGGAGGTACGAAGTGCGTTCAGAAAATAACGGGAATTTTTAAATTTCGTGGGTTTGGCGAGTCCGATTGTCAAAATGCTTTTTTATTATGTTGTCATATATACCCCTAAAGTATGATAGAATTTTCAGCTGTATTCATTGTTTGCTTTGTCTGTGGCAGCCGCCGCTAAGGTTAGACGTGTTTTAATGAGATCGGCGATTTTTGTCAGTTAAAAAAAATATATCAAAGAATTTGTATCAAGCCTAAGTTTCGACGTCATATCGTAATAAGCCCATGTTTCGTCACCTGTTATAAGACGTTTCAGTGATTCTGCATCGTCGTTGACTTCATTCAGTGATTCCATTGAGCAAATTCCATTCGCCGCTGTTTTTGTTAAAAATTCAACAATTTTTGCTGTCACGCGTTTCATAACCAAAACATTCGAAAATATTTCCTGGCATGAGCCAATTCCACATGCCAACATAATCAGAGACTTCTCTGATTGTGATTCGGCGATCGTTTATAACCATTTCTTCCACTTTTTCCGCGTTCCCATCGGTTGTTGATGTGCCCCGGGGCGTTCGTCATCTTCAACGTCTTCACGGCCATCTTGGAAACGCGTACACGTACCACTCGTAAACTCCTGTTTTACTCACAACAGATTTACCGTAGGCCTTTCTTGCCATTTCACACACTTTGTTACACTTAATTTCATTTTTTTACGCAAAATTTGATACAAATTCTTCTGGTTCATTCCAGTTATTTTCTGGACACACCTCGTATTGCTTCCGGAAATAAAACCCGTTCATTTTCCTTTGGTCTGGAGGGAAAAGGGGTCTGTTTGGAGGCGGAGGGCTTCGGGAGATGAACCGGAGGGCGCCCAGGAGAGAAGCACAGACAGGCGCCACCCTTTCTCTCCGACGCTGACACGTTTAAGCCGCCATATATCTCCGATCTGTCCACGTGACGCAGGGAAAGGGCAACGAACGGAGTCCACATTTTGAATGATTCACGCTCGTAGGGTTAATCCCGCCCCGCTGGAAGAGCTATCCACGGGTCAGGGTGGAGTGAAGTGGCGGGGAGGGAACTGACGGAAAGAGGGCGGGCCGGTCAGGCTCCGGACCCCCCTTCTCACCCCCCCTCACTCCCTCGCGACCCCCCTCTGATCTGACCGAAACGTATTGGCACATGCTACTGTTTACATCCACCAGGGGGGGTTCCGAACGCTTTCATTCCCAACTCAAATCCCTCTCACAGCAAACGACCTTAACCTGCCTTCATCATACGTACTTGCCAAATAATCTGTCCCTGGCGATAACAGACAACCCTATCTTACGCCATTGTCCATCCCAATCCTCCTTTCTCTGTATCTTCTGGTCTGATTCATAAACAGAGATTTTGAAGGCATTTTCATAAGAATAAAATCTTCCCTCCTTCTAATCATATACTCTGTTATGCATGAATTAACTACGTGTCATAACGCATTAAATTCTCGTGTCCACATCGATGAAAGTAAAAACTTGAGCCGAAGAAAGTCATTCGAAATCATGCAACCGTGGAGAAAAATTTAGAATGCTGCGATAAGACGAAGACTGCCAACTAATTTGGTCGAGATCAAAAGTACACGAGTGTGATGAAGTTGCAGTAATCAACCCAAAGATCGGTTTGGTAGGTGATGGTAGAGTTCACCCAATACTAAGTCTTATACGGCGTGTGAAATTCACACATGAGGGTAGGGGGGACAGTTCCTTTCCCTGTGCCGGTTATGGTTTCCCAGGAAGATCTGGTACCCGATAAATCACAGAAATAAACTTGCTCCGGTTTGCAGATGGCATCGCAGTAGTGGCGGAAACGTGAGAGGACCTGCAAGCAACTCTTAAGTGCCATGGACCAAGTACTGGGGGAATATAATATGAACATCAACCAGAAGAAAAATAGAATCCCTGTGTGTGGAAGAGAGAAGTTGAATGCAGATATCACCATTCGAAGACTTAAACTAGATCAATTGGAATCCTTCATCTGCCTGGGCAGCAGCATAACATGGGATGGAAGAAGTTCGACCGGCATAAAGCGAAGAATAACCCAAGCTAAGAATACATTCATGAAGAAGAGGCAATTACTATATTCAAAGAAAAAAAGACTGGAAACAAGGAAGCGATTCGTCAAGACTTTCGTGTGGAGCATGGCGCTCTGTGGTTCCGAGACTTGGAACATTGGAAAAGTGGACCATTGAAGAATTGAAGCCTTTGAAACATGGTGCTGGAGGAGAATGCTAGAGAATTAAATGGGCAGACGAAATGAGGAACGATGAAGTATATAGAAGAGCAGAAGAGGAAAGGACAATATGGAGAGCCTTGTGGAAAAGACGAACTAGATGGATTGGACATACCTTGAGGCATAATTAGGAATATAAAAACCATACACACCGTAATGAACAAATAAAGAAGTACGTAAAACAGAGAAGGTATGAGGGATTGAAGAAATTGACATTAAATAGAGCAGATGATGATGAAGTTGGTTGCCAATATTGATGAGACATTGCCAGAAGATGAGCAAGAAAAAAGGTATGGCCTTTAGCAGAAGGAGGCACATACGAGTATTCAACTGCGGAATGAAAAGCTACACCTGCGTCGACATGGTACCCTGAGGACCACCGCTAAGGTGTAAGGCAGGTAATGACTCTGCACCTGATAATGACAAAAAATATTTTTTTTTTAATCATTGGATACAATGAATGTACGCAATTTCAAAAATGATGATAATGCTAACTGAGATACACCCACTACCATATGTAAGCGATAACTACGTTTCTACTCTCAAGATACAAGCTGCTAGTAACAAGAAGAACAACAAACAAAGGTTAGATGAAATATTGACAACAGACTAGGCGATTCAGGTTGAAGAAAATAAATTTTCCTCCCATCGTAATTTTTTGTAGTTATTCTGATTCCTTATGATTCCTGGGAAAAATGACATCTTAAATCCGTCAGTTTTACACGTGCTAGAAGAGCTATAAGCCATGAAAGAGTTCATTTATTTAAGAAGAGGTACAAACTGCGATGGAAGAAATATACAGAAAGGAGATTGGTGGAATAGTGCCCGAAATATATTACCTCAATACCGTACTTTTGTATGATATCTTGCCCAAATAATATTCCGTTCCGTAATATTAACCAAAACCTTTCCCCACGACCACCTTTGGGCATGAGGAGTATAAGACGTCATAATTACATGCAATGCAAAATAAATGGAGGAAGGGAAAACACAAAAATGAGGAGAAGAGAAGGTAATACGAACAGAATGAATGAACAAATAGCCAAGATGATCTCTAGAAATCATCCGATTCAGGGCTCGATAGGAATGCGGAGAAGCCATAGTATTCCGTCTCCCAATAGCCCCCTATGTCCCAAGATAATTGGTGAGAGCAAACCGTAAATCTAGTGATAATGATATAGTAACCTCTTGAGGGCATGGTTACATACTAAACTGTCCAATAAATACGCGAACTGAGGCCATAAAAACTTTATTTTGCAAAATATAGCCTATATCGATTTTGTACCCTTCAGAATACTCTCCATTCGTTGCTATGCCCTTATTCCACCTCATTTACCACTCTATAAAGCACCCTTGGAAGTCGTAGCCACGGATATCTACAAATTAATATAAAATGTTTCTTCAAACACGGGAGACGAGAAACTAGTAAAGCTGAAAAGAAAATAAAGAATTGAATTAATTCAATCAGCCACAAACTAGACTAATTGGCTCTCCACGCCTGAGTCCCGGCCATGGGCTATCTAAAGCAATCTCAATTGCTAGGGTTAGTCTTTGCATAGATGATGATTTCCTCTTTGGGAGTACACCTTATTGCCTCCAATGGCGGTCCAAATAATGCGATTTAACGTTCGTTGTAAAATTGAAAATTCTGACCAAATGTTATTATTATTATTACTAACCTCCCAATATGGCCAAACCCCTCGATTATTTTTTTCTGACATTTTTACTTTGCTATTTTCCTGGCTCCTTTATAATGACTCAGGGGTTTAACTGTACATTACCAATTGGCTGATGGCCAAAGTGCATTGCATCAGTCGTAAATAAATAGATATTTTCAATCAATAGTTATCCTAGATATGTGATATTCCTACACCAATGAGGAACTGTAATAAACATAAATAAGTATGGACCACGAAACTGACAACTAGAATAACAGGAAAATAATGGACGACTTATTCTCCATAAGGTGTCATTTCCAGTTGAAAGTCATCAATTCGGTCCTTCGCAAACCGAAATAACTCGATTGCATGCATCAATGTGTTAAAATGTGAGTAGGACTCCAGATTAACGGCATATTTACATCTACATCATATCTCTTCGAGAGTTCATGACAAGAAATTTCGACATCTAATGATTTCTTTCCTTGGTCATTGTATTGTGGTCACTCATGGCCATTGTATTGCGAAGCTCCAGGGTCTAGTAGCGTATTATGAGGTGCATGCCGAATAGGTTTGCGGGGATATTAATCCAGACGCTAGGGAAAGACTTTGCTCCGCATTTGGAGCCACACATTGGACCAAGCACTTAAATTGCCTCCTATTGCCTTTGTCAATAGAGAAATATGAGAGGGGATCGAGTCCTTCAGCCAAAAGAAAGGACCATAAAGTCATTTAAAAAGCGGTTGGAAGAGTGAAAAAGAACACAAAATAGGCCGTAAAAAGCACAACTTCACCTTTCCACCAACTAATCAGCAGCGGTTTCGACAATTTATATCACAACCTTTGGGGAATACCTTAAGTTATTGTAATTATGGTACACGTATTATCATGGAATGCTTTACAATTCACGCCACGTGTAACATCTGCTCCTTGAATAGCTATGAAGATTTAAATTTTAGGCACACAGAAGACATTACGTGAAAAAAATGGTGGAATGGAAAAAAAACTTCAAAAGCTACCGTTACGTATTTAGCAAAATTTTGGCTGGAATTCTGTTTCAAAAATATCGCATTACGCTAATGGAACGCTTTTACCTAAGTGGTGCAGAAGGGTATTTACTTACGTGGAGTAACATCCTTAGTCGCTCACGGAGGACTTGGGGAATGAAGATATGATGACTGCTTGGGATTTCTTCCCAAGTAGTCATGATGCGGAAGTACTGCCGAAAGGATTCGTTGGCGCCGCGCCAGTGGCGCAACAATTGGAAGGGGGAAACTGCAAACCTCCCAGCCAAAATCGAGATGAGGGCGAAAATATTTTGTTCGTCGTTGAGAGCTGAGCGAAAACCAATGGGCAGGGGAAAAATATCATCGGTCAGTCGGACAGTGGCCATCTTCATTAATACCAATGTCAAGGAACGTTGTTACCACGCTCTTGTAAGGCCTCGTTTAGAATATGCATGTAGTGTATGGGATCTGAATGAAAAAGGCCTCATTCGGGAAATTGAGAAGGTTCAACGCAGGGCAGCCCGTTTACTGAAAAACTCTTGCGATAATACGAAAAGCGTCACCAAAATGCTTCTTGGGCTGGGTTTGGAATAATTAGAAGGATGATTCAATGCTAACTAAATACATTCAGATCTGCATGTTTCAGCACCGAGGTCTCGAAAATTATTCGCAATCCAACAAACATTTGTCGTTTGGATCATGTATATAAAATTCGGGGAAACAGATGCCAGAACTAGCAGATTCAAGGACTTTTTCCCACGGAGAATACGAAAATAGCAATCGTAGGGTTATAGATAGCAAAAATCCCACTTTCCACCCTCAGGGTGTCGGGAATAATTAGTTCTACTCAATCGCATGCAATTTCACTAAACTCGTGTGTTTTGTTGTCAAAACACTTTCTTTTCCGCATGACCTCATTAGAATGCTTTTAAATAATGTGTTGCTCGGTACAGTATTGCTTGCCCTCCTGCTTTGTTTGTTTTCAAGTTTCTCCTTCCATCCCTCGTCTCTCTCTCTCTGTGGGTGGGGGCCGCTCCTCCGCTGCCTGCCTGCTGCGGTGTGTCGTATTCCCCTACCTATCTGTGTCTTTAGGGGCGGATGCTATAAGTTGCATGTCCATGTGAGCATAGAGTTTCCCCTTTTTGCTTTTCAATTCTAATTTCCACGTAAATGGATATATTTGTACTACATTTATGCGTGCATGTTTATGTTGGATGAAGGTATTTTTAATTTCCATTCGTGTAAGTTATAAGGTAATTCATAGGTTTTCGTATGAATATATAGTATACACCTCTGCGGGCGTAGGTTCGTATGAATGTGTTGGTTTTGCACATGGATTGAAACTCTTATAAGGGTGGTGACCTAACATCCCCCGCCATACGCCCTTGCGGTGGCTTGCGGAGTATTATGTAGATGTAGATACCAAATTCCGTTTCGTGGTGCCACCGACTTGCCTTAGCAAGAGCCATTGGTCGCAGCGCGATTTATGACAGTCCCCACCATTTACAGTCAAAACCGGAAGAGAGACAGGGGCGATGTTGAAATGGTTTATTTGACGCCATTCAAAAATATTCAAGCCAGAATATTCACCAAGCAGAGCAAAATGCTACTCATACTATAGGTTTTTTTATATTTTCAAATACACACACCCTTGACATCGTCCCTTTTCAGGGGTTTGATACACCTAGTAGGCCAAGGATGACTTGCATGCTAATCGGGCAAAAGTTAGCAAATCCCTTCAGGATCGAGCGATTCTTGCTTGTCTAGACCAGTGAAAGCGGGTCTGGGATATTTCTAGCCTTAGTTTTCGCTCGAGGCCTTCTGTCAAAAATGTTGCCAAAATTGAAGTGTTTGAGACTTCCGCAACCGTTGGCATGGTATCCTACGAGTGGAACTGTTGCCGCAAAGTTTGTTGGCATCCTCGCACGTCCAACCCCGTCAATCACCAGTGAAAATCGAAAAAAAAAAGATAATTCTCGGAAGGGCGAATCCGAGATGGCTTCGACTGAGGTCACAATAAGGTCGGCTCATTTAGAAATGGCCATGACGGTGAAAATTATGATAATAATAATAAAATGATAATTTAACAACCCCATCAGTAATAAAAATCATCATTGGCATCAAGCACAAAGGGCACCGTTTAGTTATTCACTTCTCACGAGTCATTTGGACCGCGCCCGAAAGGTCCTTCCTTCAGGGCCGGCGCTCTAATTGTTACCACCACCAGAGCCAACAATTTTATTCAGCGAAGTTTATTCAAACTCGGTCCTGAATGATAGCATTTTAAATTAATGTATATGCTAATAGATAATCTTTCAGAGCCAACCTTATGACTAAATACTTCGTTTGTTTTCTCATGAGTAATTCCCCTTGCCCTTTTACACCATTGCGCCAGCGAATACTTTCTTTCTTTCCATGTGCCAACGCACTCGGGTACTATTCCTTCTTCCTACGTCCTCAATCTCCGCTTATTCTCTTTCTCAAAAGTAACGCACTCTGGGTCGCGTGTTCGATGAATATCGCGAGGACAAAAAAATTACACAATTCCCGCTTCCTACAGCATCTGTTCTTGTTCTTACATAATTCAGACGTTTTAGCCATAAAATATAAACCCATGCACGGCCGAACGAATACATTTCACGAAAATCGATACGAAAACACACGGTCATTGAATTAAGAGGGATGCATTTGTGCTTCCAGATTTGGTACTAGCAGTAGATATCAAAGGATGGATGATCAAAGATGTTAATGACGTATCATAGGCCCCGACTTACAATGCTAGATGAGATCATAGACGTAAAAACAGGGAGATTTATTGTAGAACGGATGGATTTATAATGCCGTTTTTCTCTTTTAGCATTAGAGATCAAATAAATATGACAGCAAACGCGTAGGAGACAATTAGAATTGGTAGTGTATATATTTATCGAAATCCTAAATTTTATTTTTTTATTCGATGTACTGATCTTTTTTTGAACAGTTCTTCAGCATGATTTGAATATTCATATCCTTTTAATGAATATTGTTGCATGTAAGCACTTTCTTTCGTGTGATTAAAATGTATCGAGTGCATGATTAAGCTAATATTTCTGTAGGGGTGACATGATTTGGTTTTTCTTGTAGTTTTATTCTGTTTTAAGGGTGGTGACCAAACATCCCCCGCCACACACCCCCGCGGCAGCTTGCGGCGGGGGGGGGGGTGTGGCGGGGGATGCGACTTTTTTCAACCAATCACTGAGGTGAAGAACTAGACCAATGTGCAGCAGTGTCAATCAAAGTTTTTAAAAATATCTAGGATAGCGCTCGAACAAAAGTGCATAAAATTATAGTGGCAATTGCAATTCTCTGTGAAATGTATACGTTATAATTCTCCGAAAAATTATTTTTGTCATTAAAACGAATGAATTCCTGTGCCTTTCCAATTCGTTCTTTTTGGCATGTACAGCGAATGCTTTATAAAATAATATCTTCCAGTTATTACTGAAGCTATTACTTCCACACACTGCCATAGTGGCTAAGATCTGTCTCAGTCATGATTATTTGAATGCCTACTCTTCGATCTAGTAGGATAAAATACTCCCCCACTTCCTTCACTATGGCAGCATCATCCGTGAGTGATGGTCTTTCATTCCTTGGATCGTCTGTGAGAGACGTTTGGTCAGTTTGGAAATTCCTTTTTCACCTTAAACTGTGCAATATGACAGGCTATCATTTCCAGAGACAGCTATTATTTCATCATGGATTTGCCGGGCCCTGTAACCTTTCTAATAAAGGCACTGAATCTCACTTTGAGCCTCTATCTTCTCCATACTGCGAGTTGCTTCAATCTACTGCTTCCTGAAACAAAACAAATCAACAATAATGCTTGCAATTTACAATATTATGAAAAGAATCAGTTGCTATGTATAATAAATTCTATCCAGATATTTCGGTCATTAATAGCAACAATAACTTAAAAACGGTGCCCCACGTAACTGGTCAAACGTAATTTATTTATTTTATTTTAAAACATTAGTTACATACGGCAGTAGCGCCAATTTACAGTGAAAAACATAACAAACATGAAAGAGGACAAAATACAATAACAGCATAACACTAAACAAAGAGAAACCAAACATGGACCGGGGAAAAATTTAATTTGTTGAAAGGTGGGATAAAGTTTGGGTGGTGAAATTGTTGAATGATAAATAAAAAAGTTGGAGAGTATGAGGGAGTGAGTTTAGAAGGGAGGAGAGGCGAAAGAGTAAAGGTGAGCGCTTGGTGAGAGATATTCTAGGAATAGGCAGATGGAGGAGAGCAGTTCAGGGCAATCAATAGTCGAGTTTAGGGTGTTGTGGAGGAGTTTTAAATCAGCTTAAATTTACATCTACATCTACATAATACCCCGCAAGCCGCCGCAAGGGCGTGTGGCGGGGGGTGTTAGGTCACCAACCGTAAAAAAGAAAAATACCACATGCAAAAAAAAACACGGAAAATTACACCCACAGCAGCGCACACACTCATGCAAAAATCCCTTCATCCAATACTCATGCAAACACATATACCGCAAAACCACTAAAAAACTGCACCCCATGATGCAGCACGAAAGCCATCCTACAACACGCAAGCCAGGACACAACAAGCAAGAAATTGAAACACCACATGAAAATGCACCACGAAACACTCTACCCCCCGAGGAGATTCTAAAAGGCAGGGAATGCGACCCAACGTTGCAGGTAGCAGGAATTTCCCCCCGCGGAGAGGGACAAGGGATTAAAAGGGAAACTTAAAAACAGATGAACAGAACATGAATGAGGTCATTCGGAAAGAATGGGTTATTATAGCAAAACACATAAGGTTAGTGGAAGAGCATGCATTTAAATACAACTAATTATTTTTTAGACGCTGAGGGTGGCAAGTGGAATTTTTGCTATCTATAACCCTGCAGTTGCTATCCCGTATTGCCCGTGGGAAGAAGGAGTCCTTGAGTCGGCTAGTTCTGGCATCTATTTCCCGAATTTTATATGCATGATCCAAGCGACCAATGTATGTAGGAGTACGAATAATATGCGAGACCTCGGTGCTGAAACATGCGGATCTAAATTTATTTAATAATTTCAATCTTGCATTGAATCGTCTCTCAGCCAATGATTCCCACCCCAAATCCATGAGCATTTCGGTGACGCTTTGCGTTTTATCGTAGGAATTTTTTACAAAACGGGCTGCCCGGCGTTGAACCTTCTCAATTTAGAAGTAATACATGGAGTAATGGTTACAGAACAGGCTATTCTGTCAAAAATATTTATAAGCGATTGCAAAAATAGAAATTCCAATCCGTATATATATATATCACATTGCGGTTTTGAGAGAGAAATTTTGAAACGGTCTGTGTTTGAAACTTTGGCTATGAGACTGGACTTCCGCGCAACCGCTTCCTGAACTGCTCAATGAAAACGGCACCAAAGTTGAAAAATATATGTGAAAGCTATTGATTTGTAATGAAATTTGTAATCACACCTTGCATTCCCATGCCAATATTTTACAGTGGATTCCTTCCTCATTGTGGCCACAGTATTACTTTTAGGCCCTGTTATGGCTGAAGATTAAGATGAAAGAGCAGCATATTACATTAGCTGACATATTTCGATTTGAAATGTAATAGCATTAGTTACACAACCCTCAAACTCAGAAAGTTATACTACCCTATAGAGGTTTTATTTCTCATGTTTTCGGGTCTTATCGCAGACATGCGTCAAGCATTACAGCACTTCTTGCAGAAAAACTTAATTTCATGATTAAACAGTACATAAAAAGAGAAACGCGGTCCATTTTCGGAAGAATGTGTGCGGACGAATAGAAAACCGTAGCACCGTTATCCGAAATGAGTCTCTGGGAGCTACTAGAAGCAGGGAGATTCAGAGTTATTGATTTGCTCATGCATTATACGAAAGAAATGCACTCGAATTTAACGGTGACTAAGAGGGGATGATTGTAGCCCGCACTAGAAGACGAGTTTTCAAGGCCAATTTACTTCCAAATCGAACGATTCATGGAATATTTTCCTCCTTAATAATTCTTCACAACACCAGCATGTAATATCATGTGTACAGTGTGAATCACTTGACAATAAAACCACATCGCATGCCACATCCACTAATGGTTGCAGAACTAAAATCGTGCCACACTCCCTTGCGACTCGTCGCGACATACGGCACTGGTTAACTGAGGGTGTCGATTCAGGGCTCACGAAATGGGATACCGGTGAGTCTCTGTCTAAATCGTGACGCCTTTACCATTTATCTCTTCGATCGCATTCACACAATACTTTTTCGGTACCTACCCCTCTCCAAACATGCACCCTTCTCACATACATATATCTCTCTGTGGTAATCCAACTTTCATGCATTCTCTCAACATGACCAAGCCCTCCTCATATTGCTCCTCTTTATAATGTTTGTCTATAACTGATGAATGCCATTCGTATTATTTTTAATCTCATTTCTCACCCTATTTTCTTTTTTTGTTTTGTAAACATAAATTCCTTCAATGGGTATGCAGCCGAAATAGCTCAGTTGGGAGAGCGTTAGACTGAAGATCTAAAGGTCCCTGGTTCAATCCCGGGTTTCGGCATTTTTTTTTCCTGGACCTGGTGGTAGAAAAAATTCCTCGTATTCTAACCCAGAAGTCGCGGGTTTAGGACCTAGGGAAATGGGTGTTTGTAATTGTCTTCAATGGATAATGTTTAGGGTTAGGTGGAAGAAGAGACTACCTAGTCTCAATATCGCCCGAATAAATGTATCAAATATATTATTACCCTTCCCTTTTTGACATATATTATTATCGTGGTGTACGCAAATTCCGACACAATACCATGGGTTGGAATACAAAATTTCGCATCATATCGGTATTTCGTAACGTACCGGTGAGTCCCTGCCCGCATCTTGAGGCTTAGGGGCTCGGGAGAAATGAAGGAGGTCAAAGATATAAAGGAGAGTAAGGGTTCGGAGAATAAAGGAATAACTGCGTGAGAGAGAGGAGAGGTCACAATAGTTCCGGTCAGGGACACGCCGAGGTGAGGAATGGGACGGGGGGGCCTGGTTCTCCACTAGGTCACGGTGAGAAGCGGTAGTGGGGTGGAGGAGTGACAGGACGGGGGAGGGGAGTCTTGAACCCCGAGTCCGCCGCACATATGTCATCGGCAAAGAAGCGTGCTACTCATTACGCAGACTGAGGTCACTGTGAGTGAATGACCAGCGAATTGACCAATATGCGTCATTGGTGTGACGGCGAGGTTAGTAATAGTCCCTTCTTCCACCTAACTCTTACATTACAGACATTAAATTGCAGACAATTACATACAACCAAGACCTAGATGGATGAAAATCTACCTAGGCGGGAATCGAACCCGCCACCCTTGGGTTGGTCGGCGAGGACGTTACCCAGCCGCCACAGGGGCCGGCAATATGGAATGGAAGACAGAAAAAGAAGACGGTGGGTGATAGAAAAAATCCTTATAAATCCGAAGTGAATTCGATTCATTGATACAATGGCCATAAATAGAATCTTCTTAAAAATTATCATTAATCAGGGAATCATGATATTGGTTTTACAAAAATTATAATTTATAAAAGTGTAATGTAATATTCATGCCTTTGGTGTGCATTTACAAATAAATTAATATAAATTAATAAAATAGAAATCCGATGCTAGGAAAGAGAAATGTTTCCGAATTACAGATATTCAATTTTATTTATTCTAAAAAAATATACGAGGATTAACGAAAAATTCACTCGAGGCCGATTTCAGGAATTCTTTGGAAAGGTAATGGCGAATAATAATTGGTAAATAGCGGCGTGACTTTATGGAATAAATTAATTGTTAGATGAAAAGCTATAACTTCATTATTCCCATAAAGTTTTATCCATAAACGACCCGGATTTCGAAGTTCAAAGACATCATAAGGTGTCGGTCATCGCCCATCATCACCATGAATCAGGACCTAATGATGAAGTTGAACGCCTAAACCTGGATCGTGTCTAAACACAATTATGTGGAATAGCAAATTCGTAGTATTTCAACATAAGATTGTGAAGAAGGAAAGAGGTGAAGGAAATTTCGAAAAGATTTCGCGAGGCGTATTTATATTCCGTACTTCTAAAAAAGGTAAAGGCCCAAATAAATTGATTCCTTTTGCGAGCACGCTGAGAATAAAAATGTTCATAAACTATACGAAACAGACTGCGGGCGATTAACATTAATTTCCATTTATAATGGAAGCAACTTTGACTACATCCGCATTGAACGGTAATCCGCATTGTCGACCCCGGTGGCGGCGGGGTAACGTCCTCGTCTGCCATTCCAAGGGTCGCGGGTTCGATTCCCGCCTGGGTGAGTTTTTCTCCACCTGGGGCTTGGGTGTTTGTAAATGTTATAATTGTTATCGTTGTTAATAGTTCGATGTAAAGGCCAGAATGCGCTGTTTTCGGACTTATACTGAATAAATAAATAAATAAAATAAATAAAATAAATTTAGGTCGTAAATTTATCTCTATGCGATCTGCCTGGGCGGATGAGATAATAGTCGACACGATTTCTGTCAAAGACGGTTGACGAAAGACATCCGAAAATAGGAAAAGATAACAGAGTTCTTTATGGAAAATTCTGTGAGACCATATCCAAGAAAACAATTAACTGCCATCAAAAAGAGAATCTATGCAATCAGATTACAACGTGAGACGTGCTAAGGAGTAGAGCGCGGTAAGATACTTGCAGCATACATACATCCCACGCTATGGATTACATTTAAAAATTGAAAGCCTATTAATATTCCTGATCATTTTTGGTTTAATGTAAAAAAAGTTTGAATTTGTATGAAGAGATATTTAATTTAAAAAATTCACATCATAAATAATAACTACTATGTTTATAATGTTTACTTATTTTGTTTATTAATGATTGAAAGATATTCACGTTTTTTTAGTTTAAAAATCCGATTTATTCATTAAAATTGCTTATCGAAACCCGCTAGGAATTTGGATGAGGACTCCGTGGAGTGTATTAATGCGAACTATAAGTATAACAAAACATATCCTTATTAAGGACTTTCTTGCACATTTGCATTGAGTGAACAGTTTCAACGGCACCACATAAAGTAAATGCGTCTTTCGTTACATTGGGTGGCTAATCAGCCAGAAATGCTGAATGAATTCCTACCTATACAAGTACTAAAATGTCTATTCAGTTTTTGCAGCTCCTTCCTTCTCTTCCTTGAGAAAGGTGGCTTGACCACCGACAATTTCGAAAACGCGTAGGTTCTTTTCTTTTTTGTGTGCTTCTGTATTTTTGTTTTTGTTCGCTAGTGCTAACACCATACACATTATATACATAAATATAAACATTATTATTCACATCCGTGAGACTTTTACATTAGTTTCAATTATATATGTATGTATACATAATATATATATATATATATATATATATATATATATATATATATATATATATATATATATTTACACATACATACATGAATTTGTGTGTGTGTATATATATATATATATATATATATATATATATATATATATGTATATATATATATATATATATGTATGTATATATATATATATATGTATGTGTATATATATATATACACACGCACATACAGATATTAATATTAGGTAATCTTCCAGTTAAGTTAGGTTTTAGATGGATACAGGAAAGTTAAAAACTGAAATATACTGTATTATCTGTTTTCAACTTTCCTGTATTCCTTATATCTTATCCTCGACATCTCCTGCCTTCGAGTTCCCATCCGTTGGCATTCACTTTTCCCTAATACGCCCACAATTTATGCTTGCCCTTTTTACAGCCATCTTGTTCCCCCTTAATTGTTCATCCCTTCTACAGCCATTTCTCCGCTCATCATGTTTCGTCATAGACCACGAAATCTGCCACAATTGTCTAAAACATACGCATATCGCGAAAATTACGATTTTTGGCAAATGAATGCACGGAATTCTGAGAATTTTTATATAGGCATTTATAAATCCAAAATAAATGACTGGTAGATCAATAAATCTACAGGCGAATGTGAATGACGGTGAAATTGAGGGCAAATATCTCGGAAAGGAAAGTGGATGTGGAGAGAATGGGAGGAAGGGTTACTTAAGGCGGCTGTCTCTTTAGGAGGATTACATTCGACTTCTACGTATTCCTATGTAACCTCCTTACGTGGTTAACACACGATTGTTGTAGAACAATTGAAAAATCACAGTAACCTGCCAAACTCTTTTGCTTTAACCTTTGACCTGGTATTTCATCCGGATTATGTGTACGAAGTACCGAAATACGTGTTTTAGAATGTAATGCCTCTGTTTGTTAGCCCTTTTCATTTATTATAGGATCATGCGAATTATGGAATATGATTACTGAAGGTTTATGTTTGTCGACAAATTTTAACTCGAACATTTAAGCTCCATTGGTTGAGGAATATGGGACACATATTCCTCAACCAATGCACCAACCAATGAACGCAAAAGGTTCATTTGAAGGAATACATTCCCCGCAACTCAATAGTGAGACTGCTCAGTTTTAAGAGTGTGAAGAGCTTGTTTAAGTGTTTGAAAAAGAGGCATTGTTTACAAACTTCGGTGACGGAGATTAAATGGTGAAGCAGGATAAAAAGGACATTGAGGGCCTCAATTAATGGCCTCTTCACTTTTCAGTGGTTACCCTGTGTTCTCCATATTTCCCATACGCCAACCACCTTTCCTTCCTTGTGTTGACCATCCTAACAGAGCAGATCTTCCCTAATCATCCCATCAATCCCAACGCATACCATGGAAGGAGACCTAACAATATTTGTTTGATATATCCATTTTACTCTCTCGGAATGACTTGGACATCCTGGCTTTTCTCTCTATCGTCTCCATCTCATCCACTTGTATTTCATTTTATGACGCGAAGATGAAGAGATGGAGTTATTAAAAGAAGTTTGAATGTTGACAGAGAGACTTTTGTTGGTACTAGAACGTGGAACCTTGGAAAAAATACAGGTATAAATGCTAGTCTAAGAAAGGAAAAATGATACGAAAATTTGTATTCCTACTCATGGTATTATGTCAAATCGGAATTTACCTATACCAGGATAAGAATAAATCTTAAAAAAGGGAAGGGTATTCATTTATTTAATTAATTTATTGTTTATTATGCGAGATTGAGAATTGATAGTGCCTCCTTCCATCTCACTGCTACACATCACATTGCAGACAATCACAAACCCTTTCACACCTTTCCATGGGTCCTAGGAACACCCACCTAGGCGGGAATCGAACCCGCAACTTCTGAGTTAACATTAGAAGACTTCTTTCTACCGCCACCGATCCAGGGAAAAAAATTGCCGAAACCCGGGATTGAACCAGGGACCTTTAGATCTTCAGTCTAACGCTCTCCCAACTGAGCTATTTCGGCTGCGTACGCGTACATTGAATTTTTGTTTACAAAAGAAAAAATTGGGTGAAAAATGAGATTAAAAATAATACGAATGGCATTCATCAGTTATAGACAAACATTATAAAGAGGAGCAATATGAGGAGGGCTTGGTCATGTTGAAAGAATGCATGAAAGTTGGATCACAACAGAGAGATATATGTATGTGAGAATGGTGCATGTTTTGAGAGGTGTAGCTATCGATAAAGTATTGTGCGAATGCGGTCGAAGAGACGAATGGTAATCTGTTTATATAATCTGGTTCGGTTGATAGCAGATCTTCCACTCTTCCTCTGATTCCTTTCAAGGGGAGGAGGGTTCCAAGTCTCAGTAACACCAAGGAGAGTGTGTATGAAGCCATGCGAGCCAGTGCTAGAGACGGAAATCGCATGCAAGGACAGCTAAGAGCGAAAGAATAACTAGTGCTTGGAAAATTAATGCCGCAGAGCCCTAGAGATGGTCAGAGGGTGTTGAGGAGGTACAAGAAGAGACCCTGGGTGTGACTTTGTCGGTTAGCCGCGGCCATTCATTTGAGGTTGCCACATTAAATACGGCGGCGCATTCGTATATACAGGGTTCGTCCGGAAAATAAGTGTACTGAGCTCAGGAAAAAAAAATTTATTACACTTTTACATATCTTAAGCTAATATTCCTCAAAATAGGACCCTTGTGAGTCGATACACTTGTTCCAGCGGCGTTCCCATTCCTGGAACGCTCCCGCGAAGGCATCATCGGGAACCTCTCGAAGACACGTCGTCACGGCCTCTTTGACGGCGTCCTAAGTCCCGTATCGCGTTCCTTTCAAACTCCTCTTTATCTTCGGGAACAGAAAGAAGTCCGGTGGTGCCAAGTCTGGGCTCTAGGGCGGGTGCGGCAGCGTTGCCACGCCGTGCTTCGCCAAGAAGTCCGACACGACAAGCGCGGTGTGAGACGGCGCATTGTCGTGATGCAGCCGCCAGATGTTTTTGATCGCTGGCCGGACGCGGGCGACTCGTTTTCGAAGCCTGTCAAGCACATTACACTGCTCTGCTATCATCCGAACACTAAGACGACGATCAGAGTTCAGTACATCGCGAACTTTTCGCACATTTTCGTCGGTGAGTGTCGTTGATGGGCGTCCAGGCCGTGGTTCGTCGTCGACCTCTTCTCTGCCCTCCACGAACATCTTGTGCCACCGAAAGATCATGTTTCTGGACATGGCTGACTCCCCGTAAGCCTGGTTAATCATACCGACAGTTTCGGTAGACGATTTCCCAAGCTTTACCGCAAATTTGATGGAATAACGCTGCTCCAAAAACTTCGGCATCGCGTTCCGTGACATGGGTCGAGCGTGGAGGTTCGCGTTAACAGAGCTCCTCACTACACCACAGCTCAGAGACGACTGCCTTTTTCAGCGTCGCTTGCCAACATACCCCCCTCCAATCGCAGCCCGTCAGAGCGGTGCTGGGCGGCTGGAGCGGGGGGAAAAAATCAGTACACTTATTTTCCGGACGAACCCTGCATACACACACATTGAAACACGAAATCTCGCCAAACAGCGAACAAATACTCATTCACATAGAAATAGATATAAGGAAAAGGGATAGAAACACATATAAAGGATGAACACAGTAGAGGTTGGGAAGGTAACTTCAAATGGTGGCGTCGAAGCAACAGATTTTTATGCAAGTACTAGTATTTTATTTTACATCTAGGTACAGTGGTGAATGTAAACTGCAAAAATGAGTCCTAAGGCTTGAGTAATATAGGGTCTTTATCACTAATTTCTTTTAGAGTAATATGCATATTTTTATTCTGATGTCGCGTGTGTTATGTGAAATCACCCCTTACCGCACACATTGGATGTGGCTTGAGAGGGTATCACACTCACATAGTTGTGGATGAGCCCTTGACACACGAACATAGGTGCTTTGGCTCTTCTGTGACCCTAACGTGAGATGACCTACCCGTACAGCTGAGGAGAAACTTGGAGTCGTAGTGCGTGAGTTCCAATTGCCTCGAAGGTTATATATATATATAGGAATATTTGTTCACCGTATGGCGGGATCTAGTGTTTGAATGTATATATATATATATATATATATATATATATATATATATATATATATATATATATATATATATATATATATATATACATACATTCAAACACAAAATCCCGCCATACGGTGAACAAATATTCATTCACATGGAAATAAATATAAGCAAAACGGATAGGAACACATATAAAGGACGAACACAATAGATGTGTGTTCCTATCCGTTTTCCTTATATATCTATTTCCATGGGAATGAAAAAAAAAATATATATATATATATATATATATATATATATATATATATATATATATATATAATGATTGTGGACGTTTTTATGAATGTAAACGACAATAGAGGTAAAGTGTGAGGAGGGACTTTCTAGTCTGAATATCTCTTTTTATAAAAAACGTTTTAACAATTATTATTATAATCATCATAGAAGAGCACTGTTTACAATTTTTGTAAGTGTTTTAAATATTAAGTTTACCTTGGATCCGTGGGGCATTTCCGGCCTTGTTCTCATAACAATCTGGACATACCACAAGGCACGAGAGTACTAGGATTGGAAGAAAATAGAGGAAACGGGTGAAAGGACGAACTTGCGAGACTAGGAGGAAACAGTGCTATTGGAAACCGGGCGTTTTGCACAGCATTACGTAACAAACGGAAACTTACCTCTTCCCCATTGACATTTTTTGGTTTTCATTTCATTTTTTTCTGTAATCGATACTTGATAAAATACACATATCACACAATCAATCACATGGCATATTCAAGTGCAACTTCCATACTTTAGCATCGCGCGGCATAAATTGCTGAAGTAACTAGCGAGCTAGATGTTATTCCATTAAGTCGCAAAGGCAAGTTTATGTTATGCCCTGGGGAAAAGAAAAATACGCAGTGGAGTGCGGTTCCAACTGCTGAAAAAATACCCTTTTCCCGGCCTCCGCGAGCGCTTCCCTGCCTCTGATGAGACCGAAGGATTTGGGTCAAACCGGAGACACCAACGGAAGGTAATGGAGTTTGCGGGGGGGTGGGGAGGGAAGATCTCAAATGGAAGGGGTAGGCCATCCGCTGCCCCCCCCACCCTTGCTCATAAGACTTCATCTCCCCCGGGGGGAGATGAAGTCTAAACAAGGGAAGATGGCTGGACAGAAAATACACGTCGACAATGAGAGAAAACGGAGTTCTTGAAGAAGGGGGAAGATCTTGCATTGTAGCGTCGAAGTTAAACCTCGTTGGAAGTTTAGTGCGTGCGTTCGCCAAAAAACAAAACAATATTATAGTTCGGTGTAAAATAAATATGTTTTAGTCCCCGGAGAGTGATGCAGACGTATACGAGCCCCTAGGACGTTGTTGATGAGAGAGCTCGGTGATTCGCTAGAGTTCAATTTCGTGCTGATTCAAAGGGGAGGTGTGGAGGAAGGTGAAGTTTTACGTTTTCTAGCGTCTGAGTTTATTTCCCATCCGAAAGATCTGAGCACAAAATTGTTCCTCAAAAAAATATTCACAAACCCCGATTAAACCGGAGGCGGCCTCCGGGTTTATAAGGCGAGCTAGTTCTTGCCAGAGAGATGACGTGGCCTTTTTAACCTCCTCTCTCTTCGCTAACGCAATAATTCATTTCTAGTGAAATTTTTAAATTTTGCATAAATAAAAGGTGTATAAATGATGTATCCTATAAAAATATAACAAAGTATTTGTATTTATTGAAAATAAAAATTAAAATCAACGGTTAATACAAGTAGGGTCCTTCAGGTGGAAAATTTAACTAAGGCAATGGATTTGTATTTGCCACGTAAAATCAGAGGGAGGTGTTACTTGGTATGATTCGTTGTATGAGGGGGTGAAAGAAATCATCTAGGGAAATTCCACCGTACATTTTTTAAGTGCAAAAATTATCGTCAGTGCATTATTATGAATATTGAACAAAATGCGTACGTTGCACAAACGGTATTTTTTGAACGATAACGGATGATACTGTGACGGGCGAAGCAGGTCGCCCTATGGTGATGAACCTGTTGGGCGATTTCACAAATTTCAATTTTTTTACCATGAATAATTTATTATGTCTCAAAAGTTAGAGAGCATCTTAAGGACATCAATTTTTTACCATGAATTATTCAGTAGCTTAAGGACACCTCGTGAGACAATTTTATAGAAATTTCCCTTCTATTAATGTGGGCCTGATGTTTTAAAAACAATTAAAATATAAACTTTACTCTTGGCATTATTTAGCGGACATTTAGAGTTCTCCCACAACCTGCTCGTACCTCTTCTTTCATGGCGAATATCTTTTTCTGATGCCTCCCGCGGCCTGCGCTAACTACGGTCGTTCATTCTTGGTCGCCTTCTCCGTATTCTATCCCATTCGTGATTCTTAAAGTAATGAAGCATTATTATGCTTTAGAACGCGTCCCATCAGTTCATGTCCTCTTCTTTTCGAGTGACATCCATAAAATAGTGATCGCGATAGATTCCCCTCGGTCAGAATTAAAAAAAAATAAACACGTGCTTCCTTTCACATTGCCGCTTTAGGATTGCGTGAAGTTGGCGATAACGCCACGGCGGACGAAGGGCGAAAGCAGATGGATCAGAACTGATTAAATGTAATGGAGCGACCTCGGGAGTGTATGCGAGCCGGTCGGTCGGTGGCAAGACTTCGCATCTCGACGGACCCCGCCTCCCTCGGCCTCCCTCGTCCTCTCCGACGCTAATTGGTGCTTCCCCGCTGCGTGGGCAGCTGGGGTTGTGGGGGGGGAGAGGGAGGGGATGGAGGGAGGGGATGGCGGGGGGAGGAGAGGCGAGGACACTCAGGACGGCCGGACGACGAATCGTTTCCCAATTTTCTTCTCCCTCTGAAGTAGGGCGAAGACATAATAACATAGTCGCCCTCGCGAACGCAAAAAAACCCTGTCCATCTCGTGGAGAGGGAGGTGTATAGGAGAAGAGAGGGTGGATTGGATGGGGAGGGGTTTGCGCAAGAAGGGAGGGTGAAGGAGGAGGGATAGGGGTGAAGGCCGTTACCCGCGAGAGAGAGGGGAGGGAATGCGAGAGGGTGTGGGAGTGGGTGAGGGGGTGGTGTGGAGAGATGACTAGGCCCCGTTCCTCCCTCCCAAGCCGGGTGGTGGAGAACGGAAGGGAGTGATGAAGGGTGGTGGGGTGGAGGGAGCCAGGGTATAAAGCAAGGCGGGTCAAGGGCGGAACTCGTACGCGCACCGTGTAGCAAAAGGAACGAGGGAAGAGAGAGGTAAAAGATGGGGGGGAAGGGAAGTGGGGGAAAGGAAGGACCCAGGAACACTCCCCCCCCGGTAAGACTTGTGGGTCAAAGGAGGAGCGAGCGGATTCATTTGGCAAAGGGGGCGAGTTGGAGAGAAAGAGAGGCAAGGGCGATGAGAAATACCCTCCCTCTCCCGCCCCCCCTCTCTCTCCCTCTCTCTCTCTCTAGAGGTTCTTCCTCTCCCCGCGAGCACTGCCAGTTCGGCATTTGTTCCACGCCCCCCCCCATTCCCCCTTTCAATTACCCCTCACCCCCCAACCCCTCTTCCCCCGCTCGCCCACCTGCCTTTTTGTGTGCGTCCTCCCCCCGACCTCCAAACACCGCTTCCCCCACAGTCGCGGCCTCGCAACCAATCCCCTCTCTCCTCCTCCCAGGGTTTTCGTACCCTCGATGCGCCCTCGCGTCCTTGACCCCACCCCGGACGACTCTTTCGCCCCGTCGCAAACAACACCACTTCCCCCCTACCCTCCCCACACGCGAAAAGGGAAGAGCGCGAACGGGTCTCTTTGCAAAGCATATACGTCGCCACGGTGCCCGCTGATGGCCTCAAACGCCCCCTAACCTCCCCTTCCCCTCATCCCCCGCTCCACTCCCTCCCTCCCGCCGCCGCCCTCTTTTCACCACCGAGAGCGCCCTGACCCACTTCGCCTCTAATCCTCCTCCTCCGCCTCTCGCGAAAAAAATCCATTTCCGCGCTCGCTCGTGTGCACACACGCACGAACACAAAAGACGCGCACGCACTCCGGGACGAACACACAAACTTTATGGGCGCACATGCTTGCCGCTTTTGGTTATTGTGGTGGTGGGAAGGGGGTGGAAAGGATGATGGAAGGGAGGGAGGGGTTTGGGGGAATGGGGGGAAAGGAGATTTAGCCCGGGAGGCGTGAGAAAACTCCGCTCTCGGTGCAATACGCGCCGCAAATAAGCTGGGCAGAGGTCATTCGGGGCGGAGGATCACGTGCGGGGAGCCCCCAGCCATTGCTTGCCATAACTGTTCGCTCGGCTGCGATTCTTTAATCCTGTCCACGGAGGTGGATTGATATCTCTTGCCGTGACCCGAGAGAAGCAGGGAAGGCGGGAGAGAGGGAGGGGGGGGGAATTCAGATACAAGCAGTTGCAGTGAAGGAGGGAGCAAATACCCACGGCAAACATGCTCATCCTCTTCTATAAGCAGCAGGGCACATCCTCTTTGTGCAGTCTATTACCCACTGAGAGGATCAGGTCAAAAAAGAATTCCTCAAAACTCAAGGTGGGAGGGCTCGTTGGAGGTATCATTGGTTTCCCCCAACATGGTCTGGCGGGATTCGAATTCCGAGAGTGGCAGGGTTTTTCAGCGATATCCCGATGCCTACATGTGGGGGGAGGGGGTGAAATTTCTCCCTCTAATGGTCGAATAAAATGTTAAACTACTGTGGATCCATTGACACCTATCGTAAAGAATGGGCTGATTCCGACGCCAGGTTTCCCTCAACCCTTCCTTCTTCCATTATCTCTACATGTTACCTCCATCAAAGTATCCACTTATCCCCAAATGGCGTAAATGAGCCTCAGTCGTAGTTCGGTTTACCAAAGGAAAGAACTACTATTGGTACTGTATTCCACATAATCGATATATATATATTTTTTTTACGGCACAATTATACGCAAAATAAAATGGAAAACATGCAATAAAATTTTGCTAATACCATCAAGATCTGCACCAACGGCTGCCCCAGGCAAGCTCGAGCCCAGACCCCTCTGCTCACACCGCCGCGACCCTCCTACTCGTCATCACGTCAAGCGGCACTCGACTCGGAGCCGAGTCCACCCTGTCCTTTTGGACTCTCACATTTTAGATTGCTTGAGGGTTATATGTATATATAATATTATATATATATATATATAAATAAATAAATAAATAAATAAATAAATAAATATATATATATATATATATATATATATATATATATATATATATATATATATATATATATAGTGGGTCGCGGTAGTCCAGGGGTAGAGCGTTGGACTACTGACGGGAGGGTCCAGGTCCGATTTCCGGGCAAGGCACTCTGGGCACCTTCAGCTCCACCCAAGCTATGTGATTTTTCGGGTACCAGATCTTCCTGGGAAACCATAACCAGCACAGGGAAAGGAACTGGCCCCTCTACCCTTATGTGTGAATTTCACACGCCATATAGGGCTTAGCACTGGGTGAACTCAACCATCACCTACCAAACCGACCTTCGGGTTGATTACTGTGTTTATGGTTTGTTATGGTTATTATACTTTCGCTAACTGAAATTTATATTTACTCATTATAGTTACTATATTTCAAGTAACCGATGTATACTATTTAGAATCAATAGGCAGTTTACACTTCCTACTTTTTGGGTTATAACTTCTTTCCTTTTTTATTTCCTTTTTGTAAACACGTGCACTTATCCTGTTCTGACAACTATTATAAAGTTTTGAAGGTAGTTGGTATATTTTGAAGGGCGTTGGTTTCTATTTATCAATTACTTGACGTATTTCGTTTTTTTTCTTTCTTAACACACAAGACATGTTTTAGAGAAGGCTTACTTCTTCACTTCTCCAGTAGCTTGACGGGTGACTTTTCAATGTCTTTTGCAATCGGCATTTTTGTAGCATAGCGGTCATTGATTGGCCACCACAATCCAACGCGTAATTCGAATGCCTGGATTGTAAGCACGCCCTGCCACAGACCTTGCCGGTGCCTGGAAGGGCATCCTGTAGGTGAAGATGAAACATTTTAATAAACGTTTTATTTCACCCACCTAGTATCCGACTGTTTCCAGCTGTCATTTTTTTCGTTTCAGCCTTGAAATACGACTCTCTGCTCTATTTAAACTTGTGTCGTTGAATTACAAATTTTTGCGCGGGTTATCTTTCAATTGGTGTTTTTTTTGCCTTCTCTAAAGATGACAGCATTCCACACTGTGATTCCTTGAAAGTACTACGTGCTTTTACGTTTTCACCCTTTCAATCCGTCGTCGAGTCTCCGAACCCCCGGGATAGAGTCCTCAATTGCAAACCCTTTTTGAATCGATTCAGAGGAGCAGCAGAAAGCAATGCAACCGTGCATGATTGACCATAATGATGTGATATTTACCGAACTAACAACTCGTCACCCAATCAATAAAAGTGACCCTGAGAAATTGACAGAGATACTACTGACAATGCTACCAACATTGGCAATTTCAATCCAGAGTATGTACTATCCTCGCCATATTTAATGTAGAGAGCAAGGTGTAGCACACATAAATGTAAGCCTTGCATGCCTTTAAGTATGATATGTTTATCGAACTGATAATAACTATGCGAAATTTATCGAAACTAATTCAAGTCATGTTATATTGAGAGACCGACACAGTCATTTCATTTTGACTGCCTTCGCAACCTTTAATCTACGTTGATGCACCGTGGGTATATTCACCAATATGTGCAAGAGTGAAATATGAAAAAAAAATTTTTAAACGAAAATGTAAATATTTCAATTTTGGTAAATTTTTTGCATCACTATTGCAATTCTTCAAAATTATAATCACGAGACTCATCGCTTTCTTGGAGAGAGTCCCTGACAATTTTAAAGAATATTCAGCTCATTATTTCTTAACCCTGACACAAACCATGCAGAGCAAGTAATTAAGCCATTAGAGATAGTTACATTGGCCGAGAGCAAAACGAAATTTATTTGCCTTAGCCTTTCTCCTTGCCCTTAGTGCAACTCCTCCAATATCGGAATCCCCGTAAGTTAGGTCAAACCCTATCGAAGTTCCTAGAAGAAATAAAAATATAAATAATTAAAGAGATCTAATAAGTTCCAATATTTGTCAAAAGTTTCGTTATGAACGGAGGTAGTTTGCGGAGTGATCTTTTCTAAAGATTTTATATTCGTTCGCTAGCTCGATCAAAAGAATGTGAAGAAGGCTACTAAAACAAAATGTAATACGTGAACGACACGTGCGGGAGGTCATCAAGTCTGACCTTCAAGTGATAAACGGAAATTTAAGCGGAGAACGATGGAGATTCACGAATCGACTGAGATTCGTATATTGGCCGCGTTAGTTCCACGTGCACGACCTCAGCGTACGTCAAAAAGGATTTGTAGCCGTATTTCGAAATATCATTTCACGTTCCCGAACTTCCATGTGATTTTTTTTCCCTTAAGCCGGAGATACTACGGGCACGTTCAGAGGAAATTATAGACAAGATGAAATGATGTAACTGTATCAGAAAGAGACATGAACTTGATTTAGCGTGGGGAAAATGCAATGAGAAAGTTAAAGAGAGGTGTTATTTTGCTTTAGTTAGACCTCATTTGGAATATGCTGCAAGCATTTGGGATCCTTAGGGGAGACAATTTGGCAAAAAGAATTAGATTAAGTCACGGGGAAATCCACCAGATTCATTAAAAATTGTTATGATAAAAACACAAGTGTGGCATAGGTCTCTTATTGGGATTTAGACTGGGAGCCACTTGAGATTAAAAGAGAACATGCGAGACTTAGACTTTTAGAAAGGTTCAGAACAAACGAGTTTAACGATGACACTAAAGGAATTACTATAATGGCCCCACACGATTTAAGTAGATCAGACCACAAAGATAAAACAAGGGAGATAAATTCCACTACAGATAGATATTACAAATACCCATTATTTCCCCGAACAATCAGGAATCATAATAGCAGTAAGAAATCGAAGTCACTTTAGAAATATTAAAAACATTTAATTTACAGTATTTACAGTTTATAAGTTGGAACAAATGAAACAGTTTCTGGCGTCACTTGGTGGAAATTCTTCATATTGAAATTAAATTTAAAATACTTCGCCTTTCCACATATGACCTGATGATGTTATACCATAGCGAAACCTAGGTAGTAATAAAAGTGGTTTATGTGGAAAGGCGAAGTATTTTAAATTTAATTTCAATTTTCAAGTTGAAACAAAATTAAACATCGGAAAAAAATATATGAGGTATGGTATGTGCATGTGTATCTTAGTTGGTAGTTTGAGTGTTCGCATGTGTGTGGGCTGTAAGGGTTTTTGTATGAATGTATGCCATGGTTTGTTTGCAGATTGTATAAATTTGTAGCTTTTGCATGCGTTTTTTTCTTAATTACGGGTGGTGACCGAACATCCCCCGCCACCCGCCCTTGCGGCGGCTTGCGGGGTAGCACAAGTAGATGTAGCTTATTATAAGTAGTAGCGTCATTTTCATTTTTCAGATGACATGACATCATTAAATATCTTCATTACATTAAATTAATTAGGAATTTCTTGAATTTTTTCCAATTCGGATTTAAAACCTGGTTTGTAAATTTTAATTTTTTGATAATTAGAGTGATAATAATTTGATATTTCTCTCCATCAGGAATGCTAATATCATATAAAACCTTGCATAAGCACTGGATATTTGTACTTGCATCGTTAGGGATGATATTTAATTACACTTTAGTGGCCTTATGGTCTTCGCTACCGATTACATACATTTTTAGAAGATTTGTATATTATTATTAGTAGTAGAGATTAAAGTAGAAAATTTGCCTACTGCCACTGTTCATTTTGGAGACATACTCCAGATTAAAGGATTTTGGCACGTTGAATAAAAATTCCGGATAAGAGTTATTGGAGATGTTCGAAGCCTTTATTTAAAGTGTTACAAGGACAATGAATAGTAAACTCCATTAAATTCGTCTATACATAGTGGCGATGTTCATTCAATATCGATATAACCTTTGTACATATACACAAGACTTGAAATGCTTTGAAAGTTGACAAATATTAAACTGTCGTTTAGATATTTAAAAATTAATTGAAAGAATAGCATCATTAGTTAAGGGATTAGTCGAGTGGTAGGGCGTTGGACTACTGACTGGAGGGCCCTGTTTCAATTCCCGGGCAAGCTTCTCTAAGCACCCTCAGCTCCACCCAAGCTATGTGATTTTTCGGCTACCAGATCTTCCTTGGGAAACCATAACCGGTACAGGGAAAGGAGCTGGCCCACCTTATTACCCTATTGGTGTGTGAATTTCTCACGCCGTCGGGATTAGTACTGAGTGAACTCTATCATCACCTACCATCCCAAATTTCGGGTTGATTATATATATATATATATATATATATATATATATATATGGACACACACACACATAAATATGCATATATATTTATGCACATTGGATCACTGAAAAAGCGAAAATCTGAATTGGTAAGTCAAGCATTATTAAGCAGAATAATTATTCCGAAAGGCACAAACATGAAAATTATTCTTGTAATAGACAATAATTACTCATGAAAGTAAATGAAAATTTCTTTATCTTGTTACATCAGTTATATTGCACACTTTTCACAGATGGGTATAGTATTCTTTATATAAATAATCAATTAATAACAATAACAACCGTCCATTGAATTATTTTCATTTGAGGTACTGTGCGCAGCGAAAAAATTTTGAATCACAACCGTTGAGAATTAATGAATTGCCAGGTGCCAAACATTGTTTCAGTTTTAATTTCGTTAACAATATGTAAAAGCTTACGCAATAATATCGATGAAGGCCGTTGACCACGATACGATTCCTTGAACAATGATTTTGCCAAAGGCAAGTATTGGCAACCAGAATATATATTTTTCATTATTGAAGATGTTTAACTATACATCTGAGAATAGTTTTCCCAGTGGCAACCCTGTCGACTCAAAAAAAACATTACTCATAATATTAATATTTCAAGATTATTTAAAGTTTTTCCATACTTGCTAACATTGAAAAAAATAATTTCACCTTCTCAGTTTCAGCTATCTTGTTTATCCACGAACGTGGATCGGATGGAGGAAGGAACGTAACAGATTAGAGGCAAGAGTAATTGGAAAGGGATATGATACTGAGGAGCATTTGAAACCCGATGCTGTTGGCGGATGGCGAGGATCAAACAGACTTACAAAGCGTGAAACGAGCAAGCATGGAAAAGAGTGGACGGGGCAAAAGAGGCTCTAGGCGACGCCGCGGGGAAAAGAAGAACCGGAGGATTTGGCACGAGCTGAGGCACTTTGAGTGGATCTGAGAGGAATTAGGAGGGATGATCCGCGGTCTAAGATCATTATACAAATGAGAAAAGATTAAAATAAAGTTAGACGTTTGAAAAAATGTTTTTGGATTCAAAAATATATATTCATAAGAGAAGGGTGAAACGGTGCAATTCCGAAAAAACAGCCCCAAAGTTACGTTCGCAGCATTATTTCCTCATATTTCCAAGGCATCTTCCAACCTACTTCCTCCCCCAACCCACACCTTTAAAGAATCTGAACCCAATTACATTGCAAAACGCACCTTCCCGGAATATTTCATCATTTTCCTTAGGTTTCAAACATGCATGCATGTAAAAAGTAAAGCTGATGGAAGCAATTATTTTGCGATTAAGTACAGATTATTTGAGGTTAGAATATGCCGGTGCAAAACCGAAGGGAAACAAAAACACACAAGTAAATTTTTGGGCTTCAAACCTCTCTCTCACACACAAACACACATATCCTTTAATATATATATATATATATATATATATATATATATATACATATATGGGTCGCGGTAGTCCATTGGTTAGAGCTTTGGATTCCCGGGTTCGATTCCCGGGGAAGGCACCCTGGGCACCTGCAGCTCCACCCAAGCTATGTGATTTTTCGGGTATTAGGTCATCCTGGGAAACCATAACCGGCACAGGGAAAGGAACTGGCCCCCCTACTCTGATGTGTTGATTTCACACATCAGGGTAGGGGTAGGGTACGTTTAGGGCTTAGTACTAGGTGAACTCTACCATCACCTACCAAACCGACCTTCGGGTTGATTACTGTGTTAATGGTTTATATATATATATATATATATATATATATATATATATATATATATATATATATATATATATATATACACACACACATATAAGGCAGGGGTGGCGGGTTAGCAAATAGATTGAAGAAGCATTAACTGGAATGAAAAAGAAGTAGTATCAGCAAGCTACGAAGAAAATCATGAGTGAGGGAAATGAGCTGAATACTATCGAGCAAAACTGAAAATATAAAAGAAAAGGGATATCAAATCACTGCAAGGAAACCACATGAACCGTTAATGGGGAAAGGACAAGGGACCCATGGATCACAGATGAGATTATTAGAAACGTAGATGAGAAAATAAAATGGAAGACTGTTAACACAGAGTTAGGTAGAAGGAAGTACCAAGAGTTGAGTAACATTTTAAGACGATTAACAGAGCAAAGAAAGCGTGGTGAAAGAAGCAGTGCAAGGATATGTGAAGTTTGCAGGTTGAATCTATGTTAACAGGTAGAGATAAGTTGGGTATGATAATAGCTGAAAAAGACAAGATCCAAGAAAGATGGAAGGAATACATAGAATAACTGTATTGTAAAGAACTTAGGCTAGCAAGCTCAGAAATAGAAAGAGAATTTGACGGAGATGAAGATAGCTTTGGTCCAGTCATACTCGAAAATGAGGTAGAAATGGCATTAAGGGAGGTGAAATCGAACAAGGTCTTTGGGGTAAATAGCATTTCTACGGAACTATTAAAGGTTGTGTGGAAGGAAGAGTCTACATGGGCTGGTTCTTAGAATCTATGAGGAAGAAATCTGGTCGGAAGACTTTTTGAGATCAGTTTTAGTTCCTATTCCGAAAAACGTAAAGGCTACGTCATGTGAGGACTACAGGACAATAAGTTTGATATCCCACGCAGCTGAAGTTGTTCTCAGGATCATAAAAAAAAGAATAGAGAGTAGGGCAAATGATTACATAGGGGATGACCGATTTGGGCTTAGGAAGGGGAGAGGTACGCGTGATGCCATTGCAGTGATGGGATTATTAATCGAGAGGAATATAGAACACAACCAGGAGGTATTTGCCTGTTTCGTAGATTTCGAAAAAGCGTTTGATAGAGTGAATTGGGAAAAACTAATGAGTATATTGCAGAAAATAGGAATAGATTGGAGGGAAAGAAGGCTAATCCGCAACCTGTACATGTCACAGACTGCTCAGGTGCGGGTGGGAAACGGGGAGTCCGGATGGGCCGTGTTAGGAAGAGGTATAAGACAGGGTGGCCCATTATTACCGTTGCTTTTCAACCTGTATGCAGAGGAAATGATTAAAGAGGCATGGGAAGAGCGGAGGTAGGAATGAAAGTGGGCGGGGAATTCGTAAAATCAGTTAGGTTTGCTGATGACCAAGCTTTAGTTTGTCAGTCAGCCAAGGGGTTGCAAGCATTGCTGAGTGAATTGGAAACTCAGTGCTACAAGTATGGGATGAGAATCAATATTAATAAAACAAAGGTCATGCAATTTCCCAGAAAGAGAAAGACTAAGCTTAACATTTAAAGAGGAGGGAAACACTAGAATTTTATTTTCACCCTAGGATATGGTAATTTTTGCTTGTTTCTTGGGCATAGAAGAGTTATAGATATGTGTGCAATAAGAGTTATAGATATGTGTGCCCATTTCATACCGCAGCATGTACGGACACCAATGGCGTCGAGGGGCTGCAGCGGGGACGTCTATAAGGCTAGGGATGCAAGAAGGGATAAGGGTTGATGGAGAGGAGAAGTTAAGTATAGAATAATCAATTCCTTCACCGCCGTCATATAATGTCGTGCTCATTTGACGTGATGGTTACAAACATAAGTACTTCGATTCTTTTGAATGATGTGCGCATCGGAAAATTCTTATCCTGAAAGTTACAGAAGCATTTTCTGTGCTCATCCTATAATCGAAGAATGTAACTGATAGAGTGTATAATATATTGGAAGTTGATGCACAGAAAAAGTGCATGTACTTTTATACAGAAATAGTGGTTTTGGATTTAGTCATTAGAAATGTAATGACAGTAAGCTCTACATGAGGTCAGGTAATCTTCCCTTGGCTATTGAAATCACGAAATCAGTAGTGAATACATTTCTCAAAATCGGAGATAATCGGAGAGAGGACAAGGGAGACGATTAAAATTAACTTCATTTGGCTTAAACTGGAAATTAGAAGTAATTTTATGAAGCTTATATTAATGATCTGTGTTCTACGGATGTTAATTTGGAAAGCTAGGATATATTTCCAATACAGATGGCACTGAGATTGTGAGCAACTAATATTGTCAAGTTATAACGAAAGTTTTCCATACATTCTGAGTTTGCACATAGCAGTGCAGTCGATATAATTTATAACACATTTTTGTTGAATTGCGTGAAGCGAAACGCTAACGCGTCGAGGAATGTTCATCAAAACCCAAAAATGGCTCATAAAAGCCGAAACGCATCGCTTAATCAAGTCCATTTTAACAGCTTAAAAAGTGCCAGTTTTTTATATAGTCCCAAATTACGGTCTGTTTAATTCATCAAATCACAGGCAGCCGCGAGAGAAGAAAAATAACCCCTTTCATCAAATCATTACTGCGTCCAAAGGATCACTAACATAGTTGATAACGGGAAATGATGATGCCACGGGAAACCCCGCGTCCCCCCCCCCTCCCTCCCGGGGGAGGCGATGGGGAGCGGAGAAGGGGGAAGCCTCCGAATGAGCAGAGGGCGATCGCGCGCCCGAACGTCGGCAACGTGCGAAGCGCTCACGTCTCGCGTGTTGCCCGCATATAAGGGGCGGATGCGTCGTCCGTCATAGCAGTGGGGTGGTTTGAGGGGGCGGCAATTCGGGGACGAGGGCACGTGGACATCCATGTCGACCCGACCGCCGACGTCGCGTGTCGGCGACCCGTTTTCCGATCCCACCGTGACACCCAAAGGGCACGCGGTTCCCTCCCAAAAGCACGTTCAATTAGAAGCGTGTTTCCTTACGGCCGACCATGGCGATTCGCCAATCTAATTTGGATACCCCTCTAACCCTCCCTTTGCAATGCAACATTCATTTTTTTACGGCCATTTATTCTATCTATATACACATCATATGAGTAAACAATATAATGTTGGTCCATAAATTTACAAGTTTTGTATAAATAGTATCGGTAACAATTTGTTCCTGAAATGGGCCTTGGATTACTGAATTTAGACCGTCGATTCTTAAGTGTACGCATGATCGCAGATCGTATTGATATTTATTTAGATGACAAAGTACACAGTTATCACGGAAAATTTGAAGATGAGAAAGATCTGCGCTAAACTCCTCCTCCCAAAAGTCTTGACGGACGACCAAAAGCACCAGCTCCAAGGTAACCGACTACCTGACGAAAAACGACATCGCCACGATTCCCCAACCCCCTTAAAGCCCCGAATTGCCACCAGCAGATTAATTACTATTCCCAAAAGTGGAATTCTCCCTCAGAGGACACCGCCATGGGAACCTAAGTGCAGCCAAAGAAGCTAGCACGCGTACCCTTAAGGAACTTTCGGAATACGCGAACTAGGGAGCCTTCGAATCGTGGAAAAGCCGTTGACAAAAGCGCGTCGACGCTCTAAGGATGTACCAATTGATGAATTTTGACGCTTTATATTAACATCTGAAATAAATATATTTTTCCGGAAATTTTTCCAACAGATTTATACAGAAAATGATGCGGTAGAACCGAAATTTGGTTTACTGGTATTCATTTAAATTGTCTGAAAATTACAACACACAGCTTGGGGTCTCTTTTCCTCCCCAGGGGTGAAAAAATAGTACCTCCGAAGGTATGCGTGGGAAATACCACGAAGAAATCGGAATGTATACCGTTCAGTCCTTTATTAGTTGGAATGCATAAATTAGCCCAAAAACTAAAAATTAACTTACAAAAACGGGAAATATTTTTATTTTACGTTTGAAAATATAACATTCATAATGATTTTGCAAATGATCCTTCCCATTGTGTGCGTTTTTCCCTGGTTTATCTTGCAAACTTTGTGTTTTTTAAGTCGTGGTAGATCTTTCACATGTTCTATACTTTGTAAATTTCTTATTCACAAGCCAGAAAAACGAAAATCACTTAAATGAGGTGAATATGTTTCCATCAAGGAAAAAACCAATGATCGATTTTTTAATTGTGAAAAATATTAAAGATCATTTTTTATGATAATGGAATCATTTTTGCCAAGTAAATGGTTGCTAACTGAAGTTTGGTACAGCACGGGCCTGATTTTTGTTTCGGTATAATGAATAACGTAGAGCAATTAAAAATGATACAAAAATAAATCAAAAGATCAAAATTAAAAATCGCATGAGTGGTACACGAATTGAATAAAAGTTAAAACTCACTTGTTGATAAATATAATTAATGTATTAAGAGTATTTCAAACAATTTTCAAAAAAAAACTAATTATCGAATTTCATTTTTCGTTTTGCTTCCTGAAAGTACTACGGTGTTTGGTCATAATCTTGGTAGAGGGCCTGATAGTCGGGATTAAACTATTATTTGGGAATCTTTCCGGGAGAAGTTTATATTAAGATGCATTGCGGAGGTCCAGCAAATACGGTGTCTGTCCCAAAAGGAAAGTAAAACGATTTTTATTGGCAAAACGGACGACTGAAATGGGACAATTTATGGTGGGAAATATGATGAGAGGTCTTGGGAAAGCAACGCGACCCGCTTCAGTTGTTTGCGGGCCGTTACAGTCTGTGGATCGCGGCTAGACTGAACCCTTGTTCGAGGGTCGCGTCACCAATTCGAAAAACGATATTCCATTAAAAACTGGGTTTGGAGACCATTGCCATGGCTAAGGATGCTTATGGAAATGGAGAAATGTCCCAAGTGATGGTTTTCTGCTTTTACAGGATGTTCTGGGTACTGGGTTCTGAGCGTTTGACGATGAGGAATGACATCTCTGGACATCCATCAACAACACAGTGCAAAATGTGCAAAAAATGACCCTCATGCTCTATTCTGTTTGACCCCCAAGTGTCAAGATGCCAACAGAAGAGTGAAATATTTAGAAAACCATGGCACATTGCAATCTTACAGGTGGTTTAGTCATGGGAAAGGTGCGCCAAGATGGTCACCAAGGTTCTAACGGAAGTTAGCTAGTGTGACAATCTTGCCTTGGACCTCTTGGACCACTGTGAAAGTGACCCGAATTGTTTTAGAATAGGTGATTTTACTGGTGACATTTTTGTGTCGATCCAAGTTCGACCCCTGTGAGTTCCATTTTGAACCACTGTATTATGTCAAAGAGGTCATGACGAGGTTCCTGATCCAGATTCCTGTCGACAACTTCCAGGAGGCGTAGCAGAAGCGAGGCAGAGGCGCTGACATCAGTGGGTTGATGCACAATGGTGCTGTTTTGAAGAGTTTTAGTGATTTGTACTTTGATCTCCAATACATTTGTCGCCCGATTTATTTTTGGGACATGTAAGTGTGAGGCTCGGTGATAAATGTGATGACTTTCCGCCTCAACAGCAACTGAAGACAGTGAGAGAATTACTGACTCGCTAAATATTTCCAGGAATACAGCTTAGTGGCAATCGCCGCCAATGAGGGAAAACCTCATTAAGATGATGGTGGAACATGAATATTCAAGGAAAATACGATGAGGTCTTACGGTGAAATAAATTGTATGTGTGGTCATCAGCTTCAATGAGGATCCACATCACCATGGACCGTGTGTTTCCAATCTTCGTCAGTCGGCTTAATCATTTAAAAGAATATTTACCAATAAATGAAAAATGTGATACGTAACCGATGCACATTTTTCAAATGAAATTTGAATGAATAACGATATTTTTTGAACCCTGAGCAAGAAGGTAATCAGCGTTCCGGTCCATATCCTTGATATTTATTAGTAAAACAAAATCTTAAAAGTTTTTGGAGAATTTTCTCTTCAAATCACCATTGGAAATTATATTCGACGGATTAAATTCGACAAAACTTTGGGATATAATTGAAATACGAGGGTCATCCGGAAAGTAGTACCCGTTCGTGAAATAAAGACACAAAAGTAAATATTAACAAACATAAAAAATTTTATTTGAAAGAGGATACTTTAAACTACTTCTCAACATAATCTCCAAGCAAATTAAGGCATTTGTCATAACGTGTGACAAGTTTCTGTATTCCTGCTGCATAGTCCTTCGCCGCCAGCTCATTGAGATACGCGAGGGACCCATCTTGCACAAATTTTTGCATAATGCAGATGGTGTTTAACAATTTCATGAACAATTGTTCGAGAAACATTGGGAAAATGCTCACAGATGTCATCAATTGTGACGCGCCGATCGTTCCTCACGAATTCGTCAACTGAGCTCACCAGTTGGTCTGTAATGACAGACGGTCTCTCCGAACGCTCATCGTCGTGTGTGTTCCCCCTCCCCATGTTGAAGTTGCGACACCACCGCCGAACAGACGACTCGTCCATTACATTGTCTCCATACACCTCCTTTAATTGGCGATGAATATCACATGGGCGAACGTTTCTTGCATTGAGGAATTTAATCACTGCCCTCACTTCACAACTGGCGGCGTTCTCAATTTTTTTAAACATTGTAAACAATCACAGAAACAACACAGGCAATGCTAGCGTCACGCAACTTGGCTCAGAGAAGGCAGACAAGCCACTGAAGCTATCTGACCTCGTCCAGCGGCTACTCGCGTCGTCAGCACTTCATGCGGCACGTACGGGTACTACTTTCCGGATGACCCTCGTATTTCCGTCAAAAACGTGCTTCATATTGAAAATAAAGACGAACTCGACGCGTTGAGAAACGTATCCAATACCGAATAGAATCGGATGTGATAAGCAGTAGCTTGTGGTTTTTCTAAAAGAGGAGGAGGAAGTCTTGCGTAATGCATCGTCGGGGCACGCGCCAGACCCCCGCTGATGACTCCCCCTCAATCGGGGCACGTGTCACCGCCCCTCCGCGGTCCCGCCCCTCCCCACGTGCCGCCGGAACCACTTCCCCCACCCCAGAGGGAGTGATCGTGGGTCGGAGGCGGCCGGTGGAGAAAGAGAGAGAGAGAGAACAATATTTCTAAGCCTCTTACGGCTCCTAGGGGAAGCTGCTTCTAGCAATTGGCTGTTTACAGCATGTGTCTTGGATAGGTTTGATTATTATGTAGTTTTATTTATTTGTCATATGGCGTCTGCCGATTGCGAAAGAGTTTGCCGGGTGAGTCTACGTCGGTGTAGGTAAGTGTCGTACATCTACATCTACATAATACCCCGCAAGCCGCCGCAAGGGCGTGTGGCGGGGGGTGTTAGGTCACCAACCGTAAAAAAGAAAAATACCACATGCAAAAAAACAACACGGAAAATTACACCCACAGCAGCGCACACACTCATGCAAAAAACCCTTCATCCAATACTCATGCAAACACAAAGTCGTAGAGTTAGAGCTACTTTGGGTCTTCTGTGAGGTGTGCGGACATGGGGAGCGTAGTCCCAGATACCATCGAGGAGCGAATTTCCGGTGTTGGCTAAGGCTGTTGCAATGCTTTCTGCCTCTTCTCTCAGAAAACTGAGGATAGCAGGGATGTTCAAGTCTTTTCTGATGTCGTTGTTTCTGACGAACCATGGCGCACCAACGACTCGCCTCAGGATTTTCGATTCTGCTACCTTTATCTTTTTTAGATGGGATGGAGCCGCCTGGAGCCCTGCTGGCGCCCCGTAATAAAGGAGTGGTCGTATCATGCTGAGGTAGAGCAACCAACCTCTTTGTCTTTAGTGGCACCGGTACAGGAGGTCTTGAAATGGGTTGGAGGGCCCTAGTTTCCCCCAGTGCTTTTCCTGAAGCGTTGCTGATCTGGAGGCGGCCTGTGGGCCTCGCGATTTATTTGCGGTTACATCAGGAAAACGATATAATTGATTCTGAATTAATCTAATAAATTCAAAATATCCGCATTCTCGTATCGTACCATCTTCTCGATTGTCTCCTCCCATTCCGAGGGAGTAAGAAAGGCGTCATTTCATTTCTCGAAGTGAGGGGGTGTTAGGTGGGCTCCAACTGTGCCACCCTCCCCTTCTCCTACGCCTCCACCCTCTTCCACCCCCTCTCTCCGCGCGGGTGACCTTCGAGTGATCTCCGTAGAGAAGCAAGCGTCGGAAGACTAGTGCACTGCGGATAAAACCAGTCGTCTCCCCAAAGTCAGCCGGAATTAGGCACTTCTCGCCTCGTCATTTCACACACGCACGTGCGTGCAATCAAACAGGGAAAAGGATGTGAGAGGAAAACACATCAATCAAAGATCTCAAAATCGAAGGAAGTGTGACTGAGGCAAGGCTTTTAAGACCCAAACAGTACAAGAGAATCCGCGGAGTAAAAAATGTGCATGATCAATTGTTATCCAGGACATCCATTCATTCAGATTTCATTCAATCCATGATTTCAATGAATATCCATGATGTTCTCTCAGTATCCCACCATTTATAATAGATGTACACACCGGCTGAAATCCTAAAATACCCATTCGGGAAACACATATGGTGGACAATGTTTTTGATTTGAACTTATGTGTCGCCTTCCATTGGCGTTTTAATATCTTCACCTTAGTCCAACGTTTTTAATCCCAAACTTAAGTAGCTGGAAATTTTTAACATCATTTAAAATTAAAGGAGTAAGTGAATAACTGATCGAAGCACTTTTCCACTTGATAATTATCCAGTGGAAAAGTGCTTCGATCAATCGATCGATTCATTATGTTCGACTTCCACCACAACACGCCTGAAGCTACTCCATTAAAGATTTAGGATTTGGGTGATTGCTAGTGAGTAAACTTTGTTTGCAAACACTGTGTAAATGGCATTTCATCAATAATAGATATCATTTACATACATGCTGTACATAAATATGTATACCTATCTATACGCGTGGGTTGCGGTAGTCCAGGGGGTAGAGCGTTGGACTACTGACTGAAGGTCCCGGGTTTGATTTCCGGGCAAGTCTCTGGGCACCTGCAGCTCCACCCAAGCTATGTGATTTTTCGGGTACCAGATCTTCCTGGGAAACCATAACCGGCACAGGGAAAGGAACTGGCCCCCCTACCCTGATGTGTGAATTTTCACACCCCGTATAGGGCTTAGTACTGGGTGAACTCTACCATCACCTACCAAGCCGACCTTCGGGTTGATTACTGTGTTAATGGTTTATAGATATATGTATATGAATATATATATATATATACATATATATATACATATATATATACATATATATATATATATATATATATATTCACACACACACACTAATATATGTGGGTCGAGGTAGTCCATGGGGTAGAGCGTTGAACTATTGATCAGAGGTTCGATATGCATGCAATAAAAATTTGCCGGGAAGCTCTCAGTCTCCTGCAAATTTATTTCAAATACGTTCGGTAGTGCGGAACGACGGTCCTAACTTTTGAAAATCCGCACGCAAAATAATATTTCTTTGCGTACGCATGTAACACTTCCAAAATTTAGAAAAATTTTAGGCGCTGACATTTTAAAATATCATAGAATCGTTGTTGGTTCAGCCCATGCGGCTATTAGGGTTTTCCGTTGCTTTGGCAATGGTGACGATTGCAGCCCCGCCAATGACCGAAATGGCCAAATTACTGATCGGTTTATAGAAAGAATGTTCCTGTTAGAAATGAGACCAAAAAAGGTTAAATTGGTGAAATGTACAGCACTTGGAGCGATGCATAATTTTGAAAATGAATTCCAGAGAATTATTCACACGTAAAAAGTGACCCAATTGTGCAAGGTCCACGATTCAATTTCCTATTTGCAATGAACCCATTACTGTGATGATTCACATTTCCGTAATTCTAGCCTTTCGTGGAGAGGGCGTCATAAAACAGGAGGAAATTTATTCTGCCCTTTAGGCATTGGGTATATGACTTGACGAGCATATTTCAGTGAGAACTAGGACAAGCCCGGTCGGTACTTGTCCAGAGCCAATCGCAATATGTTTCACCCGAGCGGAAATGACGTCGTGAAATTCTCTCTCGAAATAAGTTGTTACAAAAGGCGACCCTGTGGAAGTGAAGGCAACACCGCTTGCAGTTTCCGGACTGCTATATCGCGAGAGGATTAAATAGCTGTCGATGCCCCTGGCATTCTTTGCCGTTCTCACTGACTGCCACCGCAATGGCTGGATAGAGTATAGGGGGGCACCGGAGATGGGACAGGCATGGGAATGGCACCAATTCAAATCTCACCGACGGCAGCGCAAAAATATTTAATATTTTGTAAGAACCAAAATTTTTGTTTCGTGTCAAAAAATCTTTTACCTGTCATGAAACATAAACGCATCGAGTTCATTCAGATGGCGATATAGTACCGTTAAATTTAAAAAAACGCGGAATTTTTTTTTCATTCAGACGATAAAAGGTCATCGCCAACTTTTTCCATTAGAAGCTGAACGTTATGTACTGGGTGCGTTCCAAATGTAATGCAAATTAAATTTTCCTCGCCGCTCCTATTGGTCGGAGTGGGATCAAAATACTTAGAGTAGGTGGGGGGACGCTAAGCTTTGCCGCTAAACCGGTCTCAGTGCTCTCCAAGCTGTGGAAGCGGCAGGGCGTAACTTATTGTAAACCTCTGCGCGTCGACCTAGTCACGAAAAAAATGGAATCGACGATCGAGCAACGTTACGCGATTACTAAGTTTTGTGCTTAACTGCAAAAATCTCTTGAGAAGACTAACAAAATGATTTGTGAGGCTTGCGTGGGCTCTGCTCTGTTCTACTCACACAAGGTTCGAGGTGGTTAAAGGCCTTTAAGGAGGGCCGGGAAGAGGTTCTCTCTCGAACGACTCTATGTCAACGGCCGTCAACCAGCAAAACCGACAACAATGTGGCTCGTGTTCGACAATTGTTGGACTCTGACCGTCGATTGAGTATCAAGATGGTTGCCAATGAACTGAACTTGTCGTCTACTGGTGTGTTCGTTACTGAAGATTTAGCGATGAGGAAAGTGTGCGCCAAGCTCGTGCCCAAGGTATTTGCCACAACGTGCTGCGAGCCCGCGAGTTTCTGGCCAAACACCAGGTGCCACTGCTACCCCCTTCCCCCTATAGTCCTGACGTTGCCCCAGTAGACTTCTTTCATTTCCCTCGAATTAAGGCAACCCTGAAAGTAACCCGTTTTTCGTCCATAGAAGAGATCCCAGCAGCCGTGACGAAGGCGTCTTCGGGGACTTTGCAAGAGGTCCCCGAAGACGCCTTCCACGTAACGTACCAGTCATGGCAGAGTCGCTGGAGGAAATGTGTAGAGGCCAAAGGACAGTACTTAGAAGTATTTGCGCAAATCTGTTCAATAAATTACCTTTTTTTAATAATTGCATTAGTTTAGGAGAGCTCCCTGTATAAAGCGGTATGATATGGTAAATTAATGTATCGAAATCGTTTCGACATTATAATATCGATCTAGTAGATTATAAACCATGAAAGAACCTCGTATATACATGTATCTCGAGCCAATACTAACCGTCGATATAGATGGTTTTTTCGATACATTTACTCGACGAGATGTACGTAATTTTCGATATCAAGATATGATCGATAACCCCAAATTATTATCTTCACCTCGTAAATTAGAGATCATGTCGAGGTGCACAATTGAAAAATGAATATCGCACAATTTGGCGCACATACGTCTTTTTTTGCAAACTTTGCCGATGAAATAACACGGGGATCAGAGTAACAGCTAAAAATGTAACGCTATTGTGCCACAAATTATTTCCTTTTTCACATCTCCTCCTGCACCCTACATCCCTTAATCCTTTTTATAAATTCACCACTGCCTCCCTCTTCTACGCTTACCGAACAAATTCCCTTCCATTACGACGCTTGAACACCCCGCCATCTCTTAACGTTTCCTCCAATTAATTCTCTCCGAATGTTGGGGATCGTTTTGGAGAAGGATTTAATTTCGAAATTAAATAAGATACAGGAAATCGCTGCTCGTTCAGTGAAGAATCGTTATGAATGAACAGAAAGTGTCACATTATTATTGGAAAGCCTGAGTTTGGAGACATTGTAAGCACGAATATTACGAAAGAATTGATTTTTTGAAAACATTAATCATTAAATTTTGACGCCGGCACGCTGAGAATAACCTTAGCGCCGTATTGCAATCGTAGGAAAGACCATTCGGTGAAAGTGTAAGGAATATTCATATCTAAACATATTAGTATAAGAAAAAATTTTCCCCCACAAGATTTGAAACCACAAATTGTAAGCAACATAATTTGTAATTATTTCATTGATCATTACCTTAGCGGCTGGTGATCTAACAGCCCCTGCCACACGCCCTTGTTGTGAATTCCATGGTATGCGCTAGATATGCAGGTGCCTGTCTTCTTAAAATCACTCTATTGCGCCTCTCTCTCTGTATTTTAATCTTAAGTCGTCATGTCCTCCCGTTTGTTCGGATTATTTTCTCAATTCTTCTCCACAAAGCACGTCTCAAAGACCACGCTAACCTATGCACTTTTTAGGAGAGAGGGAACAAAAAAATGTCTCCCCTATCATTTTCATCTTGAAGAGGAAATCATCGAGCAACATTCTGCGGGAGGGTCCAATCAGCAACCGTCGCGAAGGTAATATTAGATGGAACACTCATGTGTAAACCGCTCACGTGTAAACTATAAAGACATGATTAAGGGTCCACGAAAAACTAAAAAGAATTTCTGAAAGGTTAGTCTCGCGAGCAGGCGAAACGAAAAGTTACTTCATTTGCTCAGGGATATCCCAACGATCAGACAAAAAGATGCGAAAAAAACTATTGATTCGAATTAAAATTCAACTATTCCAAAGAGTAACAATAATTCGCCTAGACCGAGGCATAATCCGGATCTGGATTCGATTCCCGGTCAAGGAATAACATTTTTATTTTTTTAAATTTTTCAATTTTCAAGTACATTAGCGGCATCTCCCAAAAAGTTCTTTCGAGAAGCCTTTTTAACCTTATTTAAGAACGCTGATTCGATAAACACCAAGAAAACATTTCAGCATACGAATTTAGGAATATGTCTGTCTTTGAATGTACTCCGAAGCCAACACATATTGTTAGAATTAGGGATCTAATTCATCTACTTTTATACCCCGCAAGTCGCCGCAAGGGCGTGTGGCGGGGGGTGTTAGGGCACCACCCGCGATCAAAAAACAAAATTCTCATGCAAAAGTCACAAATTTATACAATCCACACACAAAACATAGTAGGTATTTATGCAAAAACCCTTACAACCCACAAACATGCAAACACTCAAACCACCAACAAACATACACAGGCACCTACAAATATATACCTGATAGTATTTTTGAAATACATAATTTTGTTCCGACAAGTATATTAAATGTTTTAAATATTCCTAAAGTGACTTCGGTTTCTTACCATTATGATCCCTGATTGTCCGGGGAAATAATGAGTATTTGTAATATAGTGCGGGACCATAGTAATAATTCCTTTAGTATCATCGTTAAACTCGTTCGTTCTGAATCTTTCAAAAACTCTCGCTTGTTTTCTTCGTATGTCAAGTGGACCCCAGGCTAAATCCCCATAAGAGACCTATGTCACACTTGCGTTATGATTATTATAATAATTTTTAACCAATCTGGCGGATTTTCTATGGACTTTATCAAATTTTTTTTGCCAGTTTTTGCCCAAGGATCCCAAATTCCTGCGGCATATTGGAAATGAGGTCTAACTAGAGCAAAATAGCGCCAGGATATCGCCATTCAATGACTGGGAGTTTGAAAACTTGACCTTAATGGGTCAGCTAGCTTTGTGAGAGAAAACACGATTCGGAGTAACTAATAGCTTTCGTACATATCGGCAGGGATCAAGGAGTACACACTCAGCATAGAAGATTAAGGCAATTCAATCAAATTTCAAGAAACTACGGTAAATACCGCTTTTCAACGGAATCATCCGCGAAATGTGCATTGTAACACTTACAGAGTGTAAAAAATCGTTCGCCTGATGATTTTTACACTCTTCAAATGTTGCGTTGCAATTCATTAAAAAAATAATTTTGCACACCGAGACACCTTCGACCGATTCAGAACCCTTGCACCTCTTTCAATCGTACTTTTGGTGAAAAAATTTGATTTGGGATTTAATCACTGTTTAATTAATAAAAATTGGCATAATTTCACAAAATAAGACTTACTATCTTGATCAAAAATTTCCCGGAATTTATTCAGAAAATTAAAAATACAAGTTTATTCATCTAAATCTATATTGTCCCCTTCAAAGTAATCCCCATCGACTGCAACACACTTATGCCAGCGCTTGATCCAATCCTCGAAACATTTTTTATATTCGGTTTTCGGTATGTCCATCAGTGCTTCCTGCAATTTTTCCATTACTTCCTCTCGGCTGCTAAAACGCGTTCCCCGTAATGGTTTTTTAACTCGATTGAACAGAAAGAAGTCACAGGGAGCCAAATCAGGTGAATTCGGTGGCTGTTGGATGGTATTTGTTGCATTTTTCGTCAAAAAATTACGAATAATGATAGCACTGTGCGACGGTGCGTTATCATGGTGCAAAATCCACGAGTTTTCTGCCCACATTTCTGGTCTCTTTCGGCGAATTGCTTCACGCAAACGTCTCATAACGCCCAAATAATACTCTTTGTTTACTGTCTGGCCTTCTGGCAAAAATTCATGATGCACTACACCGTTGTAATCCATGAAAACCGTCAGCATTGCCTTCTTTATTGACTGAAAACGACGTGGTTTTTTTGGTCTCGGCTCATTTGGTGAACGCCATTCACTTGCCTGATGTCTGGATTGCGTGTCGTACTCATAAACCCACGTCTCGTCTCCAGTAATGATCCTTTTGATGAATGTGGGATCGGATTCAGCCTCGCAAATCATGTCTTTTGCGACGTCAACACGGTCTCTTTTTTGCATGAAATTGAGGTCTTTTGGCACCAACTTTGCTGCTACACGACGGAAACCCAAATCATTAACCACAATGTCTTGGGCGGATCCATAGGCAATGTTCAAGTCCTCCGCTATTTCTCTGATGGTTAATTTGCGGTTATTGACCAACATTTCTTTTACTTTATCAATTTTTTCACCGACTTTCGATGTCGATGGTCTGCCACTGCGTTCATCATCTTCGATTGACTCACGACCACTTCTGAACCGCTCGTGCCACTGGTAAACGACCGTTTTTTTTAGAGAATCGTTGCCGAAACACTTTTCCAACATTTCCAACGTCCGTGCGCCACTAAATCCGTTTTTTACGCAAAATTTAATACAAGTTCGTTGTTGCAAATTTAAATCCATTTCTGCAATTGTAAAAAATCGCCAACACACACAGAGATAGATGTACTCTTGGCTACGTAACTTTTGCAAATGTCAAGTTATGACACTAAGATTTAAAGGGAATATCAACAACAGATGTACCATTTTAACAAAAAAAACAGAACTCAAATCGGAACGATGGGAGCGCCACACGGTGGTTATTCCGGTAACTTTTTGATCAAGGTAGTATTACGACCGGTTTCATAGTAACTACATCATCCATACAACAGGATGATGTAGTTACATTGGCACCGGTCGCATTAAATTTTATTTTGTGGAAAATTGTCAATTTTTAATTAATCATGATATTCCACCATATCACGCCTGAAACGTCTATTTTTAAGAATTGCTCTTAGTTGACGAAATTCCGTGAATATCCGGTTTCATGATCGACTTTTGATATTACTTGTTAAAATTGAGGTCAGTCCTATTTATCAGACCTTTTTCGGCGGCGCAGGGAGACTGAAGTGGTGGCTTCATAAATTCGCTCCTTCGGCGGATGACGCGCCTTCCTCGCCCTCACATCCCCCCCTCCCCTCCCCTCCCCTCCCTCGTAAATCCGTCAGCGCCGATTGTGTCGTCGACCTTCCTTCCTCTGACAAAAGACGGTCGCGGCGACACACGACTCCCCTCCCCCCCCCCCCCCTTGGTGCATCGCGACGCCCTGCACTTGCCTCGTTTGCCGAGATGCACGGCGGTGAATCCATTCCTGATGATCCTCCCTTATCGCGTCACGGCGGCTGGAAGGGACCCAAATCCTCCCGAAGGATGGCGCTGGGAAAGGAAGAGGGAGGGATGGAGAGAGGTGTGCGCGCTCGGAAGCCGTGGCATTTAAACCTCCACGGAACACTCCCGGAAGAGGAGGAAAGAGTGCGGAGGGTCACCTTACTGATGCTCCAAGAGTCTGTTAGTGTTCAGAAGGAAATTAACATGATGAAAGAGTGGAGGAGGTTTTATTTCGCATTAGCGAAGACACGACCGTAATTACCTCAAGACTTGGGACTTGTAATAAAATGTGCCAATCGTTCTTGTTACCATCAACGATATTTGTATTCTTAGTACCAATCACTCAATCTTAGTTGGGGTCGATAGCAAAGTTTCGTAGGATACGCGAAGATGCGATGATGTAAGAATGTGGAAACTCAAGGTCATCATAAATGTGCTCACAAAGTGGAAAATTGTAATTCAGTTGAGTACGACAATGTTGGTGTACATAAATGGGAAAATCCGGTGCATGCATTTATTCATGAGTGTTAATTTAAGTAAAAGATTGTGAAGTTGGCGAGCATCCAGAATGCTGAGATACTCTCAGTGTGTAACATAATAACGGCAGGATTTTTAGATTGCATATCGTGTCATCGTTTAAGATTACAACGGGTTTAATGTCAGGCGGCAAAAATAAAATATCGGTTCCTGAAATGTTTATATTCCAAATTATAAAAATTACTAAATTACAAGTTTCGCGGCACTGCAGCATTTAAAACATTATCTGTTTAAAAAAGGAAAAATCAAAATGCGCATTTATTTTGATAAATTCCCTAAAAATTCTCAAAAACAATATCCCGAGAATATTAGTGATTGTTCATTGAATTATCGTGCCATCAAATCATTGAATTCCAACGCATATCTTCTCGATACATATGAATCATAAACTAGCATTCAATTTCATCCCATTTCTTGAAATCACCTAACGATATTTGATCACACTTATTTAAGGTCCTCCTACGAGTAAATTATCCCTTGCCATGTAAATAGAAAGCTGATTTTGTATAAGGTATACATAAATTTAATTCCCAAAATAGTGGCCTGGCAGAAATTTTTCGACGATTATCGCGATTGCAGACGCGTTTTAAATATCGCGATGCTGAAAATTGCGAAAAAAATAACGAAGTTTGAGATGTGGTTATGTAGAAGGCGATTGACTGCTGCCTTGGGCATTTTTGTCGTTTTACGGTAGTTAGGGAATGCTTGGAGTTTTACGGGGGACAGCAAATATGGAAATTTAAAGAGATAACATTGTTTGTGTTTAATGGGATTGAAATCTGAGAACAAATTGGGATGATCAACGGCGATTAAACTCATTGAAATATATATATATATATATATATATATATATATATATATATATATATATATATATATGTATATATGTATATATACTAGATATATAATACATATATCTACACACACGCACATACACCCAAAGTGGAAAAGTCTCATTTAAGACCTAATCCATTTTTTAGATTATATATATATACATATATATATTTATTTATACTAATATATATATATATATATATATATATATACATTTGATATACATAATGCATTTGAAAACGAACGCCCTTCAGTGATAACACAAATGTATGAAAACTTCAATTAAAACACTTATGCACAAAAACACAGAGAAAGGAAACTCACATATTTAGTAAAGGGTGGCACGGCCGTCGTATCTACGTGTATGCATCTCGTATGTATGTCTATATATATACCTGCATATAGTGTCTCGAGAATGGATTAGGTCTTAGAGGAGACTTCTCTACTAAGCACTATATGTATTTTTAATTTTGTATATATATATATAGATGATTTCGTCCACGTTACACGGAAGTGTTGAATAATAAATTGGACAGCAACAAACAATATAGAAACACATAAAAAGATCGCTCACACGTTATTTCTTGATCATTTCGGCGGAATTCTGCTCCGTCTTCATCGGAAGATATAGAAGTAAAAATCATAAATATATTTGTGCTTATATATTATGTCAAAGTATCATAAAAGCTTTTGAAATTAGTCCACCGAAAGTTTTATCAATAAAAAATTGCAAGCAATCACTTATGCGGTCTGACATTCCGCCATCGTGTCACCAACGCAGCATACCATTAATCCTTGAGGATATTTAAATTTAATCATGAAGATAAAACGAAAAAAATACCTAAAAAATGAGTCAGCATCAAAATATCATACTGCTCATAAATGATGTCTCGATTAGAGCAACGCAAATATTTAAAATTCAAGATTTGAGCATTAAAAGTCAAAATAATCTCAACAATAATTACTATTTATGGAATTATGAAATGAATTCATTGTTGGAAAAAATTCAACGCTTCACTGGAATGAGCGTGCCTCTTTGAGATATTAGCACTAGTTAAATTCTTTATTCGACAAAGGGGGATTTGGGGGACAAAGGGGTACGATTTATTCATCGGTGCTGTGCAAAAGTAAATGAAGAGTTTAAAACGGAATCAAGAGAAGGATCAAATATTTGACACCTTGAAAATTACGCCTCGAAAGTCCCAAATATAGGCATAAATCCCTGAGAACCACTTCGGGAATAATGCCCTTACGCGTCCCCTGCCCTGGATGACTATGCAAAGTACGTCACACTTCGTCGACCTTCTCGTGAAACACATTTATTCCTCGCCTGTTCCCCCAATTCCCTCGCTAATCAAGATTGCCGCGGCATATTAAAATGTCCCGGAATAAAACCGAGAATGGTGACCTCAAGAGATGACACGCAAACACGTCGAAGGACACGCAAAACCCATCGAAGGCTCAAAGGGTCAAACCCTTTAAGTATTTACTTTCTACGCGTCGGAAATCCCAAGGAAAAAAATAAGGGTGGAGGAGTCTTGATCGATGATGCGCCGCAACTTATGTCCGCCCTCGCCTCTCCGTGCCAATGCCATCCAGCCAGCCAGTCTTGGGGCACAGGCAGCGAGCGCCCTCTCTCTCTCTCTCCGGACGGAGTTTGACTATAGTCCAATCCGATTAGGGAGGGGAGGGGAGAGTCAACACGTGAGGAAACGGTCATCCTCCTCCTCCGGATTGCACACTCTGCCCCCGCCGCCCCAACCCTCCACCACACTCACCCTTTTTCCCCTCCCTCCCCTCAGCCCTCCGAGACTATTATATTTGCATATCTCATACACCTCGGAGCCGCTTGCCCTTGAAAGGGGAGGATGAAGGGTGAGGTGGCGGAGGGAAGGAGGAGAGGGGTCGGGGGTTCCAATCCCACCTCCCCTGGAGCCCTGGAAACCCCCCTCCCTTCTCCGCCACATCCTCACCCCCCCGGCCGCCTTCGCCGCCTGTGTAAACAACGCCTCTCCCGCCCATCTCCGGCCTCTCACGCCGCCGCCGCCTCAGTCTGACGCGCCTTTGGGAGCACGTAGGTCGGTAACCGGGAGCGCAAATAAATACGTACGCGAGTGCTTAGCAGCGCCCCTCCTCATCTTCTCCTCCCCCTCCCCACTACATCCTCCCTCCCTTCCCCTCCCCTCGGCCCCTCGTTCCACCTCGCTTGGCAAGCGCGGTCGGTTTCCGTGTGCGTCCCCGTGAGAGCCGTGACCTCCAGGTGACATTGTTCAACCCACCCACCCCTCCGCCTACCATCCCCATACACACACATATGTGCATCCCCCTCCCGTCGACCAACCGCCTTTTCGACACCCTCGCTCGCCCCCTTCTGGGGGGAGGCGGGGTGTGGGGGACGGCTGGATGCTCGGAGGAGGGAGGGAGGTATGAACGGCGAGTGTGTGTGATTGTGTGTGTGTGTGTGTGTGTTTACGGGGGTATTTTTAAACCCGCACACTCGGCCGCCTCCCACGCACGAAATTGATCGCCCCCGGACGGCTGCCTCCTGGCTGGAGGAGAGGGTCCGAAGCACGCTCGTATTCAAGTATTTCGGTGCGTGCATCATGACTAGGAGGTATCCGTGGGGCGGCCACAACACCCGTGAAAATCTTTGATGATGGTGCGGAGAACGGGCGAGTCCTGGGACTTATTGAACGGGATATTATTTTGGGATGCGCAATCGACATTGCATCGACTAAGTTGAAAAGGCAAAATTTAGCAATAGCGACTATTGCATTGAGTAATTGGTGCTTTTGAAGGACGAAATCGCAAAAAACGACCGCACATGAAGAAGGAAAAAAATCAGCTTTCATCAAGACAATAATTCACCACAGAGCCACAAGTCAATGAAAGCAATGGCCAAATAGAACGAGTTGGGCTTCAATCTGCTGCTTCCCCACCCACCATACTCTCTCTCCAGATCTACTGGCCCCCAGCGACCACTGGCTGTTTGCTCAACTCAAAAAGATGCTTCAGGGAAAAGGAATTGGCTCGAATGAGAAAGTCATCGCTGCAACTGAAGCTTATTTTGAGGAGAAGGACAAATCGATTTACAATCATGGTATCGAAAAGTTAGAAAAGCGTTGGAATGATTGTACAGCTCTTTAAGATGATAATATTTAATAAATAAAAATGAATTTTGCGAAACAAATGTTGTTTTATTAGTTAGTCATGGGATTTATTGAACGATGGGATATTTAAAATTAAATTCAAAAGTCTGGTAAATTATAATTACATTCATTAATATATATATATATATATATATATATATATATATATATATATATATATATATTTATTTATTTATTTATTTATTTATTATATATATCATTATCTAGAAGGAAAAAGCGATCATGTAGATTTAGTTGAGGGTGCGACATGAATGGCAAGTCCCTTTGAGAAATATTAGCACAGTCGAACTCCAAAAAAATTTTTTAAGTTACTTTAGTTTTCCTGAAAAATCCATTTTCTCTCCCAAGTTTCGATGCATTTTCAAATTTTTGCTACTCTTTGAAGATAAAAAATGAGGTACTCAAAACTTCAGTAATTTTGAATCTGAATATTTTTTCATTTCGAGTCTACAGTATTATCTGGTGTCCTTGAAGGACCTTAGAAATGGATTTGTCTTCCTTGTGCCAACGCTGATCCAGCAACGATCAAAGAAATTTTACATTAGTTCAAAATAAATTAAATATATTATTTTTCCAAGTGCAAGCCAAATATTTCACTAAAATGTCCCTTTTCAGATTCAAACGAGGGGGGGGGGGGTGTCCGAAAACTATCCGATCTACCTTCATATCTCCGCATTGGTGATAATCTTCGTCATCTTGGCTCGCGCGTCGCATAACTCCTTGTCGTCGAACCGCTTTCCTTTGAGCACCTTTTTCAATTTTGAGAGCGTCCAAAAGTCGCAGGGAGCTATTCCGGGACTCTACGGAGGCTGGCGAAGCTGTACAATCCCGTGCTCCACCAAACATTGCTGTAAAAAGTTCGATGAATGCACCGGCGCGTTATCGTGATGAAGAAGCCTGTCACCGCTTGGCCAATGACATGGTCGTTTTCTTCTCACGTCATCACGCAATCTTTTCAGAACTTCAACTTAATATTGTTTGTCCTTTTGACGCTAATTCGTAGCGCACAACAGCGTCACAATCAAATAAAATAATTAATAAAACGCAGGACGGATACTTATTGGACACACCTCCTATGTTCATGAGTAATAGTGGAATGAAAAATATAAATCGATGAAAATTCTCTTCAAATGCTGAATAAACGACGTTTTAGGAATTCTGCACACATTTATTATACGACGGGCAAATGGTCACGATTTCAGGGATCATCGAATCGAGAATATGGAGCAGTGAACTTGATTAGGAAGAACCTATCTTGTGCCCCTATGAACCTATATTATGACCTTGGCGTCATTATAATCACTACATAATGTAGGATCAGAGTCTACAGTGACGCAACAACTGAACGCCAGGAGAAACTTATTGCAATTATTTACTAAATGAAAAAAAAACTTAAATTTATAAAGATTGCAAAAAATTAGTTTTTTCGAAGAAAGAAAAAAATGGTAATGTATAAAGCGCCCTCCTTCCCCGCATCCTGTATGTTGGCAACCCTTGGATATGCAGGATTAATAGGTTTAAAAGTTTGATAAAAGCTGTAGTCTCGGGTACTTGAGGAGTACTTGAGGTACTGAGCGAATAAAGGACATATCGATCAACCAAAACAAAATGATAATGCGAGGGTAGGCTGAAAACTAATACTCACATGATTGTAGACCACAAACAAAATGACCTTCGGAAGCACTCCTGGTGGCATGTGGAAGTAACATTCCCCCTCAACACGCATGCGTAGGTTTTTGAGGCCGTCACATTCATCCAGGGTATTTTGAGAAGCGGAAGTATGGAGACGTGTTCTAGTGCTATGGCAACGAAAGTTAAACAGTGTGATGTTATCGAATTTTTAACTGTTGACAAAGTGACTCCTAATTCGTTGGTTCATCGTCGTTTAAAGGCTACATTACACCTCGGGCGATGAGGCGAAGGCAAATCGTAATCCAAATCTCGGTCTTCGTCGATTGGTAGGGTAATGGTGGCCAAGCTATAATTATTCTGTTGAATCGAGAACTCGAGCATTCAAAATTAGAACCACATTTGGTTTTTCATCGTTAAATGAGACAAACAGAAAAAATCACGAATTCGAAGTGGGGGGGAGGTGGTGGGGGACGGGGAAGGTCGGCCGAGGACATCACCAGAAAGCAAGATTTGAACCGGGGACCATCAAGCCACGAGCGTTTACCCGTGAGGACGAGAACAGTAGGAGGCGCGCGTTAATTAAGGAAGGGAGAGAAAATTAAATTAAATTTTAAAACAGAAAATATTTCTTCTCAATATTTCAGGTTAAATTTAAATCCATGCTCAACATTATAGATTCTTAAATCTATTCTCCTAAAACGTGGTTCTAAAACTAAGGATATTACGTGAGAAAATCGACAAAAAATATTTATCATAACATAATTAATAATATTTGTTCTCCACAAGTATTTTGCATAAATAGTCGTGCGTTAAACCGCAGCTCTACAAACTCCGAAACCCCTTTCTGACATCTTCAATCCGCCTCTCCAGTCCTCAACCGCACGATTAACCCAACAACCCTCCATTATGTGTCGGTAAGAAGGGTGAATGTTGTAAAAAATAATTATATCGCAAAAGAAACAAAATGTTTTGCAGATATGATGCGCAAAATGTCGGTCTCTCCTTGCGAAATTCATCTCGCATAAACTCTTCTCCGGAACTGTTCGTCACCGCTCTGCGGCCGATGGCTCTCGCACCCCGACACCTCGGCGTACATGAATGATTCGCCCCGCCCTTATTATCGACGACCCATGGAAAGCCTTGTGTAAGCGCCAAGCCCCAGGAACACACAGGAGTCTATTTTTTAACTGTCAATTGTGTATCAATACATATTACGGATAGATTTGATTTGGAAGGCGAATGGTGTACGCAGTGTCCGATCTGTCAAGAGATTTGAGCTCATAGAAACGCTCAAAGCGACACATGGAATCTTAGATGTTAATACATTCATCATTATTTAAGTTTTAACCTGTAAAAATAAATGGCATAACGCTCTGGGAAAAAATGTACATGCGCTCTGGATTAAATAATCCGATTCAAACGATACAATGATATTAATCAAACTGACTCGGACGTACGCATAGAAACACGAGAACTGGCTAAATGGCGAACATGTATCCATTCCACGTCAGAAAAAAAGAATAGCGTCAGTGTGGCTCAAGTCCTTCTTCTGAATATAGTATGCGCGCCACGAAACGCGCTGTTCCTATATTCTATGATATTATATGATTGCCTCCCCTACTATAATTCCTCTTGTGCCCTCGTCCATTTCTCCTTTGGTTAAGGAAACAGCTTCCTAACGTCATCTCTTGGCCAAAGTACCCGGACAGTTGGTTGCATAAATCCTCCGTAGATTTCTGGGTAAAACACATTACCTCGATGACTCCAGTGATCAATAGCATCGGCCCGGCAAGTCGAAAGATCCGTGGTTCAAGTCCTTCTTAAAGAAACCTTTTTTACGCTTGTGATCTGCCTCTATTTCAATGTAAATGAATGTGTTCGCCATTTGGCGGGTTTTAATACGTGTATAATATTACTGATGCGTGTATAATAGTACTAAGCCCGACGGCGTGTGAAATTCACACATCAGGGTAGGGGGGGCGGTTCCTTTCCCTGTGCCGGTTATGGTTTCCCAGGAAGATCTGGATATGGACCCGAAAAATCACATAGCTTGGGTGGAGCTGCAGGTGCCTAGAGACTTTCCTGGGAAAAAAAAAAAAAAATATATATATATATAATATTTGGACGGCACAATAGAACACAAAACATTTCTTACTTGTAGAAGGCCGAAAGCTCAAACAATCTACAATGTGAGTGTCCTTTTAAGTGTTATCTATCTTATTTGTGTCCTATTGTGCCGTCCAAATATTATACTGCTCGTGTGAGTGTTTCTATATCATCGATATATATATATATATATTATATATATATATATATGCATATATATATACATATATATATGTATATATATGTATACATATGTATTATATATACATATATATATATATATATATATATATATATATATATATATATATATATATATATATATATATATATATATATATATATATATATATATATATATATATATATATATACGTATATTACACTCAAGCCACGAAATCAAACGTACAATACAAGAATGTGAGCTGTACTCATGTGCTTAAATTATCAGTCCACATCACTTTTATTACCATATGATCTCTCGTCTCATTTAAACGCACATATGGGTGCTTCAATCGTTCAGCCTTCTCCCCCACATCGCGCTCACAAATAAATAGCCTCTCCACTCTTCCTCCGAGAACGGCCTTCTGAAGTTGCCTTGCTGACGAAACGTCAAAGACGTATCGGCGTCTTTTCTTTATTTCTGTATTTAGATGAGTTTTAATCTAAGATTAATAATATATATGTATATATAGTATACATATTTATGTATAGTATATATATACATATATAGTATATATATGTATATATAGTATATATATACATATATAGTATATATGTATATATATATATACATATATAAACACTCACATAATATATATTATATCCTACACATTACGTTTCATCACCAGTGATTATAACAATACGTGACTAAGCACGTTGCCAGAGAGTGAAACTGCACACATACTATATGTAATACGTCTTCTGCACTTTGAATAGTCAGAGAGAGTCACACGTGTAGTGCAAGCGAAGCTATCGCGGCCGTGATGCAACTCGCTCCATCCTCCTTCCTCCCTGCTGGCTCCCTCAAACAAGCCGACGGGGAGGGTTTTGCAACGGCGAGAGGCGGCCGTTGAAAGAGCTCGTGTTAGCACCGCTTATCTCCGCGGGAGAAACGGCACGTCGAGGAACCCAGGCCGACTGCGAACGGCGCGGGATTCCGTGGAAGTGTTTTCCTTCGAGAGCACGCACGCACCGAGATACTGAGCGCTCTGGAAAAAGAAAAGTCGCGGGGAGAGGAGGACTGAATCAAGCGGGAAGCGAAATGAGTTGTAAGAACTAAAGAGGACTTTCAAAAACGAGTCGTGAGTGACTATGGGACTATGTTGGAAGAAATATGACAAATATCCTTCCCACATAAATGCAGATAAGAATTTCAGGGAGAAAAAGATAATGCACATTGTAAACAAAAAGGTAGTATGAAGACGTGTGTAATATTTTATCAAAATTCCATCGTATTCTGAAAAAAAGGGTTTTACAAAAGGGTGAAACTCGAAGGAGATTGCACATTAAGTGGAATGAAATTGAAACTTAATTTTGGCAAAATTTAATGTTGCGGGATTGAGAGGTTGTTTAAAGGTTGCATAGTTGAATATAATACATATTACGATGATGGAGAAATACTATATATTCTCACTTTTCCGAAATTTCACAATGATGAACGGCGAAGAATATTACACAGGCACTACCGACAACAAAGTGATAAAAAACGATATCCCATGCTATAATATTTTAAATTTCCATCAAACTAAATATTTTTCAACTGAAAATATGAAGTATCGGAACAAAAGATGAAAAAACCGAAGTGAGGTGTCGTGAAATACGACATTTTCCTATCCGACGCGTCGAACTTGTATTTCACCCGTTCAGGGGTTCGCTTAAAGACGATTTCGATGGTGTTGCCATTGCGAGATTTTTTAGACCAACAACATCATAGAATCTCGTAATGACTAAGGAATGGATGAAGGGCAATTTCGGCCAATAATATTTTCAGGATTTTAGTCACGTTTCTTGGCTAATAGCACGACGACTTTCTCAGTAGGTGAAAGGAATAGTTACCTTTTTTATAAATATGCTCAATGCATAGCAAGAAATCCTGAAACAAATATCATTTGGTGAAAAAACTTATCGCTGCAAAAACTTTCGATCGAAGATAAAACGCATCACCCTTTCCCTCCTTCCTTTTTGCCACAAGTCAATGTTTCGCACGGTTTGAGTGAGTGGGAGACAGTTCTGTCAATGATGATCCTAAATTGCTTAATTTGAATAAAAAATCGCCGCAACCCCTTATCAAGTTTTGAAATGCTAATTACTTATTGTGTGCACATGCCTATTTTAATATTTTTTTACCACTATTTCGATATGATCCTTCCTGTTTGTCTAAGGAATGAAATTTAAATGCATTCAACGCCATTCCCTTCCGTGATAGGCAATCCTGGCTTTTGTTTCGAGGTAAGAATTCAGCTCTTTAAGTAATTAAATGTTTCCTTAATGCTCTGTCATTGCAAAATTCATTCTGCTTTCTCCCTCTCATTCGCGCATAGGTGCGTTCGTTTCCGAATCTAGGACTCTTAATGTGTCTCGTGGCGAGAGTTTCTTCCACTACACCCCACATGTCACCCCCTCGAAATATTCCACCCTCTCAAAACCATGTTCTCACTCATACATATATCTTTAGTGAATTAACCCTCATCATTCCCGGAACGTAATGAAACCACCACATAACATTTCTCATGCCCTTCCTTGTCTTTTAGCATTGCCTCCAATCCACCATATTAGCACCGTGCTCCTCAGCGGCGGAAATTTCATCACATACGCCTTAATCAACTTCTCCTCTGCCATTCCTACGACTAACACTGCTCAAGTACCCCAATGCATTCATTCGATATTTATGCCTATTCAGACATAGCCATATTTCAACATTTTACAATACTTAATGTGGGAAAGAGTACATTTCATATACTAGAATTTTTGTTGCATTAAGAGAAAGTGAATGATTTTTTCTGCTTCAATGGTTTTGATATGTTTATCAAATCATCATTTGTTATCAATTAAAAGATAGGATTTTGTTGACGGTCCCTAACAAATTATCACGTCTCAAGTATCATAAATCACCTCCTTATCACTTCTTGCTATTTATCACCAGCGTTTGTTTCTTCGGGTGGAAAGCCTTCTTTTCTTTCCCCTCCTTCTTACAATAACCCTCTTGTTTCTCTCATATCTAGAGATCTTGCTAATTATTCCAGTTTATTATAACTCTTATAACTTCCACTAATTCCAGTTTGTTTTCCATAGTCTTATTTCGAGATTTTATTCCCTTGCCTTACTTCGACTGAAAACCATTTACTTAATTTTAATCTCAAGGCCGTACTTTTCATTTCCTCCCCGCTATTGTGCTAGTGCGCTTGCCATGTCTTCTTTCTCCTCCACAAGTATAGAAATGACGCCGGTACGATTGCAACATAATTATCCTTTCTCCTTGAAGTCATACTACACCTATCTTTTCCTTGGACTCATGAATTTTCTTCTCCGTATACACATTAAATACGGTCAATAGATTTCCTCTCGTTAGTTTCATATTATTTCTTCTTCAGATATTTACTTTTCTTTCAACCTACCCCCGTCAAGTACAAGACGTACCCCTGGGACATAATTTCACGGAATGGTTTCTAAGACCGACGGTGAAGGCAATCGAGACGGGCACTGAGGTGTTCCCTCTAGAATCCACCCGCGGCGTTCGCGCCTAGTATTTGTTTCGCCGAGGCCATCTTAAGGCAAGAATGTCCAAGGCGCGGGAGACCGTCCGTGAAAATAAAATACCTCCTTGGTTCTAAATCTACGGAGATTGACTTCTTAAGGTGACTGAGTCGTTCATTCAGATATTCTGGAACTTTCTTCCCTTTATAACATCCCCGCATTGCGCTCAGCTGTTTTGGACTACTAAAAACAGGGGGTTTCAGAAGTAACTTTTGCATAATTCTTCTTTGAATGTGGCGGCCTCGGGCCTCATCTCACCTCCACCCTTAACGGACATCCAACATATGTTCGTTTAAATTAGTAAATGTCGAGTTAAGCAAAACTGTTGATGAAGGAGCTAGATCAATTCACAACCGGTTAAGGTAGGTTTTTGGATGGACACAACTACCAAATAAATATTTTGTAACTCCTAACAAAACACAAAATCCAATATCCTACTCTACATCAGACCCCTCTTCATCTCTGAGTACTTCCTTCCTCCCTTCATCCCGTCCAAAATCCCTATCCTGTTCCTTCCCTTTCCTCGTTTGCCTAACATTCTCCCCTCTATTACAGTCTTCAACATCCCACTGCCGGCCAATACCCCCTTCATCCACTTTTCCTGCCTCCATAGGATATCTCCCAACGAACCCCTCTCCTCGCCCACCATACCAAGTACTTCCTCATTTGTTTTCCTCTCTATCCATTTCACCTTCTCCATTCTTCTCCACACCCACATTTCAAAAGCCCCCAGTCTACGTCTATCCTCCTGCCTCAATGACCACGTTTCCGCGCCGTACATAGCTACGCTCCATATCAAAGTTTTTACGAGTCTTTTCTTAACATCCTACTTAACATCACTTCCTGAATGTATTCTACATTCTTCTCGATTAGTGATCTTATTACTGCGATGGTATCACGCGTACCTCTCCCCTTTCCAAACCCAAACTGATCATCCCCTAAGTAATCATCGGCCCATCTATCCTTTTGTTTATGATCCTGGGAACAACTTTAGCTGCGTGGAAAGTGAAGTGGAAAGATCCGGTGTTCAAGTCCCTGTCAAGGAAATATTTTTGCGCTTGTGATCTGCTTGATTCCGCGGGGAAGTGAGGAGAGTTCTTTCGTCTCCTCCGCCAAAGGAGTCCCCCCCTTCCTCCCTTTGCATGGAATGTCACGGGCCTCTCTCTAAACCCCTGTCCCGAGTCGGTATTTACCAGAAATCTTTGCCTTTGGTCCCCGCTCTGGCGTTTACGAGGGGTGAATCACTCTTGCCAGGCGACGAAAGGGTTGCTAAACGCGCACCAGACGCGCTGGGGGCGGGAGGCGGGGGATGGCTCGGCAGAGGGGCAGGGCGGCCTCCGCAAAGAGGGGTGGCAGAATGTGGGAGGTGGAGGGGGGAGGGAGGGGGAGGGCGAGCGGTGGCGCACCGAATGAGTCTCCCGAGAATCGAGGAAAGAGTCGCGGGGCATTTAAGCTACGACTGAACCAAAAATTTTTACTCGAAACGTTTCGCCGATTAGAATGGGTTTTGAATATATTTCTCTTCGGTGCTCAAACGTCTAAGCAGCTTGAGTGAGTGAAGGAATGAAGAATGGAAGTTGATGATGGCAGAGGTTTTTTTTCAGAACTTAAAAAACTCTATTTAGCAAATTTTATTCCTCCGTCCTGTATGACGTAAGCTAGATATTTGTAAAGAGTTCTGCAGGTTAGAGCATATTTAGACGTTCAAGGGATACATATTTACATCAGTGATGCAATTCGGGCCGACACCACAGATGTAATTTGTTTTTAATTTATACGAAAATATAAAATTATTTATTTTTTAAATTGGAATAATAAAACATTTTTTTTAATTTAATACAAATTTTCATTTTCTTTGTTACCCTCATTCCACATACTATTTCACATAATTTATTATTTATTGAATATAAAATGGTACTATTAATGCGTAATCACTATTGTAATAAAAAACGCAGCTTCACAAGATAATTTCTAAATTTTCTCATATCAAGTATAGCCAAATACCGAATAAGCAAAATATTTGTGGTCCATAGACAAATGTATTTAGTGCATCACTGTTTTTTAAATTGAGATTTGGAAAATCTCAGGTAATTATGGCATGGACGCCATTCTAACAAGTTAATAAATTTTTAAAGAATTTCTATTTCAAGATGTAAGCATATTTTTTGCCTTCCAGGTGATGTCCCGGTGAATTCTCCATTCGAAGTGGACGCGGAACACCGTGAACTAAGCAAATTATCCCCAAATCAGACGCGAGAACATAGGTGTGCACCTATTTTTTAGGAAATACGATAGATACGGGGATCGTGACCTAAGTGGTTTCCACGTGGCCAACGATAACACTGATCTACTCCCAGAGCAGAAAGTAATAAGTAATCAATTTGTTATTAATTGGCTCCTTTTCACCGGATACTTCATAGATTACATTCTGCCTAAAGAACAACAATAACCTGCTCGGAAAATTTGCAATAAGAAAACCAGCAAATAGTGAACCACAACAAGCGAACTAACTGGGAAATATTTTGTGTAAAATTTTGTGTAAAATGTAGCAATGTATTCTATATGTCTATTGAGTGATTTTTTTTTCTTTTCTTGAATTGTTTAACATTAGTTTAACTCCCAACATATATAAGCACCTGTAGATGTTAAAATTTTAGAAAAACTTTCCTTATGTCTGATTATTTTTGTCTTTTTGTCTGTTTTGTTATGTATGTTGTTTCCTTATGCCTCATTATTGTTTGTAAAAAGGGGAACTAAGATTCAAAGGAATCCCCAACTAACTGTGAAGTAAAATAAAAGTGGACCCAGGAAACCATTGGTCAAATGGGTCCAAAAATTAATATTAAATTAAAAATTAGTTAATATACCAGAATTTGTGAATCTACCTGAATAAAAATCTTAAAAATCATAGGGAACACCGAAGTTGAATGTGTAGACTCGATTAAATGCCAAGGCGTTACCCTCACTCACGACCTCTCGTGGGTGAAACACACACGGGGAATATGTGGACAAGTTAGCAGATAATTAGGATTTACCAGAAGAGTACTTGGTGAATGATAAGGCCAAAGAGAAATGCTATCTCTCTCATGGTTAGGCCTCATTGAGAATATGCTGCAAGTGTATGGGATCCTCACGAAGTTGGTCTAATTGTTGGATTGAATCGCGTCCAGCGTAGAGGAGCAAAATGTCTAAAACGTTTTTATGATAAACTTAGTAGCGTAGACAACATATTAGAGCAGCTAGGCAGGGAATCACTTAATGGAGCGAAGGTTAAATTACAGATTGAAGCTCTTGCATATAAATTGGAAGGAGTTCTCTTTAGCAGTGATGTCGAAAATGTATTATTAGGTGGTTTCCAGTTGCCTTCTTCAATAGTGTTTTTAACGTGACACCATCACTTACTGGCCGCCCCTCTGGGGTCAGATGCAATTGCAGCCGCCTCACTGAGAAACAGACGCTGCATGGACTACCTTTCGTCTGGCTCCTAACCTCCGACCTATCTGGCATGGGTGACCCTTCCAGGAGCATTTCTTATTACTCTCGCCAGCGCATCTCTAGGGGTCATCGGAACGCACAAGACCTTACACCAGGTCAAGGTTGTGGTCCATGGGAGGGATATATATATATATATATATATATATATATATATATATATATATATATATATATATATATATATATACAACACTTTTTGAAAGTCTCACGGACGTGAATAATAATGTATAACACTTAGCACTAGTGGACACGGACAAAAACACAGAAACACGCAAAAAAGAGACTCACTATTTTTCGAATTTTCGGTGGTCGTGGCCACCGAAGGAAGAGAGGGACAGAACTACCGTTCAGTGCTGTCCCTCAGAACTGCAGTTCTGTCCCTCTCCTCCTTGATAAAGGTGGCCACGACCACCGAGTTCTCTTTAGCAGTGATGTCGAAAATGTATTATTACCCCCATTGTACTCTACTGTAGGAGAGATCATGCCAATAAAATTAGAGAGATGAAGTGCATAGCAGATAGATTTAAGGTGTCGTTTTTTCCACGAACGATAGGGGATCATAATAACATTGTTCGAATGCGGTAGGGTCATGTTCGCATCAAAATTAGTCTGGTGTGTATTCACCCCCTGCCACACACCCTGGGGGTGGCTTGCAGGGTATCTATAGATAAAAATAAATAAATAAATCTTTAAAAAAGGAAAAATTACGTGACACATGTATACACCCAGTGAGGGATGTGGTATTCCAGGGGTAGAGCCGTAAGAGACGGGGATTTTCTTATTTTTTGGTGTTAGACATCGGTGTTTGTAAGTTTCTTTTCAGTGAATTTTTTTCTGAATGATTTTATTCATTATCTTTTGTGATCTTGATTGAATTTCATATGTAATGTTATTTTTCCAAGGCAACCTTGATTTTAATACTTGGTACTTGTGTGCAACCTGACCATGTCTATTTGCACATGTGAGTTTTCATAATAATAATAATACTGACCGGATGGACCGGGTCCGATTCCCGGGCACCCTAAGCTTCACCCGATTAGTGTGATTTTTTGGGCACCATAATTTCCTGGCAAACCCTAGCCGGCTCGGGGAAAGGAGCTTGCCCACATACCCTGATGCGTGTATATCCCATGTCGTGTAGAGCTAAGTACTAGGTGAGCTCTACTCTCACATACATATAAACACCAACTTCGGGTTGGTAACTGTTTTATTAGTTTCAGACGTCCAGCTTGTGTCAAAGTTCTGTTCTTTTTTTCTCTTGTAATCATTTTCAAAGTCCCTTAACTTCATTTAGGATCGATCCATGACTGCTTACGTGTTACGTTTCGAAGCGATGGATTTTGAAGACGTAATAAGGTTGACGTGTTGTGCGGATCAGGTTCTCCGTGGCATTAATCTCAAAACCTTTTGCTCTCCGAAGTTGGATCGACATTTCTTTTTCTTCCTTGGAACACTTAACTTTTGGATAACGTTGGCGTGACATAATCATCGCAGACGACGACATGGTTATCGCAATTCCGCAGACGCGTGTTTGAGCGGGGCGCCGAACACGGGGCCGTGGATCGTATTTCCTCGGTTGTTCTCCTATAACTGCGGAAACGCGACGCCCGCCAATTGACCTCCGGTGCATCCGCCTCCCAACCACTTCCCTACAGGATGTCCTCTCCGAGATTAAACGTCACCATGCACTCCCCCGAAATAAACTGTCAACAGCAGAACAAGGTCATCAGTACGTTCCTCCCTTCATTCCTGAGGTTTGATGACCGTGTGCGCGTTGACAGCTCAACCAAGGGTTGATGCCCGACACAGCGCACCTTTGGAGCCAATGTAACGGAGGGATGGTGCTCATTTCAGAACATTCGTCACCTCTCGGCACAAGCGATCCAATCCGACAATTAATCAAACTTCGAGAGGATCCCATATTACACTTGCTGGATGATGTTGGTAGAAGTGGGGGAGAATGTTCAAAAAATCTTGAGAAACAGAATACCTTGAGTTTGGAAAATTTCCCTCCGAATAGAAGGTAAGTGTGATGGAGTACGTTCAGCAAACTGAGAGATGACTCTGGCGTGCAATGGTTACTTTTCATCAGACAGTTGGCCAAAAATATTTGAACTGAAGAGGCTATTAATGCCGACGAGTGACACAACGTGATTAGAAAAATATTAACGGGCTAATCACTAGAGTAAACGAATTATGTACGAAATATGTGCGATCGGATAAACTCCGTATTCGATTTTAATGTGTACTGTCACTTAATTAGTACTCTAAAATAATGTTAAAATATTATGGAATAATTGTTTTATAAAAATTATACTTTTGTTGTTGTGGCTTTTGTGGAGGGAATGATTAATTTTATTTAATTTATATTAATATCTCGATTTCATAACAACCGAACTTTAATTTGATTACCGATTCATAAGAATTAAAAATAATTTTATGGAAAATACATTACTTCATTCGTTTATTAAAGTATTTTTTTTTTGAGAGATAACTTTAATTTAGCATCAAGTAAGTGTTCATTTACATCATTATTAAATGAACTATTTTTTTATTTAAAGATTATTGGGGATAAGTTCTATTTCAATCTAAAATAATATCTTAGTTACACAAACAGTAGGTTTAAGATCATTCATCTTTAGGAGATTACTTTGTTCGAGCGAATGATCGAACCCATTTCTGTGTAGAGGTGTAAAGATTGCGACAGTGAATGCATGAATGGTGGCCTGATACCCCCTGCCACACGCCCTTGATACAACTTGAAGGGAGTTACGTAGATGTATTAACTGAGAAATTTTTCGTTACTCCGCATTTTACGGGGCAACCGAAAATGACCCGGAGGAAGGAAGGAACTGACCCCCTTCTCCTGATTGCGCGACTCCCCTATCCTAGCCTTCCTCTGAGGTTCAGTTCTTCTGCAGATGCCTTCAAATATTTACACGGTTTGAAATTCAAGACGATTTGGTTAGCCGAGAGGGTAAAGTTCACACCCGCTTACTCAAAGGTCATAATCCTCTCGGTTCCTTCGATTGGTGCAGCACGACGTTTCCATCCTTTGGAAAGCGATGGTGGAATGATAAAAGGGACCCGAAAAGAAGGCGAAATATTTCACACGCCGTATAGGGCTTAGTACTGGGTGAACTCTACCATCACCTACTAAACCGACCTTCGGGTTGATTACTGTGTTTATGGTTATATATATATATATATATATATGTATATATATATATATATATATATATATATATATATATATATATATATATATATATAAGTACTCCCAAGTTTGTGAGAGCAAGTCACGATTCCACGTGCGTCGTCCTCCGTGCCACAGTTCACGTAAGCACCCGGCACGCTCGCCCGTCGCCGGGTGTGGTGCGGCACGCGCCGACCCCCACCCCTCCTGCCTAGCCGCCTCTTCCGCCGTTGATAGGGAGAATGTTGTCCTCTTCGAGTGACACCGCACGTGCGTGACCTTTTGGCGCATAGTAAACCACTAGCTTTGCCATGTCACGGCTGACGTTGGGGTCTAAAAAAAACACCTAACCCATGGAACGAAATTCATATAGAGTTGCGGATTCGTTCAACACTCCTCATCGTAAAATTTTCTTTGTTTTTTTATTGCGCCGTTTAACTTTACCGAACTCGAGAAATTATTGCACAATGACATCACAATGGCTTACAGAACAATAAGTAATTAAATCAAGGCCACTCGTAAAATTGTGCATATATTTAAACAGTCAGCGGCATTGGATATTATAGCAAAAATGTATCTTCTATGCGTTTTTCTCATCGCTTTTCCAACAATCTCCGATTCACGTTAAAAAAAACCATGAGCACACTGATCAACCCGAGGTTCGATTTGGTAGGTGATGTTAGAGTTTACCCCGAACCAAGCCCTCTATGGCGTGCGGGGCGATATTCACGTATCAGGGTTGGGGGGGGGGAATTGAAAATGTAATTGATTAAGCCGCGGATATGATGGAAATGTATTTGTTTATACCAATTAGCGCATAGTTACCGACGGCGTAGGCGAACTGATAAGAGCTGCCCTTTCCAAAAAAAAGAGAACCCCATCATCGACGCAAAACGTGAGATTCGTAATGCTAATGTGCACACATTTATATTTAACCGTGGGAGCAAGGGGTGGGATGGGGTGGGGTGGGGGGTTGAGTGGGGATGGAGGGTGAGGGGTATGCAGAGGGGTGGAGGAGAGTGACTCGGCCTTCGCCGCCCTAGGACAGCGAAAAGAGTCGAGTAAACGCACATTATCGATCCCTCAACCCTTCCACCCTCTCCTCTCCTCTCTCCCCCCCCCTCCCCTCGAGTGCGCGCGACTGGCTGCGTTCACTGTTTTGGTGCGGGGGTTGAAAATGGGGAGGGGGGTGAAGGGGTGGGAGAGGAGGAGGCATGGGGGAAGGGGGAAAGACGGCGAGGATTCCCACCTTCTTGGGCAGACAGTTTTTCAAGCCCATCTCCCCAATTATGGTTTGCCAGACAATTATATCGCATATTGCTGCCATTAGTAGAAGTCTACTCGTTAAGGTACGTACGGGGGTAGGCTGAAAACTAATGCACACATGCTTCTAGACCACAAACAAAATGACCTTCAATGAAGCACTCCTGGTGGCATGTGGAAGTAACATCCCCCTCAACACGCATGCGCAGGTTTGAGATCGTTGGGTTCATCCAGTGTATTTTGAGAAGCGAAAGTACGGAGACGTGTTCTAGTGCTATGGCAACGCGAGTTAACTTTTCTTTTTCTCGAGTCCAGGACTTGACAGCTGCCTTCACCTCATCGTCTGAGGTGTAATAATTACCCTTGAGGTGTGTCTTGAGTTGAGCAAAAAATAAAATCGCAAGGCGCAAGATCGGGGGAATGAGGGTTGCTCGCAGCATTCCAATCGACGCTGTTTGTTCTCGTCTGCGAGACGGCGTGGTACCCATCAAGCAACGATTTTACGGCATCCCAATTGTTCTATAATGAAGCCGATGCGCTCCTTGTATATTTTAATATCGTGTTCGATACGCTTTTAAGTCATTCGCCGTTCATTTTTAATCTAATCCCGTGAACGGACGTCAGCTGCGTGTTTCATCAACGATAATGGCTTTTCCAGGCTCGCAACCACGAAGTTTTACTACCCCTCGATTTGAAGTAGACCTATCAACAACATCGTCACCATATATAGTCTATAAACAACGATGAATCTCAGTAGTAGTCACTTTTTCAGCAGTTGAAAATTCGATAACAGCACGCTGTTTAACTCGCGGTGACATAGCACTAGAACACGTCTCCAAACTTCCGTTTCTTGACATACCATGGATGAATGAAATGACCTCAAAACTGCGCATGCGTGTTTAGGGGGAATGTTACTTCCACATGCCTCCAGGAGTATTTCTGAAGGTCATTTTGTTTGTGGTGTACAGTCATGTGTACATTAGGTTTCAGCCTACCCTTGTATAGAGTAATGGACTAAGCCCCGTCGCAATCCTATGCTCCGTCTACCACCGTAAAATCAGATGCTTCAATAAACCATTCTTCAATCCCACCAGACTTTCTCCACCTCCTTTAACTCCATCCCGACTACCTAATCTTCTCCTCCCTCTACCTCTCATGCCTCTTTTATAATATACACTTATATTTCCCTTGAAATCACGGTCTCTTACATTCCACTGTCACTTAATATGCCCTCCACCCTTCCTGCCTGCTTTGAATTTTTCCCAACTACTCTTATCCCTTTCCCTACAATTCAACGCAATTCTGCGCTTATTCTCCCTTCTGTCCCTCTTTTATTATTCATTTCCATTCTTCTCCTCGTTCATATCCCCTCCGCTCTATGCTTATCCTCCTATCTCGATGACCTAGGTTCAAACCCGCACAAAACGGCGCTCGAAGTTTTCACTATCATTTTCTCTGCAAATTCACTATAAGGTTCATATCATCAACTACACATCCTCCCTGTGTAAGTCATAACGCATCTTAGCACATTATTACGTATGTTTACTCTTTACTCGTGTGTAATTTTATCGTGTAACTCGGTCCACTCATGTTTTTACGAACGAGGACACAGGAAAGCGTTAAATCGTTAAAAATGTCATGATATATTCCCAGAATGTGGATTTTATAGGCAAGATGGAGCCCATCTCCCAGGAAATCCCACCCTATTCCCTGAAATTCCCAAATTCAGGGTACTGGACGGAGGAAATTCCTTTTCCTTCGTAGTTTTCAGGATTATTTCCAGGGAAACCGGAATTCCAAGAAATTTGAATCGACTCGGTTGATCATTTGATTCGTGGTATCTTAGGGATTTTGGGAATGCAGGTCTCCGTTCAAGGGTGCCCAAATCGCCATATCTGCCAGACAACCAATGCCATTTAATAAAAGAACAGTTTCTGAGTAAACACTCGCATTACCGGTTCCTTTCTGGGAGTTCTCCAGACATCCACAGATGAAATATTATGGTCAAAGTGGAACATTTCACCTCAGGTGTCCTTGGAGAAGAAATATGATGAGTTTACTTAAACTTCGAATATCGAAATATAAATCAAGAGAACGGACCGATATGTCATGAGCATCCACAAAATATTCTCCCCTCCTGCCACTTGCGTGTCCTTCCTCCAGCAGATGACTCGCCAAGTGGAGGTGGGATTGTTTCCCTTGAAGGAAACTTCTCCTGTGTTTCTCCTTTTTTTTCACTTTAATTGATTCATAGAACTTTCGAAGTCACCACCTTCCGGCGATTAATCTAAGACCCGCGAAATATTCAGTTGACGGAGACGGGGATATCCGCGGATTTTTGGCCAAAATTAGATGTCTCCTTTTTATTTTACATTTAATAATTGAGAGACAACTTAAAAAAAGCCAGCATTAAGATATGTGAATCGTCTCCAGCCGCAAAAGTTATTTTTTTTACGTATCTTCAGTGGAATCTCAATCCAAAAAGTAAAGATTCAATAGATAAAACTTCCAGCACACAAAAAAATTAAGCCCATCCAAGGTAATGGTCAATGATGTGCAAAAAATATGGAGTCATGGTGCAAGGATTTGTGTTGTTCAATGCAGCACGCAATATGGCCGCCGGGCGAACTAAATGGCACAGTGACATTTTCACGCGCGCGTGCATCAGTCCCATTCGCATCGTCATTCTCAAGGTCGAAGAGACCTTTCGAAGCTGCCATTGGACATCATTCGCCGAATTGCATCACCTTGTTCTAAAGCTATAAATATCCGCGCAATATGAATTCAAGCACAATCAAAACCCTTTCACGGCACTTGTCCCATGACTCGAGGCGGCAGTATCCGAAGGGAGGGAGGGTGGACGAGGAGAGGCGGACCATCGCGGTCAACTCCAGGCAGCCATCCAACGACCAATCCAATCCCCACATCCATCCGGATCACATCCTCTTCCATTCTACTTCCAGTCGGGGTGAATTAATCCAGGACGTATCCCGACGGTTATTTTCACTCGTCCCGATGAGAACTGGGTTCCCTCCTGCTGCTATGACAACGCAAATCATAGTCAGCAGCCAGCCAGACGGCGTGTCACCGTTAAAGCTTGTAAGCCAAGAGGCGGTAGGCATTTGGCTCGAGGGAAACTTGCTCGGATGCGGGTCTGAATCTTGCCCACGAGGGGGCATACCCTTATCCTTCCTGTCCTCCCCCGACCCCTTCGAAACCCCCCCCAAAACCGCCTCCCCTCCTTCGCCAGTACTCCCCCCTATACTATGGCTTCTTCCTTCTGTCTGAAAAGACGGAAAGAGTCTTATATGGCATCACCAAGCACCCCTATACATATATATATAAATATATATATATATGTAAATATATATATATATATGTATATATATATATATATATATTTATATAAATATATTTAAACCATAATCATCCCGAAGGTCGGTTTAGTAGGTGATGGGAGAGTTCACCCAGTACCCCTATACGGCGTGTGAAATTCATATATTAGTAGGGTATTAAGGAGGGCCAGTTCCTTTCCCTGAGCCGGTTATGGTTTCCCAGGAAGATCTGAGACCCGAAAAATCACTTAAGCTTGGGTGGAGCTGCAGGGGCAGAGTGCCTCGCCCGGGAATCGAACCCGGGACCCTCTGGTCAGCAGTCCAACGTTCTACCCCCTGGACTACCGCGACCCGCATATAAATAAATAAATTTATATATATTTTTATATATACATAGTACAATACACAGTAACACACAATATAGAAACACAAAAAAAGAAGAACACTCAAACGTTATTTCTTGATATTTCGACGGAAACACTCCGTCTTCATCTGAAGATATAGAAGTAATGTCATAAAGTAAAGTAAAGAAGTAATGTCATGAAGTAGTCATTACTTCTATGTCTTCAGATGAAGACGGAGTGTTTCCGTCGAAATATCAAGAAATAACGTTTGAGTGTTATTCTTTTTTTGTGTTTCTATATTGTGTGCTACTGTGTATTGTACTATTCGGCACTTCCGTGTTACGTCTACGAAAGCATACATATATATCTATATATATATATATATATATATATATATATATATATATATATATATATATATACACCCGTAGATTATTATGTTTTTTTATTTATATTATAAAGCAAAAGAAGCATGGAGGAAGACACAGTGCGAGGATATGGAAAGTTTGCAAAGGAAGAGTGAAATTGGTACTCTGTACAGCAAAGTTTAATTTTTATCGGCAAATAATGAGGGAAGACTTTTGCTAACAGTTAAAGATATGGCGGGTAAGATAATAGTTGGCACAGAAAAGATCCAAGAGAGGTGGAAGGAATATATAGAAAAACTGTATAGTCAAGAACTTAGACCTACAAAGTTAGACATAGAGAAGGTGCATGACGTAGAGGAAGATAGCTTAGGTCCGGGCATACTCGACGATGAGATAGAAAGGGCATTAAGGGAGATGAAGCTAAATAAGACCGTGGGGTGGATAACTACTGAAATGTATAGAAAAATATGGAAGGAAAAGGCTGTATGGGCTGATTCGTAGTATTTATCAGGAAGGAATCCGGCCGGAAGACTTTGTGAGATCAGTTTTAGTTCCTATTCCGAAAAAGGTAAAGGCAACATCATGTGAGGACTACAGGACAATAAGTTTGATATCCCACGCATCCAAAGTTGCTCTTAGGATCATAAACAAAAGGATAGAGAGTAGGACAAATGATTATTTAGGGGATGACCAGTTTGGGTTTAGGAAGGGGAGAGGTACGCGTGATGCCATTGCAGTTATGAGATTATTGATCGAGAGGAATATAGAACACAACCAGGAGGTATTTGCCTGTTTCGTAGATTTCGAAAAAGCGTTTGATAGAGTGAATTGGGAAAAACTAATGAGTATATCGAAAATAGGAATAGATTGGAGGGACAGGAGGCCAATCCGCAACCTGCACATGTTTCAGACTGCTCACGAGCTAGTGGGGAACAGGGAGTCCGGATGGGCAGTGTTAGGAAGAGGTATAAGGCAGGGTTGCCCATTATCACCGTTGCTGTTCAACCTGTATGTAGAGGAAATGATTAAAGAGGCATGGGAAGAACTGGAGGTAGGAATGAAAGTGGGCGGGGAATTCGTAAAATCAGTTAGGTTTGCTGATGACCAAGCTTTAGTTTGTCAGTCAGCCAAGGGGTTGCAAGCATTGCTGAGTGAATTGGAAATTCAGTGCGATAGGTATGGGATGAAAATCAATATTAATAAAACAAAGTTTATGCGATTTTCTAGAAAGAAAAAGGCTAAGCTAACATTAAAATAGGAGGGCAAAAACTAGAGCAGGTAGAACAGTTTACGTATCTCGGTAGTGTTTTGGACAAACACGGTCAAGTAGTAGGGACGTAAGGAGAAGAATTTCGCTAGGCAAAGAGGCTTTTACTAGGAGAAGGGAGTTGATGGCAGGGACGTTGAGTAAGGATATTAAGAAAAGACTAGTAAAAACTTTGATATGGAGCGTAGCTATGTACGGCGCGGAAACGTGGCCATTGAAGCAGTAGGATGGACGTAGACTGGAGGCGTTTGAAATGTGGGTGTGGAGAAGAATGGAGAAGGTGAAATGGACCTTAAGGAACACAAATAAGGAAGTACTTGGTACCTGTATGGTGGGCGAAGAGAGGGGTTTGTTGGGAGCAATCCTATGGAGGCAGGAAAATTGGATGAGGGAAGCGTATTGACCGGCAGCGGGATGTTGAAGACTGTAAGTGAGGGGAGATTGTTGGGCGAACGAGGAAAGGGAAGGAACAGGATAGGGATGTTGGACGGGATGAAGGGAGGAAGAAAGTACTCAGAGATGAAGAGGGACCTTATATAGAGTAGGATGCTGGATTTTGTGTTTTGCTAGGAGTCACAAAATGTTTATTTAGTAGCTGTGTTCACCCAAAAACCTACCTTAACCGGTAGATTACCTAATAATAATAATGTATATGTAACCATTAAATTATTAGGTGTGACTAATTTTAAATAACAATTACACACATTGCATGAAGATTGTTGATAAAGCGATTGAGGATCAATGAAAGGTTGGTGACTCCGAGACAAAACGTCGGTTAAATCTGATAAATCTCGGGAAGGCACATTCCAAAATCAGGCAGCAGTTTCCTTGTCGATGCAAGAGATGTCTCCTTCTCGTTTGATGGTGCATTCGTGCTGTTTGCCCTTCTGCGTCGCTCATTCCGCCCTCCAACATGAGTCCACTCCACCTCCGCAGTCTCGCACCCCCCCCCCCCCACGCCCCGCTGGGCCGAAAACTCCCCGCCACCGTGGAAGGGGAAGGAAGGGTGGAGGGGGATGAAGGGTGAGTGCGATCACACACACACCCCCTCTGCCCCCCCTCTCCGAACACGTGGTGCAAAGGGAACAAAGGCGCGCGCGACCCTCGGAGAGGAGGAGGAGGGGGAGGAGAGAGACGCGCTAATAATTATTTCTCCCACTCCCTCCCCCTTCCGCCCCCGTCCACGTCTCGCCTAAATGGGGAAGCGGACCTTGATTAACTCCCTCGCTGCAGCGAAGCGGATGCGGCGAGGACACGGCGAACCGAACAGGACTGGGATCCTTTTTTGTGCGCGAAATCGAACGCAAAACGCAAACGGCGTAATTTCGTCTCCGAGATATTTCGTGTTCTCCGCCAAAATACCCATTCTGTTTCTTTTAAACGTGGCCTGCCGATTAGATCTAATTTTGGAGTTTCCCTGAAAAGTATTTTGGTATCAGTAGTGGTTATTCTGTGGGAGATGGCCGACATCTGACGCCATTTCCGAAGTAAGAGGTTTATGTGGGGGTAATTAGGTAAAGGTAGGTTATATTTCTGTATTTTTTTTATTTTTTAGTTCCCTGTAAGCCTCCGCTAGGATGGCGTGTGGCCTGAGGATAAATTCACAACAGACTAATTTTGACACGAATATTTTTACCCCTACCGCGGTCGGACAATAATGTTCTGATCCCTTATTTTCCGTGGAAAAAACGATATCTCAAATCTATGTGTTCACTACACTTTACCTCTCTAATTTTATTGAAATTATCTCGCCTACCGCAGTAAGACGGGGATAATAATACAGTTTCAACATCATTGCTAGAGAGACATCCTTCCAATTTATGCAAAGGAAATATATTCTGGGAGAGGTGTTGACGGATGGAGAGAAACTCAGCGACGGCATCATTATTTTGTTGAAATATTTTTCTTTTTGATGTTTATTTCATACTGCCTTCATTTTCTTTTGTGTTGCTGATTTTGTTTCCATCGTTTTTCCTGCTATACTTCCTCCGTGTTTGGCATCCAACGGACCTAAACACTTCCCTAGGAGGTCATCTCAACTATCAACACAACTCGTATCACTCATGAAGAGGTTGGAGCGATAATCACTGAGTGTCTCTGGCTGCATTGAATTTTTTATTAATTTCACCCTTGGTATTTTTATGTCAGCTCTTTTAAGTAACTGTGAGTTAACTTCCGTCCTCATGGTAAAAAAATGCACAGGATTCACAGAGTACAGCTTCAGCTTTTGATATCATTTAAACATAAGTGAACCCCCATATTGTTTCTGCGTGAGATTGAAATAAAAACGAAAAATTAATTTCAAAATTATATTTGTACGAAAATCATGTAGGCGATTCCGATTCTCATATTACTCTGGCCACAAAATGGAGTTGCGAAAGTAAGAATCAGGCAGACATTCACGTACGACCACACTGGTAAAACTTTTGAAACAACTTAATTTGCTAAACTGGAACCGAAACTAACTTACTAGACTAACTATGCTAACAACAAAAACTTGGAATTACAATGAACTAATATTGCTATGTATTAATATATATATTGCTATATATATGTTACATATATAACTATATATATATATATATATATATATTGCTCTTTATATTATATATAATATACTATATATAATCCGTAAAATATAAAATATACTATATGTAAAATGTATAATATATATATATGCTCATCCTTTCCTACGATGTACGCAAAGTTGAGAATAAATTTGATTTTTCATGAAAAAAATAGGAGACCTTACTTTTCGAATCGCCCTGGTATGTGTGGGACACCAGATTAATTCTTTTGAATACGAAAGACGTCTACGTAGAGTGGTTGCACGTTTACGTTGATTTGATACATTCTAGTTTTTTCAACGATTGGGAAGTTGCCTCCGAAAAGTTCAAAGCATCTCTGTAATCATGCTTGAGTCACTGTTGCCTGTAATACTGACGGGAATCGTGTCACAAGAAAGCACAGCATTCGAAAACATAAAATATAAAAAACTAGCAAAAATATTCGTTCCATAAAAGGAACGAAAGGTTTGAAACCGATAAGTAACTCACGAGCTATCGTGGCTTCTGTTGGTGGCAAGAGCGGAGGGACGGACATTTCCCACGATATGCTTCCGCTCTCCATTGCCAAAGAGGAACGGCCTTGCCTTCCGTTGCCGCCGACCAGGCCACGCCGCGGCACGACGCGAATGGAAGGTTACGCCATGACACAAGTACTTTCAACAAAAAAATACCGGAGTCCCTTATTAAAATCCACGCTGCTGAAACTTTTCCACCACAACACCTCGCTAAGTGGGGAAATGTCTCCAGCAAAAGGAAGCACAGGTTACTCCAGGTCTCGGTCCCCCCCCCCTCTGTTAATCATTTCAACCGTGGGCATGAGTGTAGTTAAATAAAGTCTACGACTGTCAGCTACGTCCAGTTTCAAGTCAAGGGATCATACCGAGAAAAGATCCATTGATTCACATCAAGGGACTATAGTAGACAAAGCTTCTATTTCATGTGCCCAGATCTGCCCCCATGTGACTTTTTCCAATTCACCAATGCGAATGAATTCCTCCGTGGAAAGCCTTTTTCATCACCTGAAGCAAGCATAGGCGAACTGAACTTGTTTCAACATTCAATGGCTACAGCCGACGCAATACCATGGTAAAATCAATTAAACGTGTACCACATATGTAAGGGCGGTCCATTAAGTAGCTCACGTTTTCGTTTAGCGAACGAAGTAGTGGGGAGAATCGAATGTTTTCTGCAATGACACGCACACTAGGGCAGTACGCCTCGAGCTGCAGCATTCGGAAACTACGCTAGCTACAGTATACTACAGTAGCTATTCAAAATGAACAACACAATTGGAAATTCCGCCAAATGTGAAATTCGTTTTGTGATAAGGTTTTTACTGGCAATAAATTTCAAAGCTGCTGACATTCATCATCGGGAAATTCGTGCTACACCGACTAAGTGATGAGGGTTAGTGCTGTGCGTCAGTGGTGTTGTTAGTATAAGAGTCAACGGACAAATGTCCGAGAACTGCCAATCCGTCAGTTCATCTGTCACGAGGCTAGTGGCGACCACTGTGGTGTCCTCGCCGTGAAAATTGGTGCTGTGGCCATTTTTAAACTCAGAATGCACCACTGCCTCATTCTCCCTTCACTCATCATTCCGTCTCCGTACACGCTTCACGAAGTTGCCCATGAATTCCAATTGTGGCTTGTGGTTGTTTGGCTACTAAAAACCTAATCACAGATCGTACTTCGCAACTCGCGAGAATTTTTTAATTGCAGCGCACATTTTAACAGTTCGCAATGTGAGCAAAGTAGAAGAACCAAAGTCTGCAAACTACCACCACGGCAGGATGCGTACTTACTGAGTGTAGGGGCGTTTAGACAGAGCGATAGTGGCTCTAGCCCTATTACCCACCGCCACGCTATGGCCGAAAGTAACTTTCTTGACAGCCCGCGTAAATCTACACATAAACCATAACCATAAACAGAGTAATCAACCCGAAGGTCGGTTTGGTAGGTGATGGTAGAGATCACCCAGTACTAAGCCTTATACGGCGTGTGAAAAACCCTACATCAGGGTAGGGGGGCCAGTTCCTTTCCCTGTACCGGTTATGGTTTCCCAGGAAGACCTGGTACCCGAAAAATCACTTTAGCTTGGGTGGAGCTGCAGGTGCCCAGGTATCTTGCCCGGGAATCGAACCCGGGACCCTCCGGTCAGCAGTCCAATGCTCTACCCACTGGACTACCGCGACCCACATCTACACATAGAGCATTGAATTAATCAGAAAGGAAATTAAGCGAAGCAAATATTTTTTGATAACTCTTAAATAGACAGTCATCATGAGTCCTCGGTCCGGACTGTCAAATTCTTGTTGGCGGCCATTTCAAAGGTCCAATTTTCGCTACAATATCGGGGACAAAACAGGCATTGATAAATCAAAGTATTGGCTGATCGAGCATGGGTGGCTCCGTAGAGGTCTCCTTCGTCAAAATGTCCCTTGAGATATCCCTATTCCGGGAGATCCTTGAAGTATTCTAGGTCAAAGATCACCTGGGAAACCTTTGTACCAATTGTGCAAAACTCACACCCAGCTCACAGGCTGCATTCGGCGTTTATTTTATAAATTAAACAATGTGTTATACTATATTTCACGCCATACTTTCGCTAATTTCCAACATTTTGATGAATTTGTCGTCAAATTTTCCTCAGTTACCTAAGTACGTACTGATATGTAAAAATAATTATATATAACGAATTTCTTCATATTTTTCTACAATTTGCCCGATGCGGCCCGCAAAATATTGAAATATCAGCTGCACGGCCCGTTAAGAAACGGGAAAGCTAATTGATCGCCGCTTTAGAGTCTCCCATATCTGGGACTCAAATGAAAGCAAATGCGATCCTGAAAACCAACTCAACGACTGGGGATTAGACTCTCTAACCTAAACTAATTAAAACCACGGCGTTCACTCCCGCAGCGAGCCACCCCTAGGGATTAAGGCGGGCGCCCCGACAGGATGCAAGGCCCTGGCCATAATGTTGTGTCAATTCGTGGTTCGCGCAAAATTAACAACAGATGACAGCACGTTCTCTCAATCAAACTGTTTTCTTAATGCTCAATTGAATAATCCCGATCATGGCGTATCACATATTTTTTTCTTCCTTGGCGAAGCACGGATAGATTAGTTGAATAACTTCCGTTAGATGCAAAAGATACAATGAATTTTCAGTCGGCTACCCCTTGCACTTAATAGATCTCTTTTTGCAGTTAATCACTCATTGAATCAAGACGATGGAACAATATACTTTTAGATATTTTAGCGATGAGTTCAATAGCTTTTGGCATGAAATTGTGAAAATTTGTAGTTCCTAATTTCAAATGTATGTAACATTTTTCACCGTTTATTTATTTCTTTATGACTAGTTAGTGCAAAGTTGGCAGTCTTTCCACCAAACCGCACGTTTCATTTCCTGCCAACCCACAACACTCCTTCTTCTTTCCTCCTCTCCCCATATCCTCAAATATTAGGCATGATATCCTTGCCTGGTTAGGTTCTGGCCTTAAAGATGTCACCTTTGTGACGACACCGGTGGTAAATAAATAATTATTTGTCAAAACATTACAAAAATATGTAATTGATTGAGTGAATTTGATGTAAATGGTGTCATTAGTGGAAATAATAAGTCCTATCACACTCCATAGTTGTGGCTTTCAGGGTATTGTGTAATGTAATGCAAATAGGACATATCTGCCGAAATGAAAAAATAGTAGAGGCTATATTATTTTTAGTGTTTTAGTATTTTTAGTCCCCTGCAAGCCACCACCAGCGGATAATGCCAGAGGGTAAATACACACCAGACTAATTTTAACCCGAATTTGACCCTACCGCGGTCGGACAATGTTATTCTGATCCCCTATCGTTCGTCTAAAAAATAACATCTTAAGTATTTCTGTTCTACCCTTGACCACACTAATTTTATTGAAATTACCATAGTACGATGGGGGTGATAATATATTTTCAACATCACTGCTAAAGAGACCTCCTTCCCATTAATGCAAGAGCTTCAATCTTTAATTCAACCTTCACTCCGTGAGTGATTCTCAACCTAGCTGCTATGATATTTTGGATACGCTACTAAGTTAATCGTAATGTTTTACAAATCTAGCTCCTCTGCGATGCACGCGATCCAATTCGACAATAAATCCAACTTCGTGAGGATGCCATATTCTAAATAAATCCTTAACCAGCTACAACGAACCATCACGAAAACCTTTTCAAATGGAAAACGTTACCACAAATTTAGAGAAACATTCTAGTTCCCAGACGGTTTCAGTAGCAGGTCATGAGAGAGGGTAGTACGTGATCTGGGCGTGGGATCTCACCCCCTTCCGCCCCCCTCCCTCCGGTGGCGTGCGTTGCGGTGCTCCACGTGCATGCACTGCACTGCTTACCGAGTTTCCCCCTCGACCGCTTCGACCGCGCTGGTGCCAGGCGTTCGCGAGACCGAAAGCGCAAGCCTTCGCCCCGCCCCCAACCCCTCTCTCCCTCCCCTTCCAGCCGGCCCCCTTGCGGTATCTTGCTCCGTCGCCGTTCACTTCCGTCACCCCACTCATCCCATTAATCGCGCTGCAGCTGCAACCGATAAGCGAGCCTTTCACCGAAAGAGTTCCAACTCGAAGCGCGTGAGCTTCACCTAGATCGACGAGTTTTTTCTCTCGGCTCCGAACTTCGCTCTTACTCCCTCAATCTCTCTCCCTTTCTCTCACTCTTTCTCTCTCTCTCTCTCAAACAACATTTAGGCGAAGGGTTGGCAAGACGTAAAGGAATATCTCCGAGGAATATATTTAAATTCGGGAAGATTTTGGCCAGGGTCGAAAATCTTTTAATGAGGTCAATTAACATGCAGCCGTTTAGTCAAAGCAGGACTAGGACATGGAGCGGCGTGTCCTATCTGTCTTCTGAATCTGGGTCGCGGAGAGGATAATGTAAGCAATGAACCGTAGGCTTTCGAGAATGAGCGATGTGGAGAAGAGTGGGCGCGATACATACGAGGTCTGTCCAATAAATACGCGAACTGAGGTCATAAAAACTGTTTTGCAAAATTTAGTCTTCATCGATTTCGTCCCCTGTTCAAAGTACTCTCCATTCGTTGCTATGTACTTGTTATATCTTCTTTTCCACTGTTTAATGCACCCTTGGAAGTCCTCTTGGTAGTTAGGCTTCTTAGTTTACTCGTCGGTTCTTGCTTTATTGTGTCTTCCACATCTTCCCAGTGGTGTCTCCTCATCACTTTTTTTGCATTTTGGGAATAGAAAAATGTCACAGGGGCCGAGTAAGGAGGATGATCAAGGATGGCGATTGAATTTTTTCCCGGAAACTGTCGAACAATCAATGCTGACTGTGCAGGTACATTGCCATGGTGAAGGTCCATCCATCACATTGAGTCAAATTTGGTCGCACACGACGCACGCGATCTCTCAAACGCTGTCAGGTAGAACTCAGCATTTACTGTTTCTCCTTCAGAAAGATATTCATGATGAACAACACCTTCGACATCAAAGAAAACCAAGAGCATAAGTTTAATTTTCGATCGGCTTTTTCTCGATTATTTGGCTTGAATGAATCCATTTGAAAACGGCTGTTTCATTCAGAGCATTATCACCGTAAACAGCTGTCAACATTTCAGTAATTTCTTGATAACTTTCACCGCTTTTCACCGAAAAACTCGATGTTGATTCGTTGCTCCGTGATTTCGTCAATTCACATTTTCGACAAACAGTAAAAACAAGGACAACAGAAACTAACATAACTGGCACCATACGCACAGCTCGACGACCCGCCAAGCACAGACGGCTCATTGGGTCTCAGGCAACTAGCGCCGCTAGTGGGCGGGGCTAGAGTCCGCATCATGACTACCACATTGCACCAGTTCGTGTATTTATTGGCCAGACCTCGTACACTGGGCGGAAAAGAAGAAACCGAGGTGGAGCGAGGTGGAATCGAATGGCCAGAGCGAATCTTAAGGAGGAATTCGGAGGAGGCAGGAAAAGTAGACGAAGGAGACACTGAGAGATGGTAAACGAATGGAATTACACTTTCTTGAAACTTTTCAATTCCTGGTAGTAATTTTCAGGGGAGGCGACCGACAGCTGAGGTCATTAGCGCCATTAGGGATGCATGGGAAAGGATGGAAGGGGAAGAGAAACCCGGCGTTAGCATTAGCCATCTCTCCACCCAAGGGGTCAGCATTTTAACGTCCCATCCGACCGAGACAACGCATTCCTCCAAAGTGCTGTCCACAAAGCACACCTCAAGTAGGGATCGGGATACCACTGAAAAATACCTTCCGCCTCCGGGATTGAAACCCGGGCCTCTGAGTGGGAATCCAGCGCTTTAAGCTACCGCACCATCCCGATCCCCACTTTATATTCCTTTCCGATAGAAAACGTAAGGCCGCAAGTAAACTACAAAAGTATATTTTTATTTCATAGAAAATGTTCCCGAAATTTCACAGGTAGAATATTTGGAACGGCATGATAGGATGTGGGAAATAATATTCACGCATTGATTCGAAAAATAGTATCGTTTGTAACGCGAGCATTTCGAGAAAAATAATGTAATTGAAGCAGAGCTAGAGATTTTAGCAGTGTTTAATTCCCAAGAAGGATTTGACAAAAGGTGAATTTAATACGAAGAAAAAGAAGCTACTGTGATGACTTTCAAGAAAGGAACTGAGAAGTAGATGCGGGCAAAATGTTACACCTGGAGTGTGATGTTGTAAGGAGCAGAGACGTGAACTTTGTGGAGGAGAGATGAAGTGAAAAGAAATATAGAGACCTACTTAAAGTGGATCTGGAGGAGAACGCGAGGAATTCGACAGGAGGATAGAGTAAAGGATGAGGAGGTTTCACGAAAGATTTGAGAAAAGAGGGGGGGAGAATCAGTGAAGATAATGAAGGAAAGGAAGGTTAAATGGATAGGGCATCGTGCGAAGAAGGAGTACTTGCTGAAGACTATGCTGGAGGAAGCAACAGAGGGGAAGGGAGGGCAAGGGAGGAAGACGTATGCGGTGTGGGATATGATTCAGATTGGGGGAAAGTATGGAGAAACCAGTAGAATGGCTCCGGACAGGAAGATATGTAGGTCAACCATGACAATGGTAGTCTGTGATATATTATTTCTGAGGTTGCCAAAACCCTACCCTTGATAATTAGGATTTTTTTTTTATCCTCGGGAACAATGCATGCGCGATCGTACATTAATCAAGAGTATGCATTTACACGGCATTATTATGCAAATGTCGAAATTGGTCAAAATTCAGCACCTGCTCATAGCTGTGCTTTATAATGATGAGTTTTATTTACGCCGTTACGATAAATTAATAGGAGTGCAGGCCTAATCCCTCCAACTCTGTTATTAGGAAAGGTCTTTATTATTAGAATAATTAATATCTTTTAATAATGATAATTATTATTATAAGATATTAAAATCATCTGCCTTCCTTTCATATAGCGGTAGAGGAAGCTTAAGCGGTGACGACCGAAAGCTGAGGTCATTTGCGCCATTAGGGATGGATGGGAAAGGGTGGAGAGAAACCCGGCGTCGGCATTAGCCTTCTCTTAGAAAAGGCGCCAAGGGGTCACATGGTTTAACGCCCCATCCGACGGACGGTGTACCCACTTAAAGTGCTCTCCACAAAGTACCTCAATTAGGGATCGAGATACCACCGAAAAAGAACTGCCCCCTCCTGGATTCAAACCCGGGCTCTCTGATTGGGAAACAAGTACATTGGCCACCGTTCCATCCCCCCCCCCTACCTTTCATCTTTCGTTTCAACCCATTCATGAATTACACCAACAAACGTTCTATTCCATGACGTAGATATAATATTTAAATTATAGAAATAAACAAGTTAATTTCAATCTACCGTTTATAAACAATTTATTATAATTATTATTATCAATTAGTGTGCTCGAAAAAAGTCACCAAACAGCAGAAAAATGTACGTAAGACCAATGTAAAAATATTAATGGCATTTATTCCATCAAAATCCGAAGTTTAAATTACAAAAGAATGGAGAGAATATTACTATTGCGTGTGTTCCAATAAGATCTTTCAAGGCAATTCCGTGAGACTGGCTCTCTCTAAGGCTTCCATCCAGGACAGGTGTCGGCCTTTCTCAATGCAATATCCTGGTGGGGGAAGTCCACATAGGCGACGCGCTTCGCACGTATTCCACTCGCCAGCCATCTCGTTAGCCCGGGTTCATTAATCACCACGGAGGACGCCAGCCTACCCAATGAGATTCATTATGCTATTTGCCATTTAATGCGGCAGTCTGCGAACTGGGTAATAATTTATCTCACGAGAGACATGGAATAAATATAAGCGAAGAGAGAGAAAAGAGAGCGTTCTTCCTTCACGTGCAGAAATGATACTGAGACGCTGTATCAGAATCAGACGTCATGGAAACCTTAGAAATCAACTCAAACAATCGTTTATGATACCAAAAAGTAAATGCAGTTTAACAAAATATCATTATGGTTAAATCATCAATTACTTAAATCACACATAAACAGCAGAGCTCGTTGGTGTTTTCATCTTCACAATTAGACTCAAAAGATTTTTTTTTATATTTTAGCCATTGAAATATCTTTCCTCGCAGTATACATGGTCCATTATGAAAGTAATACGCATTATTTTATTTATTTCTTGGGAAAATAGATTTATCGAATGTACTTGTACAAATTCTTAAAATTCTTCAAAATACTCTCCCCCTGCATCAATAATACACTCTCGGAGACGTTCCAGCTACGTCTGGAAGGCACTCTGAAACTCCTCGACGGGAATATCTCCCAGGAAGTATGTAACATGCTTTTGGGTGTTTTCCGCAGTCTCCCAATGCTTTCCTTTCAGCTCTCTCTTCAGACAGGAAAACAAAAAAAAGTCGCACGGCGCCAAGTCGGGACTGTGAGGGGGCTGAGGGGCCACCTGGGGTGGTGCTCCGGGTCAGGAAATTGGTAACAATGAAGGACGTGTGGCTGGGGGCATATGTCATGGTGGAGCTTGGCCGTGTCTTTGATATCAACCCTTACGCGCGCGCAAATGTTGACATGTTTAGGGTCTAAGCAGTTTGCTGGATGCTCAATCGACGCACGGAACGCAAAAACTTCGGGCACAAGATTAACGTTTTCGTAGTTCTGGCCGATGTTGGGCGTCCAGAACGAGGTTCGTCGGCGACCTCCTCCCGGCCCTCATTGAACGCCTTGTGCCATCTCTCAGACTGTGACCTTGAAATGCAGTCCTCCTTGAAGGCCTCTCGAAGCATCTGGAATGTTTCGGTTGCATTACTTCCAAGCCGCACGTAAAACCTGATGCCGCATCGCTGTTCAATCGAACGCTCCATCGCTCCGTGTTACAAAGTCGAAAAACAAACTTCACGCGGAGGCACATATTTCCCTTCAGATTGCTCGGAGCAAACTAGCAACCGGTTGTGTTGGAAGAGCAGACACCCACAACATATTTCCCGACCGGTTTTACGGCGCTGCCATGAATAGTCGCGTCACAATAAAATCATGCGAATTAGTTTCATGATGGCTCATGTGCATCTAATACTACCCAATATTTTGATCTGAAGGTATTGAGGTAGTGTGAAAATGCACTTTAACATTCTAATTTTGATCTGAGAATCGGTTCGGGTCATGTTCCCTTTCTCTAACTTTACATGGGGTAAGAAAACTAACGAATTGCCAGAATCTTTCGGAGAACTGTTGGTACCTAACGCTAAATATTTCAATATTATTTTCTTATCATGCATGGTTTTGGAATATAGTTAATGCCGTCACAGATGTAGGCAATGGTTAGGAGCCCATAAACAGAAATAACCAAATTTCGCAAAGAAGTGGACATCCGCCTCCGACTGTTCCCTGACTGCTAAGAAACTTGGTCGACATTTGAAAACTCACACTCCGGAAAATAAGAGACCATTTTAAATAGAGTAAGGACAACATTAAAAATGAAGCGCGTTTAGTCTCCTATATTTTAAAAGAGAAATATGAAAACTCTACAAAAAACGTTGGTTTTTTGCAGAGTATAAACGGGATAATTATGTTAATCTCATAGAAGGTTGGTTCGATATTTGAGGGCAGAATTCACTTTACACTTATATTCAAAGAAGAGATGGTATCATTCATGAGGAGAATAAGGGGAGGGTCACTTCCCTTCCCTCTTCCTGCTTCGGTTTCCAAGGAACATTTAGCGCTTACCCATCCATAAAGAAAAGGTCACCGCTGTGAAAGTTCACAGGCATTACCGAGATTTGAACCCGGGAACCTCAGGTTAGTAGCTCAACGCTCCATCACAGTTGTCACATTTCCCTACGCAAAGTGATAAATCAATACCGGAACAAACTAAAATTAACAACGTGCAGTTTTTCAAGGAGAAATCAAGGTTACGGGACGGAAGGACTTCTATATCCGGATGCGTCCACGCGGTAAATATACCGAATACATTTTGGAATCCGGCCGAAACTGGAAAGTGACATAAAGCATTACGTAAACTCACACACGCGGCGCGAAAATGTCTCCATCTCTTTCGCGGCCGAGCACGGCGCTGTCCTGCCCCCCCCCCCCCACAAGGCCCCATTCTTTCCAACCCCCTCTCGATAATCAACGCCTTCCAACCCCGCTCCGCCCCCCTCATCCACCTCCACCCTTCCCACCGCTGGTTGCAAGGACTCCAATGTGCTCCATTGGAAACGAGGCAGCCGCCACCCATGGGACCGACACCCCACCCCTAGTCCCTAGTGGGTCCCTAGAAAAACGACGGGGTGGGATGAAGGGAAACAGGCGGGACAGGGAGGATAGGCGGCCGATAAAAACAGCTTCATTTGCGCGAAATTGAGAACATTGGGGGGCTTCGTTCGATTTCTTCTTCTGTATTTAAAACTACACGCGGCAACAGCAAACAGGAGAATCCTCCAACCGTATCATATATTTACATTAATATGTGGGTCGCGGTAGTTCAGGGGGTAGAGCGTTGGACTGCTGATAGGAGGGACTCGGGTTCGATTACCGGGTAAGGCACTCTGCGAACCTGCAGCTCCACCCAAGCTATGTGATTTTTCGGGTACCAGATATTCCTGGGAAACCATAACCGGCACAGGGGAAGGAGCTGGCCCCCTACCCTGATGTGTGCACTTCATCTGGCATATAGGACTTAGTACTGGGTGAACTCTACCGTCACCTACCAAACCGACCTTTGGGTTGATTACTGTGTTTGTGGTTTATATTTTTTTTATTATATATATATATATATATATATATATATATATATATATATATATATATATATATATATATATATACACATATATATATAATGGCCCAATAGAACACAAAATAAAACAGTTAATACATAGAGGACACTCACATTGTAGATTGCTTGAGCTTTCGGCCTTCCCCCTCCCCCTTAACTACGCCACTCCTACCTCCTCCCCCACTTCGCCCAGCCCCACCCAACCCCCCGCCACGACGCTGCCAATCGAAACGGCTCGCCGCCTGCATCTCCGCGCCCTTGACCTCCTCACGATTGTCGCGAGGGAGGAAATCCTACGCGGTCGGAGGGGTGTTTATTTCGGAGAATTTTGAACCGAATGGAGAAGGGATGATAACTACCCGCGGAGTGTAAGGATGTATTGCGAGAAATAAGTGATGGTAGGCACCGTTAAAGGCCGCGCCATATTCATTTTCCAACATCGATTGCGATTTACCCCCATACCTAATGAGTATATAGAGAAAACGATGTTTTCGCCCAATTATTCGGAATAAAAAATGGCGATACCATGGCGATCGTTTGTACTTCATATCGGCCATTCATATGACATGAAATATATAGCTCATCTGAATATTGTTCACGCCAATCCATCGATGATTCGGAATATTCCAAATATGTAGATTGTATTTCCACCTACATTTAATACGTCCAATTATATTTCCTGCATGTTTATCATAGTTTCATGATTGAAATTTTCTTCATATCTCGTAACATTAATACCTAATGAGTAAGAAAGAATATACTTTGTTGCTCCATAGAACAAAAATTAATTTGCGACGTATATACACACAGGACACAGGAGTACAACATCTGGCCCAATATATCGATGGTACTCCATATCGAAACTGGTCTCAAAACAATTTAAATTTTTGACCAAAACTTGGGACAAGAAATAGCTTCTGCGCTTCGGGATAAAGAACGTCTGCCAGGTAAACATTCGATCTACGCGCATCCATCAGTCAATATGACGTCCGTATCGTCCCTCTCTTATCATAGACTCTGACCGCATCCACGACTGTGTAAAAGGACATTCACATTGTAAAGTGTTTGAGCTTTTAGCCTTCTCTGAGGCCATCTTCAGGTCAGACCTTTTACGTGTTAACTATTTCATCTCGTGTTCTATTGTGCCATCCAAATATACATATATATTCATGCGTATAGAGGTGGGGAAGGCGGAATCGAACGGATCACAAGAGTAAAAATATTTCCTCAACCGGGACTCGAACACCGGATCTTTCCACTTGCCGGGCGGATGCTCTTAACCACTTGAGCTATCGAGGATATGTAATTTACCCTGAGATCCGTGGGTCTTATATGTCGCCAAGCGCCCCGATTCTTTAGCCAAGAGATGGCGTCAGGGGGCTGTTTCACCCACCAAAGGAGAAATAGACAATACACAACAGGAAAGGACAGTGGTTAGAATTCATACAACATCATACAGGAAAAGAACAGTGCGTCTCGTGGCACGCATAGCCAGAAGAAAGAGATGAGCCACATTGGCCAAATACACATTCAAACACGAAATCCCGCCAAACGGCGAATAAATACTCATATATACAGAAACATATATAAGGAAAAGGGATAGGAACACGTATAAAGGACGAACACAATAGAGGTGAGGAAGGCGGAATCGAACGGATCACAAGAGTAAAAAAAAATATACTACCTTGATCAAAAAGTTCCCGGAATAACCACCGTGTGGCGCTCCCATCGTTCCGATTTGAGTTCTGTTTTTTTTGTTAAATTGGTACATCTGTTGTTGATATTCCCTTTAAATCTTAGTGTCATAACTTGACATTTGCAAAAGTTACGGTCGGTTTTCGGTATGTCCATCAGTGCTTCCTGCGATTTTTCCATTACTTCCTCTCGGCTGCTAAAACGCGTTCCCCGTAATGGTTTTTTAACTCGATTGAACAGAAAGAAGTCACAGGGAGCCAAATCACGTGAATTCGGTGGCTGTTGGATGGTATTTGTTGCATTTATCGTCAAAAAATTACGAATAATGATAGCACTGTGCGAAGGTGCGTTATCATGGTGCAAAATCCACGAGTTTTCTGCCCACATTTCTGGTCTCTTTCGGCGAATTGCTTCACGCAAACGTCTCATAACGCCCAAATAATACTCTTTGTTTACTGTCTGGCCTTCTGGCAAAAATTCATGATGCACTACACCGTTGTAATCCATGAAAACCGTCAGCATTGCCTTCTTTTTTGACTGAAAACGACGTGGTTTTTTTGGTCTCGGCTCATTTGGTGAACGCCATTCACTTGCCTGATGTCTGGATTGCGTGTCGTACTCATAAACCCACGTCTCGTCTCCAGTAATGATCCTTTTGATGAATGTGGGATCGGATTCAGCCTCGCAAATCATGTCTTTTGCGACGTCAACACGGTCTCTTTTTTGCATGAAATTGAGGTCTTTTGGAACCAACTTTGCTGCTACACGACGGAAACCCAAATCATTAACCACAATGTCTTGGGCGGATCCATAGGCAATGTTCAAGTCCTCCGCTATTTCTCTGATGGTTAATTTGCGGTTATTGACCAACATTTCTTTTACTTTTCAATTTTTTCACCGACTTTCGATGTCGATGGTCTGCCACTGCGTTCATCGTCTTCGATTGACTCACGACCACTTCTGAACCGCTCGTGCCACTGGTAAACGACCGTTTTTTTTAGAGAATCGTTGCCGAAACACTTTTCCAACATTTCCAACGTCCGTGCGCCACTAAATCCGTTTTTTACGCAAAATTTAATACAAGTTCGTAGTTGCAAATTTAAATCCATTTCTGAAATTGTAAAAAATCGCCAACACACACAGAGATAGATGTACTCTTGGCTACGTAACTTTTGCAAATGTCAAGTTATGACACTAAGATTTAAAGGGAATATCAACAACAGATGTACCAATTTAACAAAAAAAACAGAACTCAAATCGGAACGATGGGAGCGCCACACGGTGGTTATTCCGGGAACTTTTTGATCAAGGTAGTATATATATATATATATATATATATATATATATATATATATATATATATACATATATCGAAAGATATTCTGGAAGCATAAATATATTTTAGATAGTCCGCGTAGTGCATGACTATGTCGTGGGCCGACTGTACATGTTTTTGATATCCAAGACGTCTGGAGGAGGCTGCAAAATCGAAACGCGATGTGGACGTCATATCGCTAGTGATTCGCCAAATGTTCAATTTAGGACACTAGATATTTCCGATTTGGCGATAATGTTCGATTCTCCTGTTAATTATTTCCATGTTGATATGTTGTCATCACCTCGGCATTTGTACTCGTATCATGTTGGTAGATGTTGCAAATTGACTATCGCCATGCGTGGACCGGTGGGGATCCACGCGAGTACAACCGACAAATCGTGGGAATGAGACTACCCAGGAGTTTTATTTGCCAATTTTTTTTGTATTTCTGCCAAAAAGGAGGTGAAACACACGTATTGATATTTAAAACAAATAAACAGAGTGCTTCTAAGCATTAACAAAAACCACAGTCATTCGCATCGTACGAAAATTGATCAATCAGCCCAATAAAGGAAATTGGCTGTAATGGATGCACTCAAACTTTGTTTTTGGAGAATTAATTATTTTAAAATTTATCATTATTATTGTTAGTATTTTAATTGATTAATCAGATTACAAATTTTTCTAAGACCTATTGGGGTGACTTGTGTGTAGATGTGAATGTCATCATAGAATTCATAAATAATATCTAATAAATTGTTTATTTATCAATCCTATCGTTTTGTAGTAACCACACAATGGCATGTTAATATCTGTTTAACAAAAAAACTAAACAACATTTTCTCGAAACTTATTGATTCCCCAAATCCGAGGACATTTTGAGACGCTTTATCGATGGATTCATTCCATTTATTCCAGGGTGTTGGGACAGGAAATTGCGCCACCCACCACAAGTGTAAATATACATACATGCAACGGTCTCCTCCCCCAAGGACATAGGTAGGGAACGTGACCCGACGCTGCAGGTAGCGGGAGGGTCCCCCCCCCCCACAGAGAGAGAGACGAGGGATGGAAGGGGAAACTTAAAAACAGGAAAAGGCAGAGCACAAACAATACTGTGAAGAGCAATAAATTTTTTAATGGCATTATAATGCGGTCTTGCGGAAAGAGGTTGGTGGAAGTTCATGCATTTGAGTAGAGCTAATTATTCCCTTGACGCCGAGGGTTGGGAGAGGAATTTTTGCTCTCTATAACCCTTAAGTTGCTATCCCGTATTGTCCCGTGGGAAGTAGGAGTCCTTGACCTATAGTAATGATATGCGTGTATTGTATTACATATGTGGAAGGTATAAATTGTAAAGTGTGTTTTTAATTTATTTTAGTTTTGTGTTCCTTAGTTTTGTGCTCATTTCTGGAAGGATGAATGGTATGATGGTGGAATGTGCAAAATGGGGAAACACAGTGGTTAAGCTGGGAACACGACGTACTTGTAAGTGTGAATGGAGGGGAGGGATGACGATGGATCGAAGAGCTAGGCCAAAGGAGTCAAACGCGGGACAAATTGAGTGACATTCAAAAAGGAGGAACTTCCACGACGTCGAGGGGTGAGGGGTGAATTGTAGTCGATGGGAGGGTTAAGGACAATGAAACCTTCACGAAAGGAATAACACTTTTAGATTTTTGGGGGGGGGGGGGCACCATATCAAATGGTATGTCAAGGGACGTCCGAAACGTTTACGATCGATCGTGCATCCTTGACCGATTTCTAAGTTTTCCCATCGACGTCCTCACCAACCTCATTTAAATCATTACGTTCTCAAGTAGCATCCAGACGGCACAACGGTTTTACGGATGCAGGAAGTTCGTCTCCATTAGGTCTTCCCTGAGACGGACAGGGTCTTTGAATCCATGGCTTTTCCATCCCTTCGTCTCGAAAAGAAAAGACGCCGTCATTTTTTTTTTAATTTCGTCCCATTTTTGTATTCAATCCCAGGGAATAAGGAGTGCGAATTCCTTAATAATATGTTGGCAAAGGACGACTCCATTTAAATCTGTCGATAAGTTCAAAGAAATGGAAGCCCAATGGGCAGGAGAAGAAGATACAGTGATCGGAAGATAGGTAAAAAGAACGGACTTCGAGACGAGTTGGGTACCCAAAGCAATTGCTGCAAAGCAAAGCAGAGCACTGCTTTGGGTACCGTCCGCACCATGGATGTCAGATTGCACAAGTTCGCGAATGTATTGTACAAACTACGCACACGCGTCCACAAGAGAGAGAGAGATAGATTGGGGAGGGAAGGGGGGGGGGTGGATGTGGTAGTTTCTTGAGAAGCCATTCCACTAACTCTACAGGGCACTCTTAAAAAGTGTTCCGCTCGATAATCCGCCCACATCTTCGGGGATCCATCTCAATCCTCGCGGCTCCGACCATCTGCGCCCTCGACCTTGACCGCTGCGAAGGGCGACCTTTTTGTGGCTATTCCTTTTCAATTACGGTAGTAGCCGCCTCGCTTTAGCGTGTGGCACCTGACGTCCCGTCCACCGCTGACGTCGTCTGCGGGCGGGGGGGGGGGGGGGACTGCGCGGGTCTCAAGACTCACCACACCTGGAATGAGAGGAACTTAACGGAAGGGGAAGGGCTACTACGTGCATATCGTACTCGCTGCGAAAGGTTTGAGAATATTTCATTTGTTGCCGCAGTGCGTAGATCGATGGGGCTATAATAACTATCATCACCGAAAGCACTGTTTTACTAAGAAACGAATTTAGCGATTAGGTATGTAGTCATTATTAAATTGTACATTGGCAGATATTTATCAAGAAAAATGGACTACATGCCAATGCTTAAATTGCAAATTCGTTTTTGCGCAGTCGTTTTCCGCAATTACTTGAAGTCCTCGATTGATATTTTGTGCTCACGTTCTAGAGGAATTTGTCTCATTCCTTCATCATTCTGCGAACTCGGAGGAGCAGTTTCTTCTTCACTCCCCTCAGTTCTTAGTCGTTTAATTCTTACAGAAACCCGAAAAAGTCGGTTAAGCAGTTTTTTTTATTCATTACTCGTAAGCGATATCGTTTCGCAGCTTCAACATTTATTGAAACTCATTCTCATTTTCTACCAAAATTATACCTTTATTACTATTAATTCTTATAAATTATAGAATATATCTTTAAATGTATCCAACGCACATGATCACAAAACAATACAAGCGGAAAAGTAAACAAAATAACAGACGAACGAACACAAGCGCTGATTCTTAATATGTATTTGATTTGATATTGAAACGCTCGTATCCATTGTTGTATACATGAACATATATATGCGCATATATGATGGCAAACAAATAGAAAACTATGCCTTGTTATTATATTCATTTTCAAGGAGCTTGTCCCACATACGTAGAATAGTAATTGAACTTACTCCGATCATAACAACAGAGAGGAAAGTTATTTCAAATTTGCCAGCGAAATTGTACATTTTCTATTTTCATTTCTTCTGCAACCCTCTAAAAGAAACGCAACGAACAAATAGACGAACTAATTAGATTTAAAATCGTTAATCAAGAAGTTATTTTTTTCCTATGACGTAGGTCGCTTAAATATTTAGGCCTATGACCTCCGTTTGAAAGACGAGAAGAATTATTATTCTAAACTTCATTCCCTGAATGGGATGGACTTTTACATAAAAATTAACGCAGTCACGTATAAAAAAAACGAACTGAAAAAGGTCGACGTAGGTCGAGGGTCATTAAAACATTTCCACGGTAATATTATCTCTTTGAGCAAAAAACATTGGAAAAATTGTCAAGGCCTTTGAAATTTTCATTCAATCCAGAACGACCAGAGAGCTCCTTTCTGTTACTGTTACCCCTATCTAACATAAAACACTGTAAATTACCATATGAAAAGGTGATTTACGGAAGGGGGGGTAAATGGACTCCCTTATGAATTTGTGGGGAGTTTGCGGCATGTAAACGCGCCAGCCATTCGTAAATAAATGTTCGCTTAGGTTCTTATGCCATGATTTCCGGTACCTAGCCCTGATGCTGGTACTGAGGACCTTGGTAAATTAAGTTTTTTTTTGCTTTAAGTAACAGTGCCACTCATGTGATACATTCCAAATGGATTCCGAAATTAAGATATAATACTGTGAATTTATATTTCGTCCAGAGGCGTCTTTTAAAATTACCTAAACACGCCTCCCCCCGACGAAGGATGTTGGCCTGCCTAACCGGAAAACTCTCTCCAATATGGGGAATTACCTTATTTAGCATATACGTAGTCTGGCCAATAAATACGTTAACTGGTGCAATCTGGCGGCCATGACGCGGACTAAAGCCACGCACACTAGCGCCGCTAGTTGCCTGAGACCCAATGGGCCGTCTGTGCTTGGCGGATCGTCGAGCTGTACGTATAGTGCCAGTCATATTAGTTTCTGTTGCCCATGTTTTTAATGTTTGTAGAGAATGTAAATTGACGAAATCACGGAGCAACGAATCAACGCCAAGTTTTTGGTGAAGTGCGGTAAAAGTTATCAAGAAATTACTGAAATGCTGAAGGCTGTTTACGGTGATAATGCTCTGAAGAAAACATCCGTTTTCAAGTGGTTTAGGCGTTTTAAAGATGACCGACAAGATGGCACGGATGATGCAAGGCCGAGACGACCTTCAACCACCTGTGTTGACGACAACATTGATCGTGTGTGATCCATTGTCCTACCGATCGTCGGAAAACTGTCCGAATAGTACCTGATGAACTGAATTTAGGAAAATCAACAGTGAACACTATTTTAGCCGATCATGATGGATGGATCCTTCACCATGACAATACACCTGCGCATTCAGCATTGATTGCTCGTCAGTTTTTGGTAAAAAATTCAACCACCATCCTTGATCATCCTCATTATTCGCCAGATCTCGGCCCCTGCGACTCTATTACTGCTTTTCCCATTCCCAAAATGCAAAAATGTGATGAGGGGACATCACTGGGAATATGTGGAGGACACAATAAAGCAAGAAACGACGAGACGCCTTACTGACAAGAGGACATCCAAGGGTGACTTCATTAAACCAATGGATAAAAAGACGTAATTAGTGCACAGCAACGGATGGAGAGTACTTTGAAGAAGGGGACAAAATAGATTTAGACTACATTTTGCAAAATAAAGTTTTTACGGCCTCATTTCGCCTATTTTGTGTACAGACCCAGTAACTCAAGGGGAAATGGTACGGTTTACTAGGTACGTAGGTACCGATATAAGCACCTATCATAGATATTTTTGACTTAGGTGGCAATGTCCCGGAACCTGTTGTAAATGCTTCAGGTAGTGGAAACAGGGTCGCGGTGCCAGTACCCTAGTGGTAGGAAGGCAATAAACTAGGTACCATGTGCAAAGTAACGCGTACGCTCCCGCTTACCCTGCCCTAGATCCCGACCCCTGCAAGACGACCCTCGATAAGCGCCGGGCGGAAGGATCCCCCCCCCGTAATGGACGCCCGCGGATGCTCGCCCAACTCTCTCTCTCTCTCTCTCTCATATCCTTGGACGACTTAAGCGCCGCAGCTCCCGAAAGGTTTCACAACCCCTCCCGCCACACCCGTAGGTGGACCCCTCCCACCCCCACCCCCGCCTCGACCCCCCCTCCCCGTAACAGGTGCACACACACACCCCCCCCCCTGGTCGTCGTGACGCATTCGGCGCGGAATAACTGAGCATCGCAGCGCGCGTGCTCGGGCCACGCGATGAAGACGGACCACGGGAGTCACCTTGCCCCCCCCACTCCCTCCCTCCCTCACTCCCCCTCACCTTCTCATCCCCAAGAGGGACTGAATCATAAATAAATCCTCCCATTTCTCTCGCATTAAACTTTCGCGCGGCGAGGACGGGAGACGATAACAGCGAAGAAATAATGCGACAACAATGTCTTAGGTGGATGGGGATGGAGAGAGGGAGGGAGGAGGGGGAGGGAGGAGGGGGAGGGAGGCATAGATAAGATAAGTAGATATGGTTTTTACACTTAGGGATCACAAGGTCACTTTGGTGCTCGTGTATTATAAACGTATTTACATTTGCCAACTAATCATTATTTGAACCATAAACACAGTAATCAACCCGAAGGTCGGTTTGGTAGGTGATGGTTGAGATCACCCAGTACTAAGCCCTAGTACAGCGCGTGAAATTCACACATAAGGGTAGGGGGGCCAGTTCCTTTCCCTGTACCGGTTATGGTTTCCCAGGAAGATCTGGTATCCGAAAAATCACATAGCTTGGGTGGAGCTGCAGGTGCCCAGAGTGCCTTGCCCGGGAATCGAACCCGGGACCTTCTGGTCAGTAGTCCACGCGAGTATGTAATGATCCGCTCGAAAGTACAATTGAAAAACCGAAAGAATGTAACAACACGGTTAACTTCAATAAAAAAAAACGGCCCACGCGCAAACGGAGCCATTTGTGTAGTTTCATTGATTGGAGAACACTTGTACTAGGGAATGAAATGACAACGATGGATGCCAAACGACACGGGATACCTTTCGTAAGAATGTATTTGTGAGGAAATAATTGCCTGCCAAAGGTAACGAGAGCGTGCGAGAGTTGCTCTCTATATTTTGAGCCTCGACAACGGTTAACTGTAGTATAATAATCTACAATAGCATTGGGCATGTGTAGCATGCGTTGCAAATTTTCTACAATTAAATCTATACTCTACTCCGCGAGATGCAATTACGATCCCTGTCAATTGGTGTTAGTCTCCGAGTCATTTTGGTTCTATCCCACCACTTACACTCGTATGCTCGTACATGACACCCTGCGATACCCTGAAAGGACAAGTGATATGGGGGTGAGCAGATACCATTCATTCAACATGCGCTTTAATCATTACGAATATTATGCCCTTAGTAACTACTCCATTACGCTTTAAGTAATAAAACCTGTACCCTTATGAACCAAAAACATGTATGACATTTAATGCCCGATTGATTTCTTTTTACTATGTCTCGTCGACAAAAATCGTGAGTTTAGCGTGGTGGACGTCATCAACAGGTCAGATATAAACAATCCATGCTTAGATCATCCTATCGTTAAAAATATGCGAGAAAATATTATCTCAATCTTTGTTTTAACGAGCACATTGTCGATCGGTTTGCATTCACCCAGGGATTATAAAAATTGATTTTTGGCTTTACCCGGGGGTGGAAATAAATTCTTCAGCTGAACGAATGATCATAAATCCGACCCTAGTAATGAAAATTCAAGGAAGCAGATTAGGCATACCAACTGGTTTCAGGGGCGAAATTGACTTGACAAAGAGGGGGAAAATGTGAATTGAAATATTATTACAAATATTATAAAATGACATTTTAGGTAACAGGGAATATAGAGAGAAAGAGAGAGAGAGGGGGGGAAGGGGGGGGAGGCAGACTAGGGGGAGGTCGCGGAGGGTTTTGCGGAAAGGGGGGAAGATGCCCGACCCTGGAGGACTAAGGGGGGAGGGGGAGACGGGGCGGGAAGCTGGCGCAGGGGAGGGGGCGTTTCAAGGTGGCGCCTGACGTCACCGCCCTCTCCTCTTCCTCCCCACCCCCCTCCCCTTACTTCCCTCCGCCGCCCCTTCGCGACCTTCCTGGCAGCCAAGGTCCCGTGTGGGGGCCGCATGTGTGTGTGTGTGTGTGTGTGTGCAGGGGGGGGGAGGGGCGGGAGGGGACGGAGGAGAGTGGGAGGGGGTGGGAGGAGGGACTCGAAGGCGACATATTACGAGCCACGGGGGGGTTGGGAGGGGGAAGGGGTGAAGGGATGGGGAGAAGGGAGGGATAGGAGAGGGAGGGATACGAGATGAGGAGTACCGTGCATACCGCATGTCCACGAAAGGCACGTTTTTACGATAATTTCATCAAAAAAACATATACGCGGTGCTCGTCTCTCTCACGGGAGAATACAAAAAATTCTCGCGGGCGGAAGGTGTTGCCAACCAACCATTGAATTGCTTTTGGGTTGGGGATGTGTTATGAGGGATACGTCGGGGGGTCGCCTCGCGCTAAGCACCGAATGCACTGCGGCGTGTGAAATTCACGTATCACACTTATTCGCAAGTCACTGGGGTGGGAAATATTCGCACTTTTAAGGATAATCACGGTTGGTGGAGGGGGGGGCAATTAGGCTTAGGACTTTGCCTCCTGTGGCCTCTCTCTGGAAGATCTAAGGCTCTCATTAAAATCACGCGCGCCTCGGGTGAAGTCTTTGAGTTGTCCAGGGACCCTTTTGAGTCAATAGTCCCAACACTCTGGCCTGGAAAGACAAGAATGCGAAAAGAAAAAAACATCTCGTTTCGCGAGGAATCGTTGCGAAAAAACCAAGAGAGCGTCACATTATTGTTATGTTATGTCCATTGGTTGAGGAGTTGCTGGTGGCAAGAAAGTAGCTTGCACAACTTACACGACCTTAAACGTCCTTACAAGGGCGAGCAAGCCATTTTAACGCACACAAAGATGGAATAAATGATCCCAGCCCTGCGTGCCATCGCAAGGCGAGTCAGCAGTGAGAATTCGAGCGAAATCGACTTCCGAATTGATCGATACAAGAAATCACTTTTACCTCGCGCAATCAATGCGAGGGCCACTCGCCTTCGTGTCGACTTTTATGGGATCCACCACCTCATGGAGTTTGATTAATTGCCGAATTGGATCGCGTGCAGCGTAGAGGAAATGTATTTGTAAAACGTTGTTATGATAAACTCAGTGGCGTATCCAAAATATTAGAGCAGATATGAAGGATCTCAGTTTTTCCCGGTGTATTGTATTCAGGAAGTTCTCTCGGGTTTCCCACCGGGTCAGCGTGGTGTGCACCGACGTTTCGACGGCTAACTCTGCCATCGTCTTCAGGGTGAAGTGCAGAGGCGAATTCATTGCTCTGCACTTCACCCTGAAGACGATGGCAGAGTTAGCCGTCGAAACGTCGGTGCACACCACGCTGACCCGGTGGGAAACCCGAGAGAACTTCCTGAATTAGAGCAGCTAGGTTGGGAACCACTTAATGGAGCGAAGGTTAAATTACAGATTGAAGCTCTTGCATATAAATTGGAAGGAGGTCTCTTTAGCAGTGATTACGTTGAAAATATATTATTACCCCCATAGCACTACGGAAGGAGAGATCATGCTAATAAAATTAGATAAATTAAGCGTAGAACAGATAGATGGAAGATGTAATTTTTTCCACGAACGATAGGGGATCATGAATAACATTGTTCGACCGCGGTAGGGTCAAATTTGGGTTAAAATCAGTCTGGTGTGTATTCACCCCCTGCCACACACCCTAGCGTTGACTTGCAGGATACATAAAAAAAATAAAGAGGCTGAGAAGTGAGTGAAACCTTTCCTTAGAGGCGCGCACATTCTTTCAAAAGATGGAAACGACCGTGGAGAACGTCAAAGAGATGATGTTTCCTCTAAGTTCGGATTACACGGACCCTTGCTATGTGAGACACGCCTTTTTATCCCGGTTGTGTTGACGACGCAACGGATTCCTTACGAAATTTTGCGTTTTCATCTTAATGGCTAGAAAGTAGTCGAATAGTAGTCGAGTAGTAGTCACCCTGGTCGCTTCCAACTGAGAGTGTTGATGGCACCACGGTGGTGCTTTTGCGATGGAGGTACGATTCCAATGAAAGAGGAAAACACGCTCTTTGACGAACAAACTTCCCCATAAAAAGATTGCCGACACGGTAAACTTTCGGACGCAAGGCGCCATCTCTGTGTCAGTGGCTTTTATTATTATTGATGATAGATATTCCCTGAAAAACCAGCAGATAATAAAGTGACATTGACCATTACATGAAAATGGAAACACTTTGTGGATACCACTTAACGATTTTTATTATCCACCGACGCAGGTTTCGACAGATTACATTCAATTCCAAGGTCAGAGTAGGTGAGCGGTGAAATGTGTGTAGCTCTCGAGCAATGCCTGATATAATAATCAGTGCTTTATCGCTCATACTAATTCCTTGAATTGGCCATTGTTGGAGTATGACTGACGGCGATAAACAATAATCAACAGTGGAACTCTTTGCGTTAATAAATGCCTAAATAACCATCATGCCAAAAATTAACATTTGTCGTCGTGTACCACAATGAGTAATTGTTCGCAATAGTTGAGTTTTGAAAGTTCATATCTGAAGTATAAATGATTTGAGATCCAACACAAAAGGTCTGACGCAGAAAATGGACGAAGATGCAAGTAGTCTGCGTGAAAATTGCCTGAAACCAGGGTCTACGACATTAAAAATTTGCCGGTATTCGCGGAGTGACTACAGGATACCCCACCAAGAGACGCCATAAAGTTTTTTTGAGTGAGGTTTAAAAACGATTGATAACACACCAGAGTAATAATATATTATTGAAACGAGGCTTTGGACTAAAAGAATAAAAAAAGGAAACCAAATGGACGGCGCGATGTACCTAAAATGACATGGACCAGGTAGACCACCATACGTAATCAAGATCAATGCACTCTCAGCAGTCTGAACGCCAGCGTGTGAGTGTGTGTGTGTAGAGAGAGAGAGAGGAATGCGAGAATATAAAAAAAAGAGTCAAGGAAAGAGGGATGCAGGAAATATGAAATACGTGTAAACAAATCCAGTGCTATATGGCACGAGAGAACAGCGAACGTGTGAGGTACACCGTATAGTGATCGTGTGTGGTACACCGTATAGTGATCGTGTTTGGCACACTGTATAGCGATCACGTGTGGCATACTGTATAGTGATCGTGTGTGGCACACCTTATAGTGATCGTTTGTGGCATACTGTATAGTGATCGTGTGTGGAACACGTATAGTGATCGTGTGTGGTACACCGTATAGTGATCGTGTGTGGCACACTGTATAGCGATCGTGTGTGGCATACTGTATAGTGATCGTGTGTGGCATTGTGTATAGTGATCGTGTGTGGCACTTCGTATAGTGATCGTGTGTGGTACGCCGTATAGCAGCACCAATCGGGTATGGGGTCCGTCAACCTTCGCTCCGGTTCACGAATGGGTTGTGGTCGGCGCCAGGATGCCGTTCGCGCGCACCATTGCGGGCAGCAGCAGCACATCCTCCTCCTTCTCTTCCCGCCTTCGATCCAAAAGAGCCCGGTGTCCGTCGCCGCTTGGCAGTGAGCGCCCCGCCATCCCCGGCGCATTTGGTCACGTACGCATCGCCCTCGGAGGGGAGGGATGCCATCAGCGGAAAAGAGATTAAAAAAAAGAGGGTAGTCTCGTCGGCGAATAAGGGATGGAGTGAGAGGTTGCGGGGAGGGGCGAGGTGGAAGAGAGGGAGAGAGGTCGGTGAGAGGGAGACAATTGACGGATGCTGATGCGACGGCCCCGGGGGGGAGGAGGTGGCGAGGGGGAAGGGGGAAAGATGGCCCCCTTCAGCAGAATGCCTTTTCGAGGGCGGGGCGAAAGAAAATTTCCGCGAAGCTGTCAGCGGATGGCTGCCTTGCCCCCTCCCCGCACCACACCGCACCGCCACCGCACACATTTCTCCTCTCTCCTTGCTTGGGAGTGCGTCTAGAGAGCATAAGTGACCACAAGGTCATTCACGCAAAGCGAGGCGATGGTGGGGAGCCCGAATGCGAAAACAGAGGAAGCTCTCGGGCTGCGAAGAGGGAAGATTGACCTTGTCCCATGATGGAGAGCCCCTTCCCCAATCCCCTGCCCCCCCACCCACTCCACCACAAACACACAAGCCAAGCATTAGGACCCCCACAAATACGCCCACTTTGCACTCTATTCGGGGCTGACGAGACGGCGGGTCTCTCTCTCGCTTGCGGACGGCGTCCATTGCTGGGCCAGTACATCACGTTAACCCACCATTACATAGCTACATCTATTTGTTATCTATACACTACTGCTAGCCACAATTTGAATGAGTGACTGGGATTCAATCCCAAAGCGGGAATGCAATAATTTCAACCAGGAATGAAATATCCACATCGCACGTCGTAACCGGGTTGGGAAGAACTTACTTCAAAATACACATAATTCAAACGAAGGAAATGAGTCTTACGTGTCAGATCTAAAGGCACGTACTAAGTTTCAACTCTGGCCATATAGTACACGCGAGACGAGGTGATAGATAGATAGCATTATGATTTCAGCCTTAGATACTGTGCGTACTAATGAATTCAAAGAAGCTGCTCTCTCTAATTTTGCATTTATCATCTCTCCTAACGTAGGGAAGTTGATATAGTAACCGTCCGTGGTGAAGGATGTTGTTCTAACACAGCGCCGAGTCGCATGATAACAGCGTACAAGCAGACGCAGTGAACGGTCGCCAGCGATCAAATGGACGCGTGGCGCTGCCTACTCGGCATTCCGTTCAACTCTTCAAGCGGAGTTTGAAAGAATATATGTTCTGGCAGGATGGCTATTAAGGTCAATTTGCGGTGACATCTCAAACGGTCAACCCAGAGATGAAACCGATTACGGTAGAATATAACGTAGGCTAGCCTAGTACTAACCCTACCTCTATGTCCCGCGAAAATATAAAAGGGTTCCAGTTGCTTATCCTTGTGACCCAGAAACATTTTGCGCCTAGAAATTCAAACTGCTTTGATTCCACCGGGGTTTCTGAGGCTTTGCACTGATTTTTAACCCGTGACTTCCATTACTCACTACGTTACCTATTACCACTCTTTGGTATTGAATACAACATTGAAAAAACTATTGGAAGGCATCAAAAATATTTTCTTTCGTGCTATATATTCCAGTATATCATGCATACATTAATAATACCGTGATTAATATTCAAGCATGCCAATTTTCTCCGGCGAAATTTCTAAACAAGGCTTCCAATAAGACATAGAATTTATTAAGTAAGCGAAAGATATTCGAGAATTGCAGGGCATCAAGAAATTGGAATGTAGTTTGAAAAAAAATGATATTTGAATAAATAACAAATAATTCTCCCTCAAAATCATTACAGTTGCAATCAGATCGTAATATCGAATGTAAGAATCTATTACGCAAGGTCTCAGTTTCCCAAGGTCATTCCCAGAGAGAGTATATTTGGGGACTGTACGGTAAATCTAAGAGGAAGTAGCATTAATTAAAAGGTCAATGGGAAAATATGGCGGCAATGCGAAACTGTTTTCGATGTCAGAACTAGGTCGATTGCCGCGAATGAGTGATGGATTGCTGAACGAATAACCACACTAATTCCTGCTTCCATAGATTATTCATAGATTATTAATTAAAACTTAGGTCTGCTAGTTCGTTCTCTATGCTCCATATAACCCAACTTTCATTTTTCTATGGTATAATTTATTTTCTAGCTTCGAATATTTAATTAACACACATTTAAGATGCCAGACGTTCTCTTCTTCCGAGTAAAAATTACTGCCCGCGTAAAATTGTGATAGTTAATGTCCTCACCCGAATTCTTTCTATTTGAAGTACAATTAACATATTTATTTTAATGCCATCAATGAGCTTATCATTTCCATAATAGTGCAGTAGTAGTTCTGGAAATAAAATTAACATTAGGATTATAGAGGACAACTATACGGGGCTAATTATTTTTCTATCGTCATTTTTTAAAATAATAAGTGATAAACTATTTTAAACATTATTTTGTGATGATCCTCTGTTTAGAAAACTTTTTTTAAAATTAGAAAACAATTTCCAGGTTGGTCACTGAAGGCCAATGTCAACTTTCAGGGCCTCTTCATCTCCGAATTCCTCCAAATTGTCCTCATTTCACTGGGGCAAAATATGGATCTGCAAAAATATACATCCCGATGTAGGGCATTGATTAAATGAATAGTGGCTATGTCTTGCTCCTCTGCTCGAAATACCAAACTCTCCAAACCTGGAGGGTCGATAAAGATAGAAATATCGACAACCTAAGGTCGAAAACATCGTCATGTCCCTCTTACGAGGCTGAATTGATTTCACTTCTCCCGGAAAGGGAGAAGACGCCTAAATACGAATGGTAAGATGATATAAGGTCTCCGTTCTCTAGATCAAGGGAAGCACCCAAGGTTCTCACATTGTTTCCACCACTCTTAGGCGTATTAGGGGAAGACAGTACGCAGTTTGACCAGAAGGACAGACGGGGAGAAACAAGTGAGATTAATTGCAAACGTAACTTCCGATCGACGAGTCGTTAAACTTCGGGGGATGGAACTAATAAACGGGCAGTTGCATAAAAATGTGTCAATGTTCACACAGCCATATAACCTTGCCGAGGGTTGCCGGCATTGGGAGCAGGGAGGCTTCAGTTCCGCTGCCGGCACTCGAGAGAGCGCTTCCGTCCTTGAGAGTGGCCTGCCACCGAAATCCGCCGAATGGATTAGGCCCTGACTCTGATCCGTCAGGCGGCCATTAACGAGCATTTTAAGGGACCAAAGGACGTCTAAAAATTTGTTCCAATGTCAAACTCGGCAGCAATTGAGTCCGACTGTTTTAATAGCCGCAGAAGGCCCAACTATTATTCTATGATGCTTGGCCGTCGCCCAAGCAGTCTCGAAAAAAAATGACGAATCAATGTGAGGCCATGATGGTCAAGTGCGTTCGGCTGCTGATACGTTCACGAGGTTTAGAAACCCGGCGAGGTGGAAAGGAAACACCTATCTACCAAGACACCCAAAAGTTCATGAACAATATCATCTTCCGCGAGTGGATCAGCGACTGAGCTTTATTCATTCTAGAGCGAAATAATATGTGCAGACTCGATAAAATGATTATATGAGCGTTACACTCACTCACTGACTCTATTAGTGGGGAAACACATAAAAGGGTAATATCTGGAGGAGCTGGAAAGATATTAGGATTTACTAAAAAGATTATCGGGGTAACGTGACGAGAGGATTAAAAAAAGCGATGCTATCATTCGATAATTAGACCACATTTACATCATACTGTTCTTTCTTGGGATCCTACACATAATTTAATCACCGAATGAGATCTTTTGCAGCGAACAGGAGCTAGATTTGTGAAAAAAACCCCGCCATGATAAACTTTATGGGCGTATCTAGGGTACCAGAGGGACTTGGTTCGGAATCACTCAGGGAGTGAAAGTTAAATAACAGATAAAATCCCTTCCAAATATTGGAAGCAATCCTCTTTTTCGATAGCGTTAAAAACATAGTACTAACCCTCTCGTAGAAAATATAAAGAAAATAAGACAATTGAGATAGTAGAACCGAAAGGTGTAAAATGTCTTTTCCCACGCGAGCGATAAAGGATTAGATTAGCATCCCTTGCATAAATTGGAAGAAGGTCTCTTTAGCGATGATGTTGATTAGCCCCATTGAATTATTGTGGGAGAGATCATCTAAATAAATTTAGTGATATTAAGTGTAGAAAAGATAGATTTAAGATGCCATTTTTCCCACGAACGATAAGGAATCAGAATAACTTAATCCGACCGCACTAGAGGGGAAAAGTATTTTGCATCAAAAGAAGTCTGACTTGCAATCATCCCCTGAAAAAACACCCTAAAGGTGGCTTTCGGGGTACCCTGGAGAGTGGACTATAATAGTATAGTAGTAGCTGCACCCGAAGGTGCTAAGAAACCAATTTCTTCACACTAAATGGCCTAGTTTGTGGTCAATGTAATATACGACGGCTTTCAGGGTACCTTGTAAAATGCAGTACAGCAGTGTAGTAGCTGCACCCGGAGGTGCAAAGAAACCAATTTCTTAGCACCAAATGACCTAGTTTGTGGTCAATGTAACATACGACCCTTATTTTTTTTCTCTCCCTATTTCCAGCCCGTCTCGCATCCGTAGAGGAGTATTTTACACTTAAATACCGCGTAGATTGTAAGCCATTTATGATGGCAATTATGTATTTTGAGTTATATTACATTTCTATTGGGTACTAAGAACAATGCAAATGTTAGTGTAGTGTTACGTGCTTGTTGTGAAATCAACGCCAGCCACAAACTTAAGGCTCCGTCAAATTCCCATTTTAGATATTTAAGCCCGAAGGACGCAAGCGGGTGTGATGAACACGATGCCATCTTAAAATCAGCGGATTCAAAGAGAGTAAGAGGTGAATTTCTTCTTCAAAAGGATATTCGATGTTCATAAAATGGGGAATATTTATATTTTCCTCTGCTGAAATTATATTTAGGAGGGTAGTAGACTGAACACTAATGCACACATCCCTGTAGACCACAAGAAAAATGAACTTCAGAAGCACTCCTGGTGGCATGTGGAAGTAACATTTCCCCTCAACACGCATGTGCAAATTTTAGGTCTTTACATTCATCCAGTGTATTTTGAGAAACGGAAGTGTGGCGACGTGTTCTAGTGCTATGTCAACGCGAGTTAAACAGAGTGACTTAAAAAGTGACTCCTACTGAGATTCATCGTCGTTTAAAGGCTTTTTATGGTGACGATGCTTTTGATAGGTCTACTGTAATTCGATGGGTAGTAAAATTTCGTGGTTGTGAGCCTGGAAAAGCCATAATTGTTGATGCAACACGCAGTGGACGTCCGATCACTGCCACATTCGATAAACATCGCAAACTAGTCGAAGATTTGATTTAAAATGACCGGCGAATCACTGTAAAATATGTCCGACGCCAAATTTGTCGTGTTAAAGGCAGCCTGCCGCCAATATTTTCGCAACATGACTACGATCGTCCACACACCTCGCGCGCAACTGGAGAGGCTCTGCGAAACCTGAAATTTGAACCGATTCCACACACCCTCCTTATTCCCCTGATCTTGCACCTTGCAATTTTTATTTTTTTCTTCAGCTTAAGAGACACTTCAAGGGTAATCATTACACCTCGGACGATGGGGTGAAGGCAGCTGATAAGTCCTGGATTCGAGAAAAGTCGGAAGAGTTTTTCAGTGACGGAATGAAAAAACTTGTTACAGGTTGGGAGAAATGTGTTGGCCTTAATGGTGACTAAGTTGAGAAATAAATATATGATTTTGAAACTAAGAATTGTACTTAAATGTATTTGATCGATCATACTATTTGTTTTTGTGTGCGGCCTACAGGCATGCGTGCATTACTTTTCAGCCTACCCTCGTAAGTACGACTGGTTTCAACAAAGGAGTCATCTTGAGGTGTACATTTTTACAACAGTAGACGCAGTTGACCTCGAATTAATCCTCTCGTTTTTCCTCCACTCTTTCTCCACCACAGAGGAGGTCTCGAACCAATTCCTATCTTCATTTACCCTTGTAAAAAATAGTATCTGAAGATAGAGCTAACACGTGGAAACTGGTCGTCACTTAATTTTCAACAGAAGAACACATAGTGTTTCTCATTTCATGAACGTGGTCTTTCACACAGCCGAGCCTGAAACGGTCGGCATCCGGTGTTTCCTGTGGACCACGTCCTTACGGCCCCTCTCCCCCCCCCCCCCCCACGAGTCGTATCAGACCTTTATTTGTATTCTAACTGCGCGTCGCGAAAATTAACCGCCGCGGTCCCGAAATATTTCTGAAACACGAAAGGTGTCATGAACCACATCGCCAAGGATTCAACAAAATCACAGATATGGAAGTCTCACTCACCTCAATGATAGTGGAAATTGGACTTTTTTATATTTCGTTTCTCCGGCAAAGAGCGAGGGAGAATTCAGTGAGCGTGACATAATAATTTTATCGACGTCAAATTTAAGAGACCAGAGAACAACAGATCGGGCCGTTTCCAATTTATTAACGCTGGGAGAAGGCCGTCAAAGAATTTACGTTCGGGGAATCAAAGATACCAGGTCCAACACTCGACTCTCGATATTTACCGCCGAGGTGAAATATATATAAAGTAATAGCGCCGAGGCGATATCCGCCCCGGCTCCCATGGTCAAAGGCAAAAACAAACAGCTCTTATCTGAGGGTTGGAGGGGTCCAGAGAGTAAACTTTGGATGTTCCAAGGTCACGCCTCCCCCCCCCCCCTCCGTCAACATCACGCCGGGGAGATACGAGCAGCGCGCCATTACTGCATGCAACGCGCGCGCGCACCAAAGCAAAGTGGGTGCGGCATGATAACAGAGATGACGAGTTCTCTCCCTCTCTCGTGGCTAATTTAAAAGAGGACAGCGCAGCGCGAAATTTTAATTTCACCTCATTTATATGGCGTTAATAAAGAGACTAAACCCTCCTTAACTGCAAGGAATATGAGCCGTTAGAGTGATTTGTCCGAAAACATGAAAAATTATCGCGTAACAAATCCCCCAACCCCCCCCCCCCCACGTAACCAGAATCGGTGTGACTAATATGACGCTCAATTTTAAATGACTCGTACATCATTAGTACAAGATGTGTGTAAAAAATATCGGTTCGAATTTGTTCCTGACTTGTTTCGCGAAGTGCTGAATTCACACCGTGGATTGTTAAGCGTGCGAATGATCGCAGATCGTATATTGGCATTGATAAGATGACACTGCACACACCATTATCTCTGAAAACTTGGCGATGTAGAAAGATCTGCGCGTATACTCGTCGTCCAGAAGGTCTTAGGACGGACCACCAAAAGCAGGGTGGAGTGCTTACTCTGCGAAGACCCACTGCAGCGACATCGCGACGATTCCCCGACCCTCTTTCAGTCCTGACTTGGCACCAGCAGACTATTTCCTATTCTCAAATCTAAAATTCTCCCTCAAAGGACGCTACCATGAATAGAATGGTTTCAGGCGTCACTTTGTGGAAGCGATTCATTTCAGAAAATAAATACTTGGTTATTCCACATATATTTTTTATTAAACACGACCCGGGGTTCTACTTATAAAGTCATCATCAGGAGATGATGATGACTTTATAAGTCGAAACCTAGGTCGTGTTTAGTAAATAACCAAGTATTTATTTTCTGAAAAGACGCAATCATGGTTTGAGCCTAACTGCCGTCGAAGAACCTTCAATGTGTACCCTTAAGGACCTCCCGCCTACCAGGGAGCGCCGCTGGCAAAAGTGTGACGACGCTCAACGGATGTACTTCGAAGATTTTCGAGGCATTTTAGCAATACCTGAAATAAATCTATTACTTTGAAACATTTCCCGATTTTAGTCACTAATCTTGGAGTGAGAAATTTTTAACTTTATATTTATCCCTCACAAATGTTGACTTGAATTACACTCGAATGCTGACCACAACGGTACAAATCGCGTGAAGATTTCCGATTGGGTGAACTTTCTCTCTTTCTTTCGACTAAGCCGATGTACACGCATTTTACCAAGATTTATCAGATGAATCATCGTTAAAACTTCAACGTTTGCTCAATACGCGCACTAGATTCATATTTAATGTGGAGGCATCTGATCACATAACATTAATAATTTAACATCAACATTAATAAACTTTCCTGGTAAAAGCTTAGTGACCGACGCCAACTTCATACATTTTCTCTACTTCAGCAAATTCTAAACTCAAATACTCCTCACTACTTGTTGAAATATCTCATAACAAAAGACCAGGTTCATAAAAAATATGCGAGGGAATAGAAATCTGGTTATACCGCAGCATCCATCGAACGGTCATCTACAATGAATCATTTACTGTTTTGTTTACCGCCAGTGGAACAAATTCAGTCCAGCCTTGAGGGAAGTTCCTTCAATTGCATCATTTAAAATAACCTTACATAAGAAACTCCTAAAATCACAGCAGAATTGCAAGTAAAACACACTTAAGGAGCTCACGGTCATATCATATTCACACAACTATCAGTCAGAAATATCCACTTCCCATACTGTGTAATTTTCCCTAATGATAAAGGGTTACAGTTAATTTTTAAAAATTATCATTTGATTGCATTTTTGTAATATTAATTTCCTTTCAATTTTTTTCTTTCATATTTTCTTTAATATTTCCTATTTCTGTGTAATTAATCAGTCAGTAATTTTATTTTAATTAATTTTTCTCCGCATTTAAACGGGTAGATCAGTTCTCCTTATGTTTCTTCTCTTATTTTCCATGAATAGATTTATTTGAATTTTATTTTCCAATTTTATTACTATTATTAATTTAAATTTAGTAAATTATAACATTGGAATTGTCTATCTGTAGGTTTCCGCAAATGTTTCGCAAATGCAGGAGGGGTTTTTTTTGTCAAGGATAACACCCTTATTCCTAACTTTTTCCCTAACTTCCCTCACTCTTTTGCGCTCACGCACATCCTGTGTGAATCGATTCACATTATCTAGTTCTTTTTTTAATATCATTTAGCACTTAAATGTAATTATATTTTCATTGAATGTATTTGACGATGGGTTAGATGAAAGAAGGGACTTCCACCGCCTGAATTTCGCACGAATAAAGCCGAATTTTTATTATTAACATTATATTTCGCCCGGCCAAATACCCTAATTGTTTTCTTTTCGCCCCGGGCATGTAAGAGGGAGTTTCTCGCGTGATCCCGAAACTGATTCTGCGATTTTTTTCCCAATCGTAAATATTTACGGGTGGCCAATAGTAGCACATGCTTCTAATCTTCAACATATTCCATCAAGCAAAATGGGAGAAGGTGTTTAGGTCGAGGAATGAGGTAACAATGTTATCGGGATCCCGCTTGACCACTTGACCTGGGAAATGGTCATTGATGTAATCTCACGCATCTAAATGGAAAAAGGGGGAAAGAGGTTCCATTTAATTGGAAATTTATGCTGATGCCTGTGTGTTTATCAACCCCGATTGGTGGGACGAGGAAGAATTTGGCGCAGTTAATATTTCCAGTAATTGTTCACCTTAGGAAAAATGGCCAAGAAATAGTGTTTACTCGATCGATGGAACTCGCGTTAATGTTGAGTGTACTTGTATCTGTAATCATCGTGATTTTCAGTATCGTAATTACTTCAAAAAGGTAAAGCCATCGCTGAATAGAGGACCAAATGGGTTTCTGTCACTACGTGAGCGACACCCTGTCTCAATGATTATCTGGCGCAAATCATCCCTTGAAGGTTTACTGGGAGAGCCTTTAGTCATTCAAGTGTACAAAAATATCTCTGAGCGCACTTTTCTTAAAACTCAACAAAAAACATGCCCATCCTCGGTATGGTACAACCTGACATTTTCCACAGTACAGCTTCCTAAGGGAAGCTTGGAAGTGGTGAATAGAGGAATAGAAGATAATAGAAGTAGATAAATGTAATATAAAATAATATTTTTTGATTGTACGTACGTAAACAGTGACCATAAGAAATAAGTTTTCTAAAATCATAAATTGAATATCTATTACTGCACATCCCATGAAGAAGAACCAATTATATAGTAAAGACATCTTTTAAACCGCCCTTAATTTAATTAAATTAATACATTCATGATTTGTGGTTGTTTATTTTTATAAATTTTCACGGGTTCATAGTTATATCTTTCGCTATCCTACTTGCACGTCCATGGGTTTATCTTGATATTTCAATAAATAAATGTCCGCTGCAGATTATATAAAATATATTAGTCTTTTTTTTTCGGAAAAAATTGTGGAAGCGAAACGAATCATTAAAAAGATTGTTCGAACAATTAGATTCATGATTTGAATAAAAACACGAAGGAAAAATAAGAAATCACAGACTTTGTTTCAATTTTCAGCAACAAAATATATTTAATTCCAAAAGCTTATCAGAATTTTCTTTCATTTAATTAATGGCCAATGTATATGCTCTGAAGTGCGCATTTAGTGTGTGTGTATGTATGTGTATATATATATATATATATATATATATATATATATATATATATATATATATATATATATATATATATATATACACACACATATATATACATATATATCCATGTATATGTCCAGGGGAGAGAGCGTTGGACTGCTGACCGGACTGCACCTGCAGCTCCACCCAGACTATTTGATTTTTCGGGTACCAGATCTTCCTGGGAATCCATAGCCGGCACAGTGAAAGGAACTGACCACCCTACCCTGATGTTTGAATTTCACACGCCGTATAGGGCTTAGTACTGGGTGAACTCTACCATCACCTACCAAACCGACCTTCAGGTTGATTACTGGGTTTATGCGTGTGAAATTCACACATCAGGGTAGGGTCGATCGGCATTTCACCGTGATGTATTTACCTATTTAGCAAGGGTCGCAGGAAAATTGGGATATTATATCAAATTTTAATCATTACTGAAACCGTGAGTTATTCTAATTCTGTCTAAATTTTGCGATAATTTTTGGAGGCCTATCATAATTCACGCGTGAATACCCATTTTAGGTCGAGTCATAAAATTGATACCTAATTCCCTGATCCAGATAGGCTGGAAAAAGTGGCAGAGTCGTTTATTATCTTACATGGCATGCTGATTTCGACCTCTCTTTGCTCATTAAAAGGGCGATATGCGTCGAATCCCGAGGCCCACCGCGCAGCCATAGTCGACTGAATGCGGAGGAATGTGAAGAGGGAGGGAGGAGGGGGAGGAAGTGGCGGGAGGAGGAGGAAGTCCTCGAGGATTGGTTCCTGTGCGCCATTTATCGAAGTCCTCGGCCGAGATATTATTGGTCGGTTCTCTTTTGACGCAAGGACTACATTAAAATCGCTAATCGCCGACAGCCATTCCATATATTACTATATACATTTATATATATATATATATATATATATATATATATATATATATATATACATATATATATATACACACACATCTCGCAAAATAAGCTCGCAATAATATATATATATATATATATATATATATATATATATATATATATATATATATATATAGACCATAAACACTAATCCACCCGAAGGTCGGTTTAGTAGGTGATGGTAGAGATCACCAAGTACTAAGCCCTATACGGCGTGTGAACATTCACACATCAGGGTAGGGAGGCCAGTTCCTTTCCCTGTGCCGGTTATGGTTTCCCAGGAAGACCTGGTACCCGAAAAATCACTTTAGCTTGGGTGGAGCTGCAGGTGCCCATAGTGACTTACCCGGGAATCGAACCCGGACCTTTCGGTCATCAGGCCAACGCTCTACCCACTGGACTACCGCGACACACACACACACACATATATATATATATATATATATATATATATATATATATATATATATATATATATATATATATATATATATATTTTTTTTTTTTTTTCGTCCGGAAAATAAGTGTACTGAGCTCAGGAAAAAAAATTTATTACACTTTTACATATCTTAAGCTAATATTCCTCAAAATAGGACCCTTGTGAGTCGATACACCTGTTCCAGCGGCGTTCCCATTCCTGGAACGCTCCCGCGAAGGCATCATCGGGAACCTCTAGAAGACTCGTCGTCGACCTCTTCTCTGCCCTCCACGAACATCTTGTGCCACCGAAAGATCATGTTTCTGGACATGGCTGACTCCCCGTAAGCCTGGTTAATCATACCGACAGTTTCGGTAGACGATTTCCCAAGCTTTACCGCAAATTTGATGGAATAACGCTGCTCCAAAAACTTCGGCATCGCGTTCCGTGACGTGAGTCGAGCGTGGAGGTTCGCGTTAACAGAGCTCCTCACTACACCACAGCTCAGAGCCGACTGCCTTTTTCAGCGTCGCTTGCCAACATACCCCCCTCCAATCGCAGTCCGTCAGAGCGGTGCTGGGCGCGCCTGGAGCGGCGCGCCCTGTGTTACGTCTATGAAAGCATATATATATATATATATATTTCGAGGACAGTAACTGGAGGAGAATAGCTGGCAATTAAATACTTGATACTGAAATTAAATTTAAAATACTTCGCCTTTCCACATAAACCACTTTTATTACGACCTAGGACCTAGGCACCTGATGATGTTATGGTATAACATCATCGGGTGATGTTATACCATAACGAAACCTAGGTCGTAATAAAAATGGTTTATGTGGAAAGGCGAAGTATTTTAAATTTAATTTCAATATGAAGAATTTCCACCAAGTGACGCCAGAAACTGTTTCATTTATTTGATACTGATATTGATAGGCATACGTATTCAAATTCATCGTTAACTTTTTTCAAACCACGATATACATTTTCAGCCGAAACCGATGCATTGCTTAAGGGTAATCATTATGGGGCAAATATGCTGATTACGAACGTTCCAATAAAAATGATAATGATTCGAACTAAATGCTTGAAACGTGAAATCCCACATTGCAAATTTAATATGATGAGTGTGAGTAATATTTGAATATTGTTGAATTATTTCGAATCATTTTAAACGTCCCTCTGATTGATGTTCCATAAATATGTTGCTCGAGTTGTATAAACAGATTGTGACAGTAGATAGCATGATAAGTGGCGAGGTTGCCATAGACGTTTCATTTCAGTCATGAACCTTTTTTATACGTAGCTGCTAAGCATCGAGTATCAATGTCTTTAAGTTAAAAGAATGCATTGGATATGCATATGTGAATCCTTTAATGACAACATGTAATTCTCATGCGACTTTCTTTTGAACCATCTCATAGGTTCACATTGCTCCCATCAAATTATTTTTTTTAATGTCTCTAATGTTGCAGCAAATTTGCTACATTTGACGGCGTCAGATCAGATCAGATTACAGATCACAGTAGACAATATTTATTTTTTAAAGTGTTCATGGGCATCAGTTAACCCGAGTTTAAATACCGAACAGGGTCAACAGCCCTGTTATTCCTGGTTTAGAAGCTACTTTACTTAAGTAGTTGCATAAATCATACTTGCTGTAATAGCGTTTAATCGGAATCACAAGAGACTGATATCGCTTCATGAATTTCATTAATAAGATTCGGGGTCATTGATCCAGAGAACATTACTTTGTTCATATTTTCAATGAAATATTCTTTATTCTAACGCAAACACTGAGTCATAAAAATCATGTTCGGAAGGTAAAAATAAGCATTTATTTGTACACCCAAGAATGTCTTTCACAAGTCTGTATGATTTTATATTACAAATTCATGATAATTAATACGTAGTCCGTACAATAAATGCGCGAGCTGCTGCAATCTAGCGGCCATGACGCGAACTATGACCCCGCCCACTAGCAGGCGCTAGTTGCTTGAGACCCAATGAGCCGTCTGTGCTTGGCGGATCGTCGAGCTGTGCGTATGGTGCCAGTTATGCTAGATTCTCTCGTCTTTGTTTTTACTGTTTGTTGAACATGGAAATTGGCGTCATCACGGAGCAACAAATCAGCATCAAGTTTTTGGAGAAGTTCGATAAAAGTTGTCAATGAATAACTTAAATGTTGACAGCTGTTGACGGTGATAATTCTCTAAAGAAAACATCCGTTTTCAAGTGGATTGAGCGTCATAAAGATGGCCGACAAGATGCCACGGATGATGCAAGGCCTGGATGACCTTCGGCCATCTGGGTTGACGACAGCATTGATCGTGTGCGATCCCTTTTCCTCACAGATCGTCGAAAAACTGTCCGAATGATAGCTCATGAACTGAATTAAGGATAATCAACAGGGCACAATATTTTAAACGAACGTTTGCGTTTTAAAAAAGTGTGCAAAAATCGTGCACATTCAGCATTGATCGTTCGCCAGTTTCTGGCAAAAAATTCTATCACCTTGATCCTTGATCATCCTCCTTATTCGACAGATCTCGCTGCCTACGACTTTTTTCTCTTCACAAGGTGAAAAAATATGAAGAGGGGACATCACTGGGAAGATGTGGACACAATAAAGCAAAGAAAGACGAGAAAACTAAAAAGCCTAACTGCCGAGGACTTCCAAGGGTGCTTTAAGATATTGGAAAAGAAGAAGATGGAATGAGTGCATAGCAACGAATGGAGAATGCTTTGAAGAAGGGGACAAAATCGATGTACACTAAATTTTGCAAAATAAAGTTTTTATTGCCTCCGTTCGCGTATTTATTGGACAGACCTCGTGCCCTCTTCAAAATACCGGTATGATTCTTTTTGTAGAGTCAATAACTCTTTCAGAAAACGAAACCTGATTCAGGAAAGCCTTCCATCCAAAGAGTAAAACACAATCGCTTCGTTAATTTTCACACTAATAGGTCTAATGATAATGGGCCAAGGTCTCCTGGAACTGTGAGCCACTTTCGAGGTGTCAATTTCTCAAGGTTTTCTTCACTTGAACATCAAATCACCGAGTAAACTAGTGCGCGCATTGTCATTAAACGGCGCTTTGAAAATTAAAAATGTGGACTCATATTACGAAATGGGAGAAATATCTCTCAAGGTGACTCTCTGAAACATTTCGTAAAAGCAGCATAAATATTTAGATGGTTCTATCTTGTATATACACGCCTCAGTTCAAGTTCCCGTCTTCCATGATTCGAGATAAATGCATTGGCATGCGCAGAGGGAGAGAGAGAGAGAGATAAGGCGAAAGCAAGAGGTAGCATTTACTGAGGTGTGTTTACCAAAATTTAGAATGATAGCCTCAGGAAGGCAAAACCAGTGCTGCTTAACTTCTGATCCGACTAAAATAATCAGCCCAAAGTTTGATGTGAATGTTGAGGGTACCGCATATAAAGTCCTATATTCGCCCATTCAGGGTTGGGAGAGCATGTACTGTGTGTGATCAAAAAATGACTGGACATATGTTATAACTTATTTCGACGGATAACCCTTAATCGAAATTGTCGCCCTAAAGTACATAAATGCCTTGGCTGACGACCCACCTTTGCCAACGTTTCTTCCAGCGCCAAAACCCTGCCTGGTAGGCCGCCTTAGGCATCCTCTTCAGGTCCGCCGTACAATTAGTTTTAATACCCGCAATAGAGTCGATGCGGAGCTCTTTCAAGGTTGATTTCAACTTTGGAAACTAAAAGAAGGTTTTGAAAAATCCTGGGTTGGCATTGGCTCGATCCAGGAGTCCTGACAAATGTCCACACGTTTTTGCCTCTGTTAATCAATCAGTACTCGGGGGATGAATTTTGATGCGACGCGCGTCATGCCCAAAATGTCTGTCAAAATTGTCTGACAGGATCCAAAACTAATGCTCACCTCCTCGGCTATCACCTTAGCAGTTAAACGGCGATTTGCCCCCACCAAATCCTTCAACAATTTGACATGGTCGGGGTCTATCGAAGTGGAAGGCCACCCGCTCACGAATCTTCATCTGCCGAGATTCTGCCCGATTTAAAACGACTCTACCACTCAAAACACTGGCTTCGACTCATAGCTTCATTAACATACGCTTGCAGAATCATTCCAAATGTAGCACTTTTGCCAAGTTTGAAACTAAATTTCACGTACACACGCTGTTCCTCAAGCTCCTTCATTGCTGAACGTTACATGCGTTACACACGGCGAGGAACAGGTTAAGACCCGTACCGCTGTTGCTGCGTAACGACTCGACGTAAACAAACGCAACACCTCTCGTTTTAGTCCTCAGATTAGTCGCTAGATGCCACTGTGTATCGCTTCGCTCCATCGATAAGCTTGCAAAGAATAAAATCAGTCAGGTCTTGTTTGATTATTCCTTGTATGTATTCCCTGTTTCCCAGGAAAGTTCTGACAGTCAGAAAATCACACCGCATTCGTGAGAGGAAAGGGATGGCGTCAGGCGAGACTAAGAAGAAGAGAGTAGATGACACAGAATAATTGGAGAAAGTGGGAAAAGACACCCTTTGGTCATGAAAAATTCAAGGATGACTACGTACGACTTTTCGAAAGAAATGGAGAGATCATACTTGTCATCTTTCATCACTATCACTGACCATTCATATTTAGATTGCCTTAACACGATTATCTACTTAATTTTCGTCTCCATAACCCCATATGCCCTCATTATCTGGCATTATTTTCTTTGTTCCTTATTATATATTTCCTATTTTTCATCCATTACCTTCTTCGCCTACTTCATCCGGTTGAAATTCTTTTCTTTTGTTATCCCTTCAAGTGTCCAATAGGTACGCAACTGTGTTCCAAAAAAGTGGTTTTGTCCGTTCATTCATCAGAGCTAAGTCCCCATTTGATTATCTGCAGTCGTATCAAAGTTAAACGGAGCAATCAGAGCCAACATTCCATTAAATGAAATGTAAAAACATTAAATGGATTATAAAGGAAGAAGTGCCCGCAGGCTGTAGAGAAAACCATGGAGGATGGTAAAGAGCGGAGTACTATCGAAAAAAAAATGGCAAAGTATCAAGAAAGGATAATCGAAAGCCGCAAAGGACATTATTGGAACCCTTAACACGAAAAGGACCAGGAAACCATGGATCACGGATGAGATGATTACAAAGATGGACGAGAGGCGAAAATGGAAGAATGTAAACACAGAGTTAGGCCACAGGAAGTACAAAGAGTTAATATAATAAATTGAGGTGGGCAAAAAATAAAGCAAAAGAAGCATGGTGGAAGACGCAGTGCGAGGATATGGAACGTTTGCAGAGGAAGGGTGAAATTAGTGCTCTGTACAGCAAAGTTAAATCTTTATCAGCAAATAATAAGGGAGGATCTATGCTAATAGTTACAGATATGGCACAGAAAAGATCCAAGAGATATGGAAGGAATATATAGAAGAGCTGTATAGTAAAGAACTTAGACCAACAAAGTTAGACATTGAAAAAGAATATGACGTAGAGGAAGATAGCTTAGGTCCAGGCATACTCGACGATGAGATAGAAAGGGCATTAAGGGAAATGAAACTAAATAAGACCGTGGGTGTGGATAACATACCTGCGGAACTACTGAAATGGGTAGGCAAATGTGGGAGGGAGAGGCTATATGGGCTGATTCGTAGTTTTTATGAGAAAGGAATCTGGCCGGAAGACTTTGTGAGATCAGTTTTAGTTCCTATTACTAAAAAGGTAGGGGTTACATCATGCGAGAACTACAGGACAATAATTTTGATATCCCACGCAGCTAAAGTTGTTCTCAGGATAATCAACAAAAGGAAAGAAAGTAGGGCCACTTTTTGAAACGGACGCTACATTTCATAACAACTATATTGTGGTCAGAGTCAGCATCAGCTCCCGGGAAGCTGTGCTGTGCAATTCTTTGTACTTCATTTTGCCTAATTCTGTAATTATATTCTTCTATTTTCGCCGCTCATCCATCTTTGTAATCATCTCATCCGTGATCCATGGTTTCCTAGTCCTTTTAGCGTTAACGGTTCCAATAGTGTCTTTCGCGGCTTTAGACAACCTTTCTTGAAACTTTCCCATTTTTCTTCGAAAGTACTTACCTCTTTACCATCCTCCATGATTTCCTCTACCGCATGTTTGTATTCCTTCCTTTTCAAAAATCACTTCAGCTTGGATGGAGCTGTATATATATATATATACGTATTAAAACCCGCCAAATGGCGAACACATTAATTTGCATTGAAATAGAGGCATATCACAAGCGTAAAAAAGGTTTCCTTAAGAGGGACTTGAACCACGGATCTTTCGACTTGCCGGGCCGATGCTATTAATCACATATTTATAAAACATAATCATATACATAATCATATATATATATATTTATTTATTTATTCATTTATATGTGTGTGTTTGCTAAGAGCACATGAGAAGGGGGATTATTAATAGGATAGACGCCCCGAGGAAGGCCAAAACACGTGGGCCAAGTGAAGCGGAAGAGGTAAGACGGAAGAGGTATCGAAGACGGGTCGAAGGAGGTCGGAAAGTGAAAGGGACGAGCGAGGAGAACTGCAGCAGTCGACCGAACTTCGGAATGAAATACTGATGATGTCGAACCCCGTTCCGCGAGGATGGGACGAATGAATAAGTAAAGCCACGCCGGCGTGAGCGGCCGGCGTGGGAGAAAGGTGAAAGTGAGGAGGGGGCCAAGCAACGTAGAGAGCCGGGAGGGTGGGAGGGAGGCTGCGAGGGGGGAAGCGAAGCGGCGAGGGAGGAGGAACAGGAAGAGGGAAGGAAGATAGGAGCGGGGAGGCGGGGGCGGGAGGAGGAGGAGGCGGGGGGGGAAGAGAGGCATTGGGTTTTAGGTTGAGGTCATTCCACTGACTGAGCGGAGTTCACTTGGCGCCGTCGAGAGAAGGCCATTTCATTCATTGCAGTACGACGAGGAAATATCGATTGGAGAATTCGTTCGAGAACTCCCCGCCTCTTATGTTACAAGTTTAAGTAACAGACAATATGACATTGATTATGAGTCAGAATTTAATGAAAAAATAAATAATGTTAAAAGACATGACGTCACTGGCAACAAATCTTCAATGATTATTCTCAAAAGTAAAAATATATCAATGGATAGGTACTATCAATTCTGTAAAGGCATAAGGCATTCGCTGTCGCGTCGAGAATTAGGGAAAGATGAACTTGTACGTTACGATGGCAATCAATGATTGTCAATTGACTGTCAATGACAATGCGATTCAGCGGGCACTCCGGCCTTCCTCTGAGCCCAGCCGTTGAATGCCAACATGACGAGCACTGTAAACTCTCCCACAATTCTATACGCGACGACCGCTGTCTACAGACTTTTGGAAATGATAGTACGGCTACAGTGAACATGCAAGAACGTACCAGTATACGTATAGCAATCTCATGAACACGGAACACATCCTGGATATATAGCACGCCAACTGGATAATTCGCATACGGGGCTAGAGGGAATTGGAACGGATGATTCACGACGCCGATGTCAGGAAATGATTGTTAGTAAGAACATGGACAAGGGGTGGTGGGGGGAGGAAGGGAGGGTGTGAGATGGGGGCGAGGGGGATGTTGGAAGGGCGTCCTTTATTTCGCAGCAGCAACTGACGGTACTCAGGATCCAGGTTTTCAAAGTGAATCATTCACCTGGGCAGCATCTATCACCGGGTGAAATAAATTCAGCCTCCTCTTCATCTTCGGCCATACAGCTCTCACAGGCGACACCAATGGCGGCGAGACCACGTGAGCGGATTCTCCTAAGAACGAGGAGTTGATTTAAATACATTCCGGAACCATCTCGGACGGTCAGGAGATATTTGCTAATATGACATAAAAGACGCCTGGACTTTGATGATGCGTTCCTCCGGTCTCCGTTAACTTAAGAAAAATATGCAACAAACAGATTCTGAATACTTCACTCGCAAAAAAGAATCATCATAATTAGGCGTTCAATCCTAAGATTGGTTGACTGCAGCCCTCAATCCTACCCTATCTTATGCTAATTGGCTTACTTCCTGGTCTTTTTTGAAATATACTTTCTTCTTTATTTTTCCCATGTATTCCTATCCCTTGGCCTTTCTCTTGAGACTTTGCCCTCTATTTTTCCTTCTATTATATTATTCACGAATCCATTGTGCCTGAGGGTGTGGTCAATGAATCTGGTTCTTCTTTTCTCTTTGGTGTTCTATTCGGTCTTTTCTTCGTCTATTCTTCTGTTTACTTCTTCATTTCTTATTTTATCCGTCCATTTGATCTTAAGCATCCTCCTCCAGCACCAAGTTTCGAAGGCTTCTAGTTTTTTCTGGTCTGATTTTCCGATGGTCCATGTTTTTGATCCATAGAGTGTCACGCTTCACACGAATGTTTTTACCAATTGTTTCCTCGTCTGTAGTTCTATCTTCTCTGAACACAGCAGTTGCCTTTTCAACGCGAATGCTCTCTTAGCTTGAGATATTCTTCGCTTGATGTCTGTAGTACTTTTTCCGTCCCATGTGATGGTACTTCCGAGATAGGTGAAGGAATCCACTTGCTCTATTTTTTATCCTTTCAGTGTGACCACTGTACTCCGCTTCTCTCATCCACATTCTAGGATTTTAGTCTTCGCCTTGTTTATGTTCATGTTGTATCTTTGTAGAACTTGATCCAATACATTTAGTGGCCTTTGATTTAGATCCTCCTGGTTTTCTGCTATCATTGCAATATCGTCGGCGAAGCGTACCATGTTTATCTCTTCTTCATTGATCCTAATTCCATTTAATCCAACGCCTTGTCTTTTTGCCTCCTCCAGGTACATGTTGAACAATACAGGTGAGAGGTCGCATCCTTGTCTAAGTCCTTTGTTAATTTTAGCCTGGATATGGCTTCCATCTCTCGTTCGCATTGTGGCTACTTGCTTCTTGTATAGGTGACGGATTATTCTTCTGTCGTTGTAATATATTTCGAGTTTCTCCAGTAGTCCAAACATCTTGTTCCATTCCACATTGTCGAAGGCTTTCTCCAGGTCCACGAATGCCACATACAGAACAAAAAAGAATTTATAACATAAAACTAGACGCATTAATTTTTCTTCATTCTCTTTTATCGAGACAAAACCACCCCAAAGGTGCCAAATATTCAAGATGATTAGCGGTTGACCTCAGCTGGGGATAATTACGTAAAATAAATATTGTATTCATTCATGGAAGAAACTTCGTTAGCTTCATAATGGGTAATTTGAGATATTATCGAAGCTCCTTACTTCCATCCCCGCCCCTTAATGGAGAAATGTTTACGCACAATACTTTAATTATTATATATATATATATTGTATGTGTATTCATGTAAATATCACCGTTAACAGAAAAATCTGCAAGGCTACTGTCGATCATCAACTGATAAATTGATATTAATAAATCCGAGCTATTTGAACATTTAGGTAAGCCGAATTCGTATTTAAGCTCATACAGTAATAATAGTAAAAATGTAAGCAACAGTAAATATGTGCATCCTATTTAGTCCTCCTAATTCGTCAATGAGACAAAAAAAGAAATCAAGTAGCGTCATACATTCGAAATGTATTTTTACAAATTACTTTCTCCTATTGGACATTGTGATTTACATTTACGACGCACGTTAACAGCAATCCCAGCTCGATTAAAGTTCGTCGACCTTCTTCAATTTGCGATGAAATGTTAATTGAGCACGAAAGAAAGTGCTCTTCGAAAGTTGAAAAGTTTAGCATGGCTTTCTACTCCTTGGCTTCACTCTATTGCGTGTGAACAGGTGATAAGAATACAATGATGGATGGCATTATTTCAATGTTTTGCTTTTGGACGCATAAGTTCGCATGACAGCTGACCTCCATTTCGTTTCATTTTGCAAGTGCCACTGCTGTGAGTACGATATCGAAGGACTCCCCCCCCCCCCGTTAAGGTTTGATCCAAATTTATTGCACAACCCCCACGGATGAATCCAACCACGAACTAAATAGAGATTTAAATTGCGATTGGACGACGTATCTAAACCATTCGACGTATGCGTAATTCCGATCCATACGGATAATTTGAATCGCTAAACATCGATAAAACAATAATGAACGAATTAGTTTGTCAAGATTCATCGATTCTAAAACATGGCAGATGCTGTCAACATTTCCGACATGATGAAATGGACAATAATAGTCGACACACGATACGGAGGATAAATTCTACATAGGGCTTGCTCGTGATAGTAGGTATGCGATATGAAAGGCACTGACTATACGGTCGATGTTTTCACATTCGCTCGACATATTCAATCTGGTCCATCTAAGTATTCAACCCGAAGGTTTGCTTGATTAGTAAGGGTATATCTAATCACGTCCTTTACGCTAGGACGTGTCAAACTCACTCATTAAAAGTGGAGAAATGGAACATCAAACTCAAAATCATTGCAACAAAGTAAATCATTCGTTAGATCGTTTTTTCATGATTGTTTGACTTCGGGAGAGAGAGTGAGTACATGCGTGCGCGTGTGCGTGTGTGTGGGTCGTTTCATAAGGACTCAGAGGCGTGTGTGCTCTCGGATGAAATCGTTTCCCGGCGACAGTGTTTCGCAAGGTGGAAGGAGACGTACGGACGGATGTCAATCGCTTAAAATAATTTCCCCCGAGTCGGGACTTGAACTTAATGACTTCTGGTTGGGCGGATTGGACTCGTTTGGCAATTGGACTGATACGGCAGAGGTCCCCGAAGTCACAGGAAATTGAACCTGGATCCCATGTTAAGCGATCTAGTGTTTTTACTTCCACTTCTACTTCATTCTACATCTAAATCTACTCAATACTCCGCAAGCCGCCGCAAGGGCGTGTGGCGAGGGGTGTTAGGGCACCACCCGTAATCAAGAACAAAAACACCTCATGCAAAAGCCACAAATTTATAAAATCCACATACAAAACGTGGTATACATTCAAGCAAAATCCCTTAAAACCCACACGCATGCAAGCACTCAAAGTACCAACTAGCATACACATGAACCTGCAAATATACCTGATGTCTTTGCAATGTTAAATATTGTTCCGACTTATGAACTGTAAATACTGTCAATTAAATGATTTTAATATTTCTAAAGTGACTTCGGTTTCTTACTATTATGATTTCTGATTGTTCGGGGAAAGAACGAGTGGCTTGCATCTATCTGTACGGGAATCTATCTCCCTTATTCTATCTTTATAGTCTGATCTACCCAAGTAGTGCGGGGCCATTATAGTAATTCCTTTTAGTGTCATCGTTAAGCTCGTTTTTTCTGAACCTTTCTAAAAGTCTAAGTCTCGCTTGTTCTCTTCGTATCTCAAGGGGCTCCCAGCCTAAATCCCCCTAAGAGACCTATGCCACACTTGTTCTTATCATAACAATTTTTAAGGAATCTGGCGGATTTTCTCTGGACTTTATGTAATTCTTTTTGCCAAATTGTCTCCCTAGGATCCCACATTCTTGCGGCATATTCCAAATGATGTCTAACTAGAGCAAAATAACACCTCTTTTTTAAATTTTCTCATCTTTCTCTTTTTACCTACTTCGCCCATGAAATCGATATTAATCGATATGCTCTATACTTTTCGATATGCCGGATAATTTCCTCTCCGTCGTTTACATATCGTCGCCAACTTGATGTATCGTTCAAAGGATCCCAGATTTTCGATTTATTTGAGAAGATCATCTCGCAGTCGCGGTCTGAAGCAGCAGGGGCGATTTCCTCTCTTGGTGGATTCGGGTCCCCATTGTTTGGCCGGGATGACTCACGGTTGATGGAGGGGAAGCGACGTTTCCACCCCTACTCCCTCCCTCCCCATCTCTCTCTCCCTCTCTCTCTCTCCACTCCAAGAGGCTCTCGCCACATAGCCCCGACGCACGCACGCGAAAGCTCGCTCGTCACTCACTCACTCCGCTCCGAGCCCTCGAGGGGGAGCAATCACGAAAATAAATCAACGACCTTCCACGACGTCGCCCCTGAAATATCCCCCCCCTCCCTAGTCCGCAGAAAAAAATATATACAGTGTCCCGAAATACGGGATGCGCGATATCGGACATCTGGCCTGGATGGAGGAGGGATGGAGGGAGGGAAGGGGCGTGGATGGGGAGCTGAGGAGATTGGTTGGGGGAAGAGGAGAGAGAGGAAAAAAGAAAAGATCATTCCACGACCCCACCCCGCCCCCTCCCCCAACCTACCGCCCTTGCAGCCAGCCATATGCAGGATGAAGGGTTCGAACCAAAAGGGGGGCGGTACACCAACTTTCCCCGCCACCTCCCTCCGCCGAGTCGGGTGCTCGGAATTTCATTTACTTTCCGGAACAGCATTTCCGTATCGGTAATAAAAAAAATCCCCATGGAAAAGGATTTCAAAACTTCGTGCTACTGAATAATTCGTTGAAAACTTCGAGTCCCTGGGAACGTTGAGTTGGTCACGGAGCTTATTTTTTCATCACACCGTTTCATTAAAAAAATGGAACTAAAACTGAACGCTAGGAATATTATGAGGGTAGGCTGACAACTAATGCGCACATGCTTAAAGACAACAAATAAATGACCTTCAAAGAAGAAGTGACATTCCTCCTCAACACGCATGCGATGGTTTGAGGTCGTTACATTCATCCAGTGTATTTTGAGAAGCGGAAGTGTGGAGACGTGTTCTAGTGCCATGTCAACGCGAGTTAAACAGCGTGCTGTTATCAAATTTGTACCTTCACCTCATCGTCCGAGGTGTAATGATTACTCTTAAGGTGTCTCTTTCAGTAGAGGGAAAAAATAAAAATCGCAAGGCGCAAGATCGGGGGTATAAGGAGGGTTTTGTTTCTTCTCGTCCGTGAGACGGCGTGGTACCCATCGTGCACGGATTTCACGGTATCCAAACTGTTCAATAATGAATCCGACACGTTCATTGGATGTTCCAATATGGTTTGCGATACGCTTTTGAGTGATTCGATGGTCATTTTGAATCAAATAATCGACGAGTTTGCGATGTTTATCGTCTGTGGCAGTCATCGGACGTCCGCCGCGTGTTCCATCAACAATTATGATTTTTTAGGCTCGCAACCACGAAATTTTACTACCCATCGATTTACAGTTGACCTATCAACAGCGTAATCACCATAAACAGCCTTTAAGTGACGATGAATCTCAGTAGTAGTCACTTTTTCAGAAGTTAAAAATTCGATAGCAACACGCTGTTTAACCTGCGTTGACAATAGCACTAGAATACGTCTCCATACTTCCGCTTTGCGGGGTGGGTGTGGAGAAGGAGGGAAAAATACATAACGGACGGGAAGGGTCCTACGACCCTTCCCGTCCGTTATGGTTATATGTTATCCATAAAGGACGGACCGGTCCTACGACCGGTAGGGGAATAGAGATGGTTATTGGGAGAAATCCGAAGAAGGCAGAATGCCAGTCCCAGCAGTTAGGGTTGCGAGAGAAAGGAGGAACATAGAGGGCCAGGATCGTGCACCGCCCGGGGCGGTTCCTGAGTTTTCCCAGCCCCGCACAGTACCGAGTTTTTCTTTACCCCCCGGAGAATAACATTTTTATATCCAATATAGAGAAAATTTAGCCCTGTTTTCCACGACCACTGCAGTAGGGGACCAAAAAAAGGCAACGCCCGGGGCGTATCGCCCCTTCAGCCCCCCCCGGGGATGGAAGGAGAGGTCCAGAGCGCCCTCCTTCTCATCCGAGACCGCCCTCCCGCGGCTGACAAAAGAGACAGGCAGTCGGGGTCACTCCCTCCCCCTTCCCCCGCCCCTGAGAGGGGGGGGTCGGGTCATGCGTTCGTCCGGGGTGGGGCGGAGTCGGGGGAGTGAGTGTGTTTGCGATGGGATGGGGGCGAGCGGAGGCGGCGGTGGAGGTGCGGGCGGGGGAGGGGAATGGGCGCGCACAAGGGCCTTGGCCTCAATAAAATGGGGGCGTCGGCGGAATGGGAGGGCGCAGGGGAGAAGGGGCGATAGGAGGGCGGTCCCGAGCTTCAGGGGTGGCGCTGATTCCGGGGAGAGGACGGTGAGATTGGTCATAATCGGGGGTTGAAAGGGAAGGAAAATAGGAACCTATACACATATATATATATATATATATATATATATATATATCTATATCTATATTGGGTCCGTGCCTTTTTTGTCTCTTGCGTACCACGAGTGTGGTGCCGTTGGTAAAAAATTCACACACATATGTAGGAGTCGTAACGAAGGTTTTGGATGACCTTGTATTCGTTCTAATACCGCGTGACCTAGAACCATACATTATCTATCTATCTAGGTCAAGAATGCTAGGCACTAGTACTTCAGTCATATATAAGTAGGAAATGAATCCGATGTGTCGCGTACCGAGAACTCTTTGCCGCGGGTGCCGGTAGTGAGAGAGAAAGACTCAATAAAGTATGGAACGGTAGCGGTACCAAACGTTTTTGAAAATAAATTCAAATAGGTTTTTTTAAAAATGGTTTCTAGAATTAATTATTCGATTAGGTCAAAATAATTAGAATGGGACGATGGGTAGAGTTATGAGCTTTAGAGATCGCTGAAAGAGATCCCGTTTCAACGAATAATTTTGATCAAGATTACGTATATTCGTCGCTCGGGTGCAAATCATTTTAGATGCAAGAGCGACACTAATGACTAGAGAGTAAGGAAACTAAATACAAAGCCGCGTTTGCTAGAAACCAGGTGAGGAATCCTCGGTACCAGTAACTAGGATGAGGATTACAGGTAGGTTGGTGTGGTTACCCAGTTTCTACTACTGTTATCAGCGCCAACCCCCGTTGTGTAAATACTGATAGTAATTTTCGTAAGAAAGTGAAGTGGGGGATGTTTGAAGAGGAACGTCGGTGTGGTGTGTGTTTGTGGAGTAAGGGTGGGGCCGAGTGAGAGGGGGGGAAGGGAGGAGAGAGAGTGTGGGGGGAGGGGGGGGGGGGTTGAGGAGAAAGTGAAGAGAGGCCGGGGAGGAAGAGGAGGCGGTCGCTGCTGGGTCGATTGCTGAGCACCGGGAGAGTAATGCTCCCACTCTCGCCCTCACCCCTTCCTCCCCCCCATTGGGGTGGATGGATGGCGGGTGGGGTGAGGAGGAGTAGGCGAAATAAGGTCGGTCGTTTCCTTGAGAAGAGCTACGAATGTGTGTACACAAGTGGAGTGGAGGGGACTAAGCGACCGAACATTAGCGGGGGAATCGCCGGCAAGGGTTCCGTGTGATGTAGAGGGGGGACCGGGGGTCGCGAGTGGGGCAGGGTCGGAGGGAGCGGCGCTATATGGAGCAGCAGCAACCAACCCCCGCGTGCGAGCGAGGGGGGCCCATTGTTCTTGGATTTTTGGCTCGAACGCCTACTTCCAGCTCGATTCGAAATTCCTAGTTTTGAACTCCTTTGGTGCACGTTCGATTAGTACTACTCAGCGGTAGAATTGAAACGTACGATGTATGTGGGCCAATTTTCTCGGTCGCTGCACTACGACGCGCACACGTAAGCACCAAATAGCACACAGACTATATAATTATATATATATATATATATATATAAACACAGATGTAGATTTTTAGAATATAGAGACACAAAGAAAGGACACTCACAATTTGTTATTTGACGTTTCGACAGCTCGACTGTCGTCTTCAGAATCTATATATATATATATATATATATATATATATATATAGGTGTGTGTGCGGTAGAGCGTTGGACTGCTGACCGAAGGGGCCCAGGTTCGATTCCCGGGCAAGCCACTCTGGCCACCAAGCTATGTGACTTGTCGGGTACCAGTTCTTCCAGGGAAAACATAACCGGCACAGTGAAAGGAACTGGCCCCCTTTAATACCCTGCTAATGTGTGAATTTCACACGCCGTATAGTGCTAAGTACTGGGTGAACTCTACCATCACCTACCAAACCGACCTGGTTGATTACTGTGTTTATGGTTTATATATATATATATATATATATATATATATATATATATATATATATATATATATATATATATATATATATATATATATATATATATATATATTTATTTATTTATTTATATTACATATACATAAATATATATACATACATACATATGTACATACATGGTTTGTATAAAAGTAGCGGGATAAGATTCGGAGGAAATAGATTTATTTTAAATATTGCTACAATGCCTCCAAATTCCTCGAAGTACAGATTCGCATCCCTTGAGCGTCGATGCACTTTTGCCAGCGCCTTTTCCACGACTCCAAGGCTCCCTGGTAGGTGGAAGGTACTTAAGGGTACAAGCGTGAAAGCTTCTTTGACGGCACTTATGGTCCCATGGTGGTGTCATTTGAGGGAGCATTTCACTTTTATAGGGAATAGGAAATAGTCTGCTGGTGCCATATCGGGACTGTAAGGGGGTTGGGTAATCGTCGCGATGACGTTGCAGAATGTCTTCGCAAGCAGATACTCGACTCTGATAGCGTAGATCTTTCGCTTCGGCAAATTAGTTTCAGCGATAATAATGTGTGAACTGTCACCGTCTAATCAATGCCAATAATACAATTTGCCATCAAGCTCTCACTTAACGCCCGACGGTCTGAATTCACAACTTCGCACAAACGTCAGGAAAAATTTACCACCGATACTTTTTGTACAAAGCTTCCGTATATGATCTGAACGATTTGAGATCGAAGCGAATCTCAGAAGGCGCAGTATTCCATCGACCAAAGAGAAACTTTTCGTTGCTCGAGCGATTACTCTTACCATTAACATCGATTTGAGCAGTGGGCACATTAGCGGACGACGTCCATCTATGCCAATTTCGCAATTCAAGATTGTTGGCTCTTGGAGCAGATTTAATTTTATGGTAGTCATGCGGCGGCAACGGTGGATGCAATTCCGCTCTTCTACACCACTCAAATGAAAGGATCCACAACAGCGCGTGCTATCGTAAAGGCACTCATTGGGAAACTTTTCGTTGAAAAGGTGTCGAATACAATGGCGTCAATTTTTACCACGAGCCCAAAGGCCAATGAGAAGCGAAAATAAGTATAAGCCTACCGATTTTTTCACTACGCAGGTTAAGATACAAAAAAAGTCTCGAGGAATGAATGGCTTGATGAGAGAGGAACCCGGGCGTGAACTCACACAAGGACGCAAAGAAAATGGAAACAAAGGCACGAGGCGCAATTTCCAAGCGTTTAACCAGTCTTCTGGGCCACCGCCGAGAGACTCCCGGGGTTCTGCCCCTTCCCCCCCCCCTTTCGCCCCTGGCCTAAATACTTCGAGTCAAATTTCATTGCGTTTCGCATCACCACCCCTCCCCCTCTACCCTCCTTCTCCTCCCTCCCCTCCCTCCGCGCACCTCAACACGATGCTCAATTCCTCGCCCACCCCTTCGACCCATTTCCACATTCATCCCAAGGCACCTCCACATCCACCCCCTCTTGCTCTTGCAAACTAGCACCCCTCCCATTCCCGGGAGCCACAACTAGACTCCTCCCCTCCCACACCCCTTGTACCCTGCGAGCCTTCCAAAGGGGTCTTACCCTTTCCCCCAGACCTTTTCACCAGGCTTCAAACGTGGTAAGAACATATAATGGAATAGCATTGGCTTTTGAAAAACAATGACGATTCTGAGTGAAAATATTTCTACAAAAACCTTATATTAAATAGTTCCCTCAAAGCCTGCCTAAGGCGCTTTTAAAATAAGTTGTTCATTATTTTATAAATACCGACGGTAAGTTTCCCTGAAAGCCATTGGAGAGGCGCTTTCGAATGATACCACTGGGAATTATTGAGCGTGAATAGGGAAGTGGAACGTACGGAGAAGGGGTCTTGCAGGGAACAGCACGTGTCAGCCGACCCGCTGGATTCCTCTCGAACAGAATTCGGTGTAAATTGTCTTTTAGGTGTTTCCTCGAATGGAAAGGAGACAGGAATAATCAGCAGATTGTTAATCTCCTTCTAATATGAAAAGCACCTTACATAATAACCCAAATTTAAAATTATTAATATGCACATAATCCTTGTGAAATACCAACTGCATATTTGATAGAAATCTGTTGGCCTTAAAATACGTGTACATTCTCTGTATGAAAATATTCTCGTGATTATTTAAGATATTAGTAGTATTGATAAAAGATTCAATTTTCATTGGATTTTTAAAATGCTAGCCATACTAAAACGGTCACCACCTAAGCCCTGGCAGACATTAGGGGAAATGATGATAAGGTACACAGTCAATAGCCAGGATCGAACGAAGTGCTTATGGATGGTGTGTGGATGAGAGAGGGTTGTCAGGAGATCTGCAAAGAAGACAGGAGAAGTGAAGGCAGGTCATATTGAGGGGGAGCGGGGTGTCGAAGGCTGCAATGGAGAGTTGGGGGAATGCTGGGCGTAAGGTCGGCAGGGGTAGAGGAGTATTTGACAGACAGGCATTTGGGTGGAATGAAGAGGAAGGAAATGATTAAGAATGCAATTGTAGGATGATTTATTTAGTGTTATGTTAGGGGGGGATTAAAATTTTTAAAGTGTTTGCCGAAGGGGCCATCGAAAATATATCCTGAAAGGCTAACACTTGCAACAATAGACGAATAGGTTGGGCTTACTAGAACGGGCAATATAACTTCAAAAAAAATAAAATGTATATATATATATATATATATATATATATATATATATATATATATATATATAAGTCTCTCTTGAAGAAGGCCTCTGAGAGAGGGCCGAAAGCTCGAACAATTTACCGTGTGAGTGTTCTTTTAAATGTCTATTCTTTTCTATTTGTGTTATATTGTGTCAGCCCATTATATATATATATATATATATATATATATATATATATATATATATATATATATATATATATATATATATATATATATATATATATATAGACATGTGGGTCGCGGTAGTCCAGTGGGTAGAGCGTTGGACTGCTGACCGGAGGGTCCCGGGTTCGATTCCCGGGCAAGCTACCTGGGCACCTGCAGCTCCACCCTAGCTTGAGTGATTTTTCGGGTACCAGATCTTCCTGGGAAACCATAACCGGCACAGGGAAAGGAACTGGCCCCCTTACCCTGATGTGTGAATTTTCACACGCCGTATAGGGCTTAGTACTGGGTGATCTCTACCATCACCTACTAAACCGACCTTCGGGTTGATTACTGTGTTTTTTATGGTTTATATATATATATACCTATATATATATATATATATATATATATATATATATATATATAGGTAATTAATATATAGACTTCATTCGCCCACACCGAATCTAATTCAAATCCCGCTGGGTTGTGATCCGAAATTAGTCGAGTGTCATGGTCTTTCACATGTTTTATATTGTGATATAATTGACGACAGTTTTTTTGAAAAATAATTTCACAATCCAGGCCATGTTATGGTTACTTCATGGTTCACATAGGAGTAACTCAATAGACTCCATGCTAATGCCACGAATGTGATTTGAGCGACTACTCACTCCGAGTTCCTAGTCCCCCTCCGTCCTCGGCGCGTGTCTCAGGGCGCGCGACGACACCTGAGATGAAACTACTAATTTGTTTACTCTTTTCGCGGCCCCAACTTCCACAAATAAATCGTAAAGGTCATCCTTCATAACTTCCGAATCCAAGACTGCGAGCCAATGCGAGAATTCGCCGCCCCGCTGGACCCAAAACACCGTGGCTTGTATCTCGGTCAAGTGCGCGTTGCTTTTATTGCATCTGAAATGTTTTCCTCCCGCCCATGAGGCCGCGGAGGGAGTCCGTCGTCTGGCAGCCACCCACGGCCGTTAGCGTCGACACGCTGTGCCTCGAGGGCAAAAAAAGACTACTATATTTCCGCTATCTTGCTTTGACATAGCATCAAAGATATGAAAGCGAATGCAACGACCAGAGTCGAAGGAAGAAGTGAAAACATGGCAGGGTAGGTCATCAAGATGAGAAAGCCGCCGGGGTTTGATTACTCCTTGAAGATAACCGATAAGGAGGCTTCTTGTGAGATACTTAAAATTTAAATATATACACACACACACATATATATATATATATATATATATATATATATATATATATATATATATATATATATATATATATGCTTTCGTAGACGTAACACGGAAGTGCCGAATAGTACAATACACAGTAACACACAATATAGAAACACAAAAAAAGAACACTCACACGTATTTTCTTGATATTTCGACGGAAACAATCCGTCTTCCTCTGAAGATATAGAAGTAATGATAATATATATATAGATGTAATATATATATGTATATATATATATATATATATATATATATATATATATATATATATATATATATATATATATATATATGCTTTCGTAGACGTAACACGGAAGTGCCGAATAGTACAATACACAGTAACACACAATATAGAAACACAAAAAAAGAACACTCACACGTATTTTCTTGATATTTCGACGGAAACAATCCGTCTTCCTCTGAAGATATAGAAGTAATGATAATATATATATAGATGTAATATATATATGCATATATATATATATATATATATATATATATATATGCTTTCGTAGACGTAACACGGAAGTGCCGAATAGTACAATACACAGTAACACACAATATAGAAACACAAAAAAAGAACACTCACACGTATTTTCTTGATATTTCGACGGAAACAATCCGTCTTCCTCTGAAGATATAGAAGTAATGATTATATATATATAGATGTAATAATATATATATATATATATATATATATATATATATATATATATATATATATATATATATATATGCTTTCATAGACGTAACACGGAAGTGCCGAATAGTACAATACACAGTAACACACAATATAGAAACACAAAAAAAGAGGACACTCACACGTATTTTCTTGATATTTCGACGGAAACAATCCGTCTTCCTCTGAAGATATACTTCTATATCTTCAGAGGAAGACGGATTGTTTCCGTCGAAATATCAAGAAAATACGTGTGTTCTCTTTTTTTGTGTTTCTATATTGTGTGTTACTGTGTATTGTACTACATATATATATATATATATATATATATATATATATATATATAAAATATATATATATATATATATATAAAATATATATATATATATATTTATTTATTTATTTATTTATATATTTATATATATAAAATGTATAAAAGTTAGAACTAGTGTACACAGACAAAAACCCAGAAACAGAAGAAAGAAAAGAAACTCACTAGGTTTCGAATTTTCGGTGGTCTCAGACACCTTTCTCAAGGAAGAGAAGGACGGAATTAATTTCTGGTTAATTGTATCCATAGTAACTTTGTGGAATTGCTTCATATCAAAATGAAATACACTATGTTATCCCACAGAAGAGCTTTATTGTACGACCCGGGTTTCGTCGAAGATCGACATCATCAGGGATCGACATACCTGATGATGTCGATCTTCGACGAAACCCGGGTCGTACAATAAAGCTCTTCTGTGGGATAACATAGTGTATTTCATTTTGATATGAGTTGGGACGGAATTCACTTTTATGCATGCAAATATCCCTAGGAGTTTAATTTTGACTGTGATTGCATGGCGTGCAGTTGTTTCAGAAGGATGTTTTCCAATGTTTCTCGAGGTGACAAGGGGTGTGGTTTTTCAATGTTTCATCTCACCTGAACATATGCATAATTTATCATAAGCTTTGTCTTTTTGGACGAAGGAACTATGGTGAATTACGCATGTTGTCGAGCACATTTGGCGATTTTCGCGAGGTAGCTCGAATTATTGCAAATCAGAGTGAGTCTTGAAGATGGACGGACTGTACTTTTGTACATTTCAGGAAATGTTCGTAAAAATGTGTTTATTTTGTCACAAAAATTAAATTGTGGCAATGAGTTCTGAAATTCACGTAAACGAAAATTATGATTCCAACAGATCTAATGGTAAATTTTAATATCCTTTCCAATGTTGGCTAACTCTTCTTCTCTCAATTTTTAATGAAAATATAGCTATTTACGTAATATTATGCGGCATAAAGTTTGTGATTGCGTGCCTAAAACCAATGATAACATGATGTTTAAGGGTATTCAGAATATAAAAATAACATTTTTGATTGTATGTTTCAGTGTTGACACAATGTTCTGTGCAATATAAACTTAATAGCCTCGTCCAAAAGTAAGACAAAAAATCTTTTTATACGTTAGATTAGGAATCTAATAACATTTGCATGTAGTTGACTCATTAGACCGAAGATTCTCACCAAGGAGAAATCGTATAAGAGGAGTATTAGCATTTCAGGAGGTGGGGAATCGGGACCACCATTCAGCTAAGTGTCCGTAGTGGTGTCCTGTGGATTGTGTACGATTTTTTCTATTGTTACGTATTACATTTGTTGTTCTGTACAGTTAAAATAATAAAAATAACTGAACAGGAGTTTTACTAAATAACTTTGCAATTTCCACATAAAATAACTGATTTATTTTCCATAGAAAATAAATCAGTTATTTTATGTGGAAACTGCAAAGTTATTTAGTGAAACTCCTGTTCGCAATGGATTTCCACAAAGTCTCGGCCTCAACCATCAATCGCATAAAAATAACTGTTTGAAGCTATAGAGAAAAAGTATTTTTTCAATACTACACGTATTTGCGCATTACCTGGAATGCACCAATTTAAATAGACATATTTAGATAAATCTTGATCAAGGAGGGATGATGAACTGAGGTGAAAGGGATGAATTTAGGGCAAATGACACGGGAGAAACCTCCACTGCACTAAAGGATAAAATTGCGCTCAAAGTATGCATAAAAATGATAATATTTTTCCTAAAGTCCTTCAATGAGGAATTCACCTATATATGCTCACGCATACGTGTGCGTGTGTGTGTGTGTGTAAATGTCTCCAGGGTTGAACTTGCATCCGAGGCGGGGACGAGAAGGGGGTGTGTATTGGGGGGGGGTGAAGGGGGTTGTGGGGTGGAGAGAAGGGTCGTGTGAGCGCGTGCGCTGTGCAGCGAGAAGAGTAGACGGAAGAAGTATGCGCCTGGGGAGAGGGTGGGGGGGAGGGCGAGCGAAGGGTTTTAAGCGGGAAGGGAGGGGGGGGAGAGAGAGAGAGAGGAAGAAAGTGGGAAGAGGAGAGAGGGAGGCGGCAGAGTCCCTCCGAGGTCGTGAACGGAGGAAGGAGAAGAGAGGCGGAACTCCATTTCCCAGTCTGTGCGGTGTGGTGGTAATGGTGCCCGTCCCGTCCCCCTTCCCCCCTCCGACCCTCCCCCCCCTCCCACTGCCGCCGCCGCTTCCTTCCTCTCGCCCCCCTCGCGCGACCGGCCAAAGCCCTTGGACTCGGGCGGCGACGCCCTTGAACTGATTGGGCCGGACGACTCCGTGCGAGGGCGGGGAAGGGGAGAGGGTTGGTTGGGGAGGTGGAGGGGAGATAAGAGAGGAAGGCCCACGCGCGAGGGATGCGCCGTACCCCCTTCCATCCCTTTCCCACCCACCCTCCCTCCCTCCCCCGTCCACGCCCACTCAATCCTTACACCCGGGATGCGAGCCGGCAGCAATACCCCAGCATTCGTCCTCAGTCTTGTCAATAAGGAAAGAGAGATCCAATCGCATCCACGGAGAAGGGGCACCAGAGAATTGGGACATCTTAAAGAGATAACGCACATTTATTTTTTTTAAGTGGTGCACTGTGGGTAACATCGATGTTTTGGCATATCTGAATGATTGTGGTCGTCTTATTTCGAGGTAATCCCACCGCTTCGGAGACGGGTCGAAGTGTACGAAGAGCGAAATCCCGAAAACAGTTAGACGCACATATCCTTGTGCCTACGAATGATGTAATTCTGGAAGCAATAAAAAGTTTTATGCCTTGAACCATTCCCTTCTTAATCTGTTATCCCATCCGTCACGCCAATATTCTGCACTTATGGCAATGATTATTCTTCATTCTACCAAAGCCTTCGGTTCGGAGACGAGGGGCATTTGGTGAGGGATGAAGAGAAGTGAAGGTCTTGGAAATTTCGTCCAAGAGAGGATTGGAAGGGATTGACATCTTGGAAGGGCGAAGTGAAAAAACGAATAGATCCTTGAATAGCGTGGGAGAGGGTATAAGGTTACAAAACTCTGCCAAAAAACTAAGAGGTAACTTTGATTGGACATATTTTTAGAAAAACAGCGGGTTCATAGTCAAGTAATTGGAGGGAAAAATGGAATGAATTAAAAGCATATGGAAACGAAGGAATCAGCGTAGATTGAGGAGGTAGGAGCAAAATGAATGAGGAATCGAAAATACTGGCATATGACAAGAGAGGAATGGAGGACAAACAAATTTGGTGCCAATGACTCATAAAGTTGACAGTAAGAAGAATACGAAGAACGTCAAAGCCTTACCTCGAATACTGATTACATCTCAATAAATCCTCCACCCACTATTCCTTCCTTCTCTGAATTCTCACCGACAACATCCTCGATTCCCCTTATCATGACCGATACTTCTTCTTCGTTTGTCTTCCTCCCTCTTACTTCCTCCATCCTTCTCCGTAATCACATCTCTGAAGCCTCAAAGCTCTCTCTACCTTTCATCCTATTGCCTCGAAAAAAGTTCCTTGAACCATCCGTGTACTCCATCCCTACCCCTCCTAATCCACACGAACGTAAATCTTCAAAAAGCATCTTCGCAAATACTCTCTTTCCAATAAATAAGCGCCCTGAGGCCATAAAATCTTTATTTTACAAAATTTAGTCTTCTTCGATTTTATCCCCTTCTTCAAAGTACTCTCCATTCGTTGCTAGTATGCACTTATTCCATCTTCTAATTTTCATACACTGTTAATTGCACCCTTGGAAGTCTTCGGCTGTAAGGCTTTTCTCGTAAGGGTTTTCTCGTCGTTTCTTGCTTTATAGTGTCCACATCTTCCTAGTGATGTCCCCTCATCACATATTTGCATTTTGTGAATAGGAAAAAGTCGCAGAAGGCGAGATCTGGCCAATAAGGAGGATGATCAAGGATCAAGGTGATTGAATTTTTTGCTAGAAACTGGCGAACAATCAATGCTGGATGTGCAGGTGAATTGTCATGGTGAAGGATCCATCCATCATGTTAGGTTGAAATAGTAGTGTGCACTGTTGATTATCCTAAATTCAGTTCATTAGCTATCATTCGGACAGTTCGGTAAGGACAAGGGACCGCACACGATCAATGTTGTCGTCAACACAGGTGGTTGAAGTTCCTTGCACCATCTGTGGTGTCTTGTCGGCCTTCTTTAAAATGCTTAATCCACTTGAAGAAAACGGATATTTTCGCCAGAGGATTGTCACCGTAAACAGCTGTCAGCACATTTCAGTAATTTCTTGATAACTTTTATACAGCACTTCACCGAACAACTTGATTTTGATTCGTTGCTCCGTGATTTCGTCAATTTCCGTTTTCGTCAAACAGTAAAAACAAGGGCAACAGAAACACACAGAACTGGCACCATACGCACAGCTCGACGATCCGCCAAGCACAGACGGCTCATTGGATCCAAGTCACCCCGCGCCACAAGTGGGCGGGGTTATAGTCCGCGTCATGGCCGCCAAATCGCACCAGTTCGTGCATTTATTGCACTGACGACGTATTCTTCATCATCAATTCTCTCTTTTGTAACAATTTCCAATAAGTAATTCTATGCTTTTGCCATTCTCCTTACTGGCTATGCCAATTCCATCTCGAAGAACGAACCAAAAGTAGGTGGTGCTACACCTCCTCCAACTGCAAGTCCTCCTTCCGTGATCTTTGATTCATTACCACAATCTCTTCAGCAAGCTACCACCGCTATGCCAACAACTTAATATTCGTAAATATTTGCTGTTCATGGCTGTATGATTACGTCCTCTTATGAATTCAGAAAACCAATTCCAGGTATCAGAAAAATTCGCAAATCATACAAAACGTCATGTTTGACTTGAAAAGATCCCTTGCAGTTTTGACAATAAAACACTAAGGTTGATTTCTACTCGAAAACGATTGTTCCTCTGTGCCTTAAATTCAGATAATCCATAATCCAACATACTCGGATTGAAGTGTTTTTAGGAGAAGAGGAGAAAATGTATTCCCACGCGGAAAGCAGTCTCATCAGCCAAAAGAAAAGCAAAACTTATATTTATGCGAAATTCATCTATGAATAATTCCCTTTCCCTCCGATTTCGTGAACACTTTTGTTATTAAAAAATCTGGTTCCAACAAAACATTTCCGTCTTCACGTGATGATTGCAATAGTGAATTGTAAATATATTTTTGGGAGTAAAATTAATCTTTACTCTATAGGACTGGAAGTAATTTGACCACACTGCCTAGATGAATCACCGAAGAGTACTCGATATTTTCAATCACTAATGTATGGCGATAAATTCGGAATATATTACTGATCAATTAAATCACAGCGATTGACTCAAATGTCAATTCAACATGAAAACGCAGAGTTCAAACAGTACTAAGGTCTAAAGCATGTAAAATATATATGAGCCACCCACCGCTAGGGTGTGTGGCAGAGGGTGAATGCACTCCAGAATAATTTTGACACGAATATGACCCTAACGCGGCCGGATCCCATATCCTTCGTGGTAAAGATGATATCGTGAATCTATCTGTTCTACACTTTATCTCTCTTAATTTAATGACATGATATCTCCCACTTTAGTACGATGGGGGTAAAAATATATTTTCAACATCACTGCTAAAGAGACTCCCTTCCAATTGAAATGCAAGAGCTTCAATCTGTAATTTAACCTTCGCTCCATTGAGTGCTTCCCAGCCTAGATGCTCTAATAATTTGGATACGCTACAAATTTTATCATTTCAACGTTTTTAATAACCTATCTCCTCTACGCTGCACGCGATCCAATTCGGCTTTTAATCCAACTTCGTGAGGATCCCATATACTTGCAGCATATTCTAAATGAGGCCCAACCAATGACAGATAACATTTCTCTTTGACCTATACATCACATTTACCAAGTACTCATCTAATAAATCCTAATTTTTTGTTAGCTTGTCCACATTTTACCCGTATGTGTTTCACCCAGGAGAGATCGTGAGGGAGGGTAACGCCTTAATATTTAATTGAGTATAACTCGCCTAAATATTTAGTCGAGTCTACACACTCCATTTCGATGTTCCCGACGCAGTAGGCGTTCGGTAGGGAATTGGTCTTTTTCCACAATATTCATCACTATGCACTTTTTGAAGTTTAATTCTAATTTCCAAGCGTCGCACCGCCCTTATACGGCATTTTTGTTCTCTGATGAAGCTGCTGTGGCCTCATCATTGCGGATATCATACGGCGCACCATGTTGCAATTAAGCGTTTGATCTGGAGCGCTATAAAGCGATTCAGGGCATAAAAATGTGCAGGCGTTTCTGCAGAAGTAATTTCAATCGAGTCCTCTGGCGATGTGCATTCAAATGCAAGAGTTTCACGGCGCGTGTCATTCGCCTGAACCAGCCAGCCAGCCGAGGACTTAACTACGTTCAGCTACCAAGACCTCCTACCCTTTCATTTGAAAGCCAAGGGATCCGAGTTCGAATCCTTGTTCACTCGAATGAATTTAGACCTGAAAAAATGTTGGATTAGAGCAATAACATCTCTTCTTCAGCCTCCAAAGTGTAACAATGTTACCAAAATAAAGCGAAATATGAAATAATAATGATAATCACGTTCACATTACCATAAAAACCGAATTGAATTTCTCTATAAATTTCGAGGATCGCATTGCTTTTTCGAATCTGTAGAATTTCATTCTGGCCTTGAAAGTTTGTTTTAGTATTGCATATGAAACGCGCTGTCATTTGCTTTCGAAAGTAATACGTGGATTTCAACTTCGGTCGGTCGCGGTGAAGATTAACCTGATGCAAATTAGTGAACATTATTGCAGTTCACGAGTAATAGCTAGCACCTTATAAAACTGAAAAACGTTAGGTCCAAAATGGCCCCACGTTATTGTACGATGGTAGACTGAAAACTAATGCACACATGCTTGTAGACCACAGATAAAATGACCTTCAGAAGCACTCCTGGTCGCATGTGGAAGTAACATTCCCCTCAACACATGCATGCGCAGGTTTGAGGTCGTTGCATTCATCCAGTGTATTTTGAGGAGCAGCAGTATGGAGACGTGTTCTAGTGCTATGTCAACGCGAGTTAAACAGCGTGCTGTTATCGAATTTTCAACTGCTGAAAAAGTGACTACTACTGAGATTCATCGTCGTTTATAGACTATATATGGTGACGATGTTGTTGATAGGTCTACTGTAAATCGATGGGTAGTAAAACTTCGTGGTTGCGAGCCTGAAAAAGTCATAATTGTTAATGAGACCCGCAGCGGACGTCCGATCACTGCCACAAACGATAAACATCGCGAACTCGTCGAAGATTTGATTTAAAATGTCCGGCGAAACACTCAAAAAGCGTATCGCAAACCATATTGGAATATCCAAGGAACGTGTCGGCTTCATTATTGAACAATTGGGATACCGTAAAATCTGAGCACGATGGGTACCACGCCGCCTCACAGACGAGAAGAAACAAAACCCTCCTTATACTCCCGATCTTGCGCCTTGCGATTTTTATTTTTTTTTCCTTCACTCAAAGAGACGCTTCAAGAGTAATCATTTCACCTCGGACGGTGAGGTGAAGGCGAAAATTCGATAACAGCACGCTGTTTAACTCGCGTTGCCATAGCACTAGAACACGTCTCCACACTTCCGCTTCTCAAAATACACTGGATGAATGTAACGACGTCAAACCTGCGCATTCGTGTCGAGGGGGGATGTTACTTCCACATGCCACCAGAATTGCTTCTGAATGTCTTTTTATCTGTGGTCTACATGAATGTGTGCATTAGTTTTCAGCCTACCCTCGTAGTTCACGAGTGACCTTTAGGCCAAAAATGGCTCACTGAATAACGTTGAATGTTATCCGTGATACAGAGCTAAGAGTTTTAACACTCCGATTGGAGTTAAGACGTATTTTTCCTCACGCCAGACTCCGTCCGTCTAAAGCATGAGTTTGTGTTTCCCAGGCGTGCATCTGGTTCCAAAATGGCCGCAGCTGTCCGGCCCACCGAAAATATACTGTCGTCACTATCATCGGAACTTCTTGGGAGCACATTTAGGTTTCCTCTCCTCGCCCGAGAGAGACTCGGCGAAGGTCGCCGAGGAAGTCTTTCGAAGCAGAGAGAGAGAGAGAGAGAGAGAGAGAGAGAGAGAGAGAGAGAGAGAGAGAGAGAGAGAGAGGAAGAGCAAGGCTCCTGTATTTATGACAAGGGCGTATATTTAGGATCCCGGGGAAATATTTACAAAGTTTGAGAGATGATTCCTTTCCTGACCCGTCTCCATTTTGTACACTCCCTCATGACCTTCGAACCCAGGAATTGGGGAAAGCAACGCAAAATTTTCTATGCACGAGGCGATGAGAATGTTGGTTCTACAAATAAACCCAATCCCCGTAAACTTTTGCGCACTTACCTATCCCTCTCTTTCTCATTGAACTGATCACCTCAAAACCTTGTCGACACCAGGAACCTATTCCCTTGACTAATGTCATCCGCAAGTTCCTCAAGACAACTTCCTCCATTCATGCCGTCTAGAAAGTCCATTCTCTTCCTTCCTCTCCCTCCGGGTTACCTAACACAGCCTCTCTCCTACGGCCTTCGACATCCCACTCACTACTCACATCTCAAGAGCGCCTCCATTCGCTTTTTCTCCGCCTCAATCCTTTCTTAATATTTCCACTGGAAACCTCTCTCCCCAGTTCCCACACTTTTTTCCTCTTGGGCTTCTCCTGTCCACCCTTCTCTAGGCCAGCGCCTCCAGTCTCCTGCGTACCTTCCTCATCCCTCGGTTATCGGAGGAATCGCGCGACGTTAAGCTCCATATCAAAGCCTTCTTCGCCGATCCTTTCGATGCATTTAAACTCAGAAGATATCTCGTTAACTACAACTAAACAATACTCCGTAAGCCGCCGCAAGGGCGTGTGGCGGAGGGTGTTAGGACACCACCCGTAATTAAGAAATAAAAAAAACCGCATGCGAAAACCACAAATGTATGCATTCCACAAACAAAACAAGGCATAAATTCATGCAAAAACCCTTACAACCCATGCACATGCAAACACTCAAACTACCAACTAACATACACATGCACCCACAAATATACTTAATATCTTTACAATGTTTAATTTTGTTCCGACTTGTAAAATAAATGTTTTCAATATTTCTGAAGTGACTTCGGTTTCTTGCTATTATGATTCCTGATTGTTCGGGTAAATGTGCAGGGTGCAACCGGGAAAAATTCAATTTGAAATTCCCGCCGTTTTATACCACATTTTAGAGGTCGTCATTGGCGCCCCAATAAGCTTGACCTGTATATGTACTGAGAAGCCATAACCTCAAAGCGGTCGCAATGCTGAGAACAAGTGCGGAGTATAACCGAAGAGCTATGATTATTAGATATTTTTGATATTTTCGTACTCTGCAAGCCACCGCTAGGGTGTGTGGCAAGGTGGTAAATACACACCAGACTAATTTTGATCGGGATATGACCCTACCGCGGTCGGACAATGTTATTCAGATCCCCTATCATTCGTGGAAAAAAATAAAATCTTAAATCTATCTGTTCTACACTTAATATTTCCAATTTTATTGATATGATCTCTCCTACCGCAGTACGATTGGGGTAATAACTCTTTCATCTTCATCGTTTTTGAGTGAATCAACTGTTGACTTATTCCCCTGAAACTACGTTTGAAATTACGCGGTGGTTGACCGGCGACCGAAATTATTCGGTTTTATGAGCACCCGAGGTCGACGGTATATGATTCTAGTTAATATACAATTAAGAAAACCTTAATCCAGTTTGTCACTTTTAGATATTTAAGTACCCTACAAACGTCCTCTTGGGTGTGTGGCAGGGAATGATTACACAACTAATTCGGGCCCGTATATGACCCTACCGCGGTCGGACAGTGCTATTCTGATCCCTTATCGGTCATGGAAAAAATTATATCTTAAATCTATCTGTTCTGCACTTAATCTCCCTAATTTAACTGATATGATTTCGTTTACCGTAGTACGATGGGGGTAATAATGCATTTTCAACATCACTGACGCCCTTCCATTACTCAAGAAGATCTTGCTGAAGGATTTCCTGAAATCTAAAAATAAACCATTATTTTTTCGTATTTCACTTCCTTCGATTTCAGGGCATCATAAACAAAGATTGTGTTTCGCATGATCTGTTTTTTCTAAACCTATTGATGACTACGGCAGAGTATTTTCCTTATGTCGAGGAGGCTATTATAATTCTAATAATGATACGTACGTTGTAAGAGTATGCATGATATAGATGTTAATGGAATTGATCTGTAATCACTGGGGTCCCCTGTAATCCCTATCGTCGTCTTCGCAGTGAGTGGTTACGGAAGACCACGGCGTTTCAGTCGCGAGGTTATGTCTGATCTGTAATCCTCTTTCGAATTGCGGGAAATAGTTTTTAAGTGAGCTGTAATATCTTCCTTAAACCTAGGACGGTAGCGCTATTTTTTCACCCTATTCAGATAACTGGGGTGGAAAAACACCCCAATTTTCATCAATTCGTATCTCACACCGATTATTTTTTACAAAGATTTTTTTTTTTCAAAGTTTATCGGACGAGAGGAAAATGAGTAAGGCGGGTGAGACACGTGAAAAATCGGCAAAATTACTTTTTTTCGTCATTTGACGATATCATAATCAATTTTCAACCGAATAGAATAAATTTAACGGGATTATAAAGGAAAAATACTATGTAAGAAATTGAAAAATCGATTTCTGCAATTCGCATTTCGTACTTCTAATGTTTACTGCTCGAGACTGTGGGTGCTACTGACCCGGGGAACGGACTTTCCCGACTCCCGAATAATCGAAGTGAACAATAGTAAAGGTCCCGAGTTTCAAACGCGAGCCGTTATCGTTTGGCGCCAGATTTCAACCCGCTCTTCTTGGATTGATGATTTGTCACTCGTGAGATCTTCAGCAGTTTGGAGGACTTCATTTTGTTCGCTAATATTTTTTGTGAAGACTTCCTGAAAGCAGTTATTTAGAATATTTGCCTCCTTTGTATGCTGCCCGTACAAGTTCGCCATTTTCTGTCTCCATGTGATACATCCAGCGTTGGCCGTATTTTTTACATTTCCTTGACGCAAGGAACAAAATTATTATGTGTTATTCTCTGAATATTTGCATAACATTTTGTTTTTAAATACACGTGAGTGATTTTCAAGACACCTTTTTCATTTTAAATTATCATTTTTGCGAGTCCAGCTTTTTTTAAAGTCTTGCAAATTGCGATATTTTGGGCGTGTTGTGAAGGAAAGGAAACATAATAATGAACAAACAGTAAGAATTTTCGCCAAAAAATATTGATTTAATCCAGAACCAGCTTCAATGTACGACATCATCTTCAGGTGGATGCATAACTCAGTTATTAAAATTATTCTTGCAAGGCGTATTTCTTAACTGGTGGCGGCATTTTCAATAATTTACTAATTTCTAACTGACTATACTTTCCACTCAAAGTCAAAGTGTTTCCACCATTGACGTAGGGTTCCCAAGAGATAAACTTTTTTCACGAATTCGCATTCCATACGATCTTTTTCAAATAATCAAATCAAATTAAAATTATCTAAAATATCATAAATGAGCGATTGTTCGTCAAGTAAATGTCCTCAACATTTTTCACGACGTCTTCTCTTGCTTTCTTCACGCTGAAATCATTCGCAATGCTTAAATTTGATGCGAGTATTCGGAGGATAACGGAATGAATAACCGCTTTATATTTAAAATCGAAACAAATGAAAAGATGGAAAGTAAAACAAACTAAGCGGAAGACTTGATTGTGAGGAGGGAGGGACGTTGCGAAAAATCCAAAAAAGGCATAAAAAGAAAATGCGGTGCATGTTGGGTGACAACAGAAAGTTGAAGGCTATAATGAGGATAGAATATTGGGGAAAGGGAGATAGAGCGAGAAAAAAGATTAAGAACGTTGGTTGGTCGTTAATGGGTTGGACGGAATAGGAGAAGTGAGGTGTGCGGGGTCGAATGATGGTTTATTGATTTTGAGAGCACTACTCCGCCCAATAAATACGCGAACTAGAGCAATCTGGCGACCGTGACGCGGACTATAGGGCGATCCGGACGCGCCCACGAGCTCTAGTTGCCTGAGACCCAATGAGCCGTCTTCCCTTGGCGGATCGTCGAGCTGTGCGTATGGTGCCAGTCATGTTAGATTCTCTCGTCTTTGTTTTTACTGTTTGTCGAAAATGGGAATTGACGAAATAACATATCAACGAATCAACATCAAGTTTTTCGATGAAGTGCGGTAAAAGTTATCAAGAAATTACTGAAATGTTGAAGGCTGTTTACGGTGATAATGCTCTGAAGAAAACATCCGTTTTCAAGTGGATTAAGCGTTTTAAAGATGGCTGACAAGACGCTATGGATGATGCAAGGCCGAGACGACCTTCAACCACCTGTGTTGACGACAACATTGATCGTGTGCGACCCCTTGTCCTTACCGATCGTCGGAAAACTTTCCGAATTATAGCTGATGGACTGAATTTAGAAAAATCAACAGTGAACACTACTATTTCAACCGAACATGATGGATGGATTCTTCACCATGGCAATGCACCTGCACATTCAGCATTGATTGTTCGCCAATTTCTGACCAAAAATTCAATCACCTTGATCCTTGATCAGCCTCCTTATTCGCCAGATCTCGCCCCTTGCGACTTTTTCTTTTTCCCAAAATGTAAAAATGTGATGAGGGGACATGACTGGAAAGATGTGGAAGACACAATAAATCAAGAAACGACGAGAAAACTATGAAGCCTGACTGCCGGGGAGGAATTCCAAGGGTGATTTACTAAACAGTGGAAAAGAAGATGGAACAAGTGCATAGCAACGAATGGAGAGTACTTTGAACAGGGGACAAAATCGATCTGGACTAAATTTGGTAAAATAAAGTTGTTATGGCATCAGAAGGGGAAGAAATGGATGTAGACTAAATATTGCAAAACAAAGTTTTAATGGCATCAGTTCGTGTATTAATTGGACGGACTACGTGTATCCTAAATGCCACGTGAGGCGGGGATTAGGAGAAAAACAATGCTTTTGCCCGGCCTAGAGCCAATCGACACTCTACTTGGACCGGTGCACTACTGCGTATGCTATGGAAGAAGGAAATTTTTTTAACAGCGTGGATAGAAAGTAAAATAAACGATGAAACGTATTGTTTTTTTTAACATGCAAACATTTTATAAAAAACGATAGTTTAAAAATATATCTGAAAGCGAAGACAACAAATTACTCTGCGATCATTATTTTATTACGTTTTCCACGAGACGAAAAAGAAAAGAGATTGCGAGTACGCTGGAGTGCACAGAGAGATCGGATGGCAATCGCGTCAATATATGTAGACTCTTGGAATGAACGATAAAGTCCGTTATTGTTACATTCCCTCGTACGATACGCATCTTCTCTCCCCTTGGAGCAGTTTGCCCGGTTGACCCCGCTGAAAAGGATGCAAAGTGGGCACGAAGGCCTTCCCGAGGGAGGGCAGGGAATCAAGGCCAATGATTTCAGCCGCCAAGTAAAAGCGCGTGATCGACGCCTCCATTTTGATCTCGGTGCCCACCAATTGCAAAAATTTCGTCTTCCACTTGCTTGGCTTGAAGGTTTGACGAAACAAAGACGTGGATGTGACGACTGAAAAATACGATGAAATAAATTGAAAATAATAAACACTGCCCTTATCGTGTCATACAACAGTACCTCTTTATTCGTATTTTCAGTCTAACAATGAAAAGACAGTGATTTATTGTTGAAAATTGCATATTTCTAATTCTTATCTTAACATGACGCTAACTTCATAACACCCTGCATTGCAGTAAATCATTAATCAAATCCACATTCTTTCTGGTCCCCTTCATTCCTTCTAACATGCCCATTCTTTCCCCTTAATTCCTCCCATCCTTCTCTCTTTCCCCTGCCACGGTTACTCCTCTTCATTTTTTGATGTCCATTTGCCCATTTTATTAATTCCATCCTCCTCAATACCCACGTCTAAAAAGCTCACAACGCATTTGCTTTTATCCTCTTGGCTCAACAAGTTAGTTTCCAAACCGACCAGCACTGCGCTTCATTTCAATAGTGTCACTAATCTTTTCTGCATATCCTCGCTCGCGGTCGATGACCCCAACTCCATCCTCTTTACAAAAGTTTCTTGGATTAGCGCAATTGATCTTCCAAGGTCTTTGACCGTCTTCTTCTTAGAAAACACTTCCTAGATGAGTGAATTGTTTCCCCTGCTCTAACTACGATGGTATCCTGAAAACTAATGCACAGATGCTTGTAGACCGCAAACAAAATGACCTCCTGAAGTACTCCTGGTGGCATGTTGGCATGTGGAAATAACATTCCCCCTCAACACGCATGCGCAGGTTTGAGGTTGTTACAATCATCCAGTGTATTTGGAGAAGTGGAAGTATGGAGACGTGTTCTAGTGTTATGTCAACGCGAGTTAAACAGCGTGCTGTTATCGAATTTTCAACTGCCGAAACTGTTGACTCATACTGAAATTCATCGTCGTTTAAAGGCTTTTTATGTTGACGATGCTGTTGATAGGTATACTGTAAATCGATGGGTAGTATAATTTCGTGGTTGCGAGCATGAAAAAGCCACAATTGTCGATGAAACACGCAGCGGACCTCCGATCACTGCCACAGACGATAAACATCGCGAACTCGTCGAAGATTTGATTCAAAATGACCGGCGAAATACTCGAAAGCCATATTGGAATATCCAAGGAATGAGTCACCGTAAAAAAAAACCACGTCGTCTCACAGACGAGAACAAATAAAACCCTCCATATTCCCCCGATCTTGCGCCTTGCGATTTTTTATTTTTTTCCTCAACTCAAGAGACACCTCAAGGGTAATCATAACACCTCAGACGATGAGGTGAAGGCAGAAGTTCGTAGTTAAAGCTCTCTCCAATTTAAATGATTGGCGCATAAATACACGCGAATGAGACATTGCAACAAATCAGATTTAAAACCTTGTTAAACCCTCCCTTTATCGATAGCGGCCATGCATCTTCCTCTGGATTCATATTCCTTCCGCCCACGGCACGGCGGTGGCTGGCGTCGGAGGGGAAGGACGAAAGGGTGCCCCGGAGGGTGGAAAGGAATGCGGACGAATAAGGTAAGCTACGGTGAGCACCCAAGACGCGGATCTTTCTCAGCCACGCGTTCCGAGTTAAAATAAGCCACGAATCGACGTCGAATTCGCGCACAAGAGCGTTTGCTTCGATTGAGAGATCGACGTTCGACGATCGGCGGAAAGGCGACAACAATTGACTCCAATTAACTCGATAACAATCGAACAAAGAAGTTAAACCGCAGACACCCAGATATTACGAAGGTGGTCCCAGAAGTATCCGATCTAACAAAAGAAACATAAAAATGTTGGAAAAAATGTATTTATTTTTCAACATAATCTCTTTTCGGCTCTATACACTTTTCCCAGCAATGTTTACAATAAGTTCGATGCCCTTTTTATAATAACAACTGTCTTGGCCCTCAAAATGGCCATTAACTGCCGGCATCACTTCATCTAGGTCAGGGTAGGCCGGGTACTTATGGCACCACCCTAGTACTTGCCACTTTCTCCTCTCCTTTGTTATTCGTAACGTCCACCGATTGCTATCGACTACACGACCAGAGAGCGCTGGCACTGTCCTTTATCATCGAGGTCACACGGTCGAAAGTATTTTAGGCGTTGGGATATTTCTGATGGCGATTGAATCAAGCGGTCGGTTTATGCTCAGAAGATCCGTTTGAAAGACGGCGTCTGAGAGCCCGATACGAGTAAACCCTATGGCGCTTGAATTCCACATATTAGCAAGACAATAACAATTTGGAGAGGAACACAGTTCCTTTCCCCCCATAATTCCTATGGTTTCCATGGAAGGTCTGATAACCAAGCAAACGGCTCCTTTAGGCTTAATGGCAGTTCAGGGGTATCTTCAGGGATTCGAATACGGCGACCTCCAGTCGGATTGCCGGACTTACCACAAGCACTACCGTCGCACCGCCGTTGTGTCGATCGACGGTGGCAAAAACGCCGCGGGAAAGTACATACATGTGGGTTGGGAGGGCGCCTCTCGGCCAGAGTCCTTGGGGGGTGTTCCACCAGATGCTGCCGCCATTCTGGCTGATTTAACTCTCGATATTTCCCGTTTCCGCGCCTTTCCCGGGAGCCTAGCTGCAACCAGGGGGGGGGGGGTGACCATGGAGGCGGGAAGAGGCGTCCTTGCTGGCCGGCCGGGAAGAAAGGCGCGCGCTGAAATGCTAGCCGGTCGAGAAGAAAGGCAAAGAATCATGGAAAGAAGTTCAGACAAGCCTTCGGAAGGAAAACGGAGCATTCGCACAGGGGAGGGTGGACACGAGTGGGATCGGGGAGTTACACGTGCGGTCTACACGTGGTTCACAGTCCAATACGCAGGGAATACGCACGGGAATCGATACGTCCACTGCGAGGTTCGACTTTTAAGAGCAACATACGAGGGTAGGCTGAGAACTAATGCACACATGATTGTAGACCACAAACAAAATGACCTTTAGAAACACTCCGGTTGGCATGTAGAAGTAACATTCCCCCTCAACACACGCATGCGCAGGTTGGAGAGGCTCTGGGAAACCTGAAATTTGAACCGATTCCATACCCTCCCACGGACAATACGGGATAGCAACTGCATTGTTATAGATAGCAAAAATTCCGCTTGCCACCCTAAGCGTCTAAAAAAAAATTAGTTCTATTTAAATGCATGCTCTTCCACTAACCTCGTGTGTTTTGTTATCTTAACCCATTCTTTCCGAATGACCTCATTAGTGTTCTGTCCATCTGTTTTTAAGTCTCCTTTTCAATCCCTCGTCCCTCTCCGCGGGGGAAAATTCCTGCTACCTGCAACGTTGGGTCGCATTCCCTGCCATTTACAGACTCTTTGGGGGGTAGAGTGTCTTGTGTTGCATGTTCATGTGGTGGTGGAGTTTTGTATTCTTGCTTGTTGTGTCCTGGCTTCCGTGTTGTAGGATGGCTTTCGAGCTGCATCCTGGGGGGCAGTTTTTTGTTGGTTTACTGGTATATATGTTTGCATGAGTGTTGGATGAAGGGATTTCTGCATGAGTGTGTGCGCTGCTGTGGGTGCAATTTTCCATTATGTTGTTTTGCATGTGGTATTGTTCCTTTTTACGGTTGGTGACCTAACACCCCTTGCGGCGGCTTGCGGGGTATTATGTAGATGTAGATGTAGTTTTGTACTTGAAGACTTTAATATTTAGCATAGACTGTAAGAATTTGAAATGTGATCTTTGAAACAAGAGGATTGAGCGTAGATAGAGGAGGATTTTGAGATGTGTGTTTTGGAGGAGAACGCAGAGAATAAGTGTGACAGAGAGAAGAAATACGGACGAAGTTTTAAATATGATGATCCCGGGGAAATCTGAAGAAGACAGGAATAGTGAGTGGAGAAGATCTTGGGTTTTTTTATTAGTATTCTGGCAAGCCGGTGAAGCTGGGGTGTGTGGCAGCGGCTGAATACACACCAGACTAATTTTGACCCGAATATTTTTTTTGATGTGAAGGGATGTCGAAGGTCTGATTAATGAAAGCGATTTAGGTAAGTGGGGTGGAGGGAGAAGGAAAGCCGCCTTCTTAGACACCACTAAGGCTGGAAGAAGGAACTATGAAAGGAAGAAGGAAATAAAGTAGGATTAGTAGGAGTGAGTTCACGCGATACATAAAACATAATAGTTTCTGGCGACCGTCGAGGTAGCCATTAGTGGGGAGTGAATATCTGAATAGGGTCCACGCCGCTCCCGTCCAAAAAATGCAGCCACTGGTATTTCTTTAAACAGAAATGGAGTCTTCCTCCGCAAGTTAAAAATATTCCTTTCTCCGTATGACTTATTTCGTATGCACATTTCTGACCAAGAGATTTTGCTTTTTTCCAAAGTAAAGTGAACAATTTTGAGCTAAAATTGAATGAACTGAGCACCCATCGCCCTGAGAATTATGGTACTTATCCTTTTAAATGTCAAAAGCGAAATATCTGATCTGGTGTTAGTACCACAGAAAACTTCATATGTTTTTATTTTTGTTCAAAACGAAGTCATTTCTCGAGGAATACAATGAAAGGGAAAATAAAAGTATTCCTAACTGCAGAGGGTTGAGGCAGACAAAGATACATGAAGTATGTACAAGGGAGAAGCGGGAAAGTTTGGAGGAAATCAGATTGTACCGACAAGGCTTCATATTTTTGTCTACTTTATGGATTGTTCAGTAATTATAATGTCGGGCCAGCCCAGCGTTGAGCCCAATTAAATTAAAATTGAAAAAAATGTCGATTGGGGAACATCAATGAATTACCGTGGAACAGAGGAAAGGAAAAGTTGTTGCAGTTGGCAATTTACAGCGATTAATCGGAGATATATATTTTTTCTTTAGTATTTATCCGAAAACAGCCATAGTGTGTGGTATTTACATCGAATTTTAAACAATAATATAACAATGAAAACAAATAAAAATTACAAAAAAACAGTTCTTAGGTGGAGGAAAACCCTGGATTGGCAGGTTAGGACTTTTTACCCCGCCGCCAACTCCGGGGCCGGAGGAATAAGACGCCTATATCATCCATACGGGTTTTGACTATTGGTACTTTTGCAACGCTTCTGTTTAGATACTCAATTTTTACCATGAAAGTTATCCGCATATTTCCCGCATGCTATGTTTTTGTCATTTTGGAATATGATGGTTTCTAAAGGCCTTATTTCGTTCATTGCCTTCATCATTGGTTTTTCCGATGTTGGAAATGTATTATAACCCCCATCGTACTGCGGTAGGAGAGATCATGCCAATAAAATGAGAGAGATCAAGTGCATAACAGATAGATTTAAGATGCCATTTTTTTCTAAAAACGATAAGGGACCAAAATAACATTTTCCGACCACGGTAGGGTCATATTCGGGTCCAAATTAGTCTGGTGTGTATTCGCCACCTTGCCATACACCCTAGCGGTGGATTGAAGGGTACTAAAATATCAAATATCTATCTATATCTACTTAATACCCCGCAAGCCGCCGCAAGGGCGTGTGGCGGGGGGTGTTAGGGCACCACCCGTAATGAAGAAAAGAAAACGCATTCAAAAGCCACAAATGTATACATTCCACAAATAAAACATGGTAAACATTCATGCAAAAATCCTTACACCCCACACACACATGCAGACACACTCAAACTACGAATTAACACAAACATGCACCTACAAATGTAACAGATATCTTTGCCATGTCTAATTTTGTTTCGACTTGTAAATTAAATGTTTCTAAAGTGTCTTCGGTTTCTTACTGCCATTATGATTTCTTCTCACGGTCGTGTGTGTCTGATTCAGTGTATGGACTCCTCAAATATTATGATCAGGCTTTCATGTTAATTCTTAAGTGCCCCGGATTCCTCCCATTATTCCCTATCTACGATTCAATCCGAATTTATCTTCTGTGCACTGCGAGAAAATTGGAGAAAACATTTTACACCACAGCCCCCCTCACTACTTGGGTAGATCAGATCACAAAGATAAAATAAGGGAGATAGATTCCAGTTCAGATATATGATACAAATACTCATTCTTTCCCCGAACAATCAGAAATCATAATAGTAATAAACCGTAGTCATTCTAGAAATATTAAAAACATTGATTTTACATGTCGGAACAAAATAAAACATTGCAAAGATATTAGGTGTATTTGTAGGTGCATCAGTATGTTAGTTGGAAGTTTGAGTGTTTACATGTGTGTGGGGTGTAAGGGTTTTTGCATGAATATATACCTTGTTTTGTTTGTGGATTGTATAAATTTGTGGCTTTTGCATGCGGTTTTTTTCCTTCTTAATTACGGGTGGTGACCTAACACCCCCCGCCACACGCCCTTGCGGCGGCTTGCGGGATATTAAGTAGATGTAGAAGGATATTTTTTTTCAATTAGATTAAGCTCTCATACATGCTAATATTCAACTATCCCCCGATTGAAATAACGAAAAATACTGTCAAAAATACTTTGCTATGCATAAAATCAATTCATCAATATCTATGAAGGTATTATATGAAGTCATCGAGGTCACAACGCGGAGGAATATTAACTGAGCGATATGAATGCATGTCTTAGAATTTGTCGACGAAATAAAAGATTTTCTTGCCTTCCGATCCCCAAACGCAAATAGAATCAATATTCTAGAATCATTTTTCGGGAACATTTTCTCTCTTTACGAGTGTAATTTCTCTCCATACTACGGGTGAGCGCAGACTCTAAAAACCTGGTCTTGCATGAATGAGACGGAATCAAAAGTCCAACTTTCTTGAAGATGGCAAGGCGTCTCCACCCCGACGAAGTCAGTCAGCCGCCGTCAGACCAAGTACAATCAGCCGCCGACATTTCTTCTGATGGAGAACCGACCGTGGGAATGGGAGTGGAGCTCGAAGGGGTCCGTCTGCGTCTGTCAGCCCGAGGAAGAGATGAAGGTTGCAACGTTCGTCGGTGGGAGCACGGGTGGATAATCAGCTATTTCTGGAGAAGTAACACGAAACCAGGCGAACCACGCCCACCTCCTTCTTCGGCATTCGGGGCACTTAGAAATAGACTAAATCTGGTCGCAACTCTTTTCATGGTCCGGATGCTTCAAAGAAAACCTCCAGGAGGGGCAACAGCAGCGGCGGCGAGATTTTGAAATGGCCCTGCCAGCGAGGCGGAGAACAAGCGGCCCATTTTTCAGTTCTCACCCGAGTCTCTTGCCTTCGACGACTGGACGGCGTTCATTTCCAAACGCAATTCCCCGGATCAAGCGCCTTCCCAAAATTACCAGAACACGCGTGTGGTCAGGAGATATGTAGTTCCTCCAGTAGTACCCCTCATCTATACTGAAATCTCAACAAGGGGACCCCTGTACATGGAAGTACCACAGCTTAAACAGTTAGATGCAGTGAGTGATTGTTGGCTTACACAATGAGCAGACGACAAACAGAAGAGAACAATGCTGGACAATCCTACAAAAGAGCAAACTCGAGCGAACACGTGTTAAGAGGGGATGAGGAATTAAACAGCGTTGTTGAGGCCCCATTAATGCATATTACGAATACTCTATGATTCCTATTTTTGGCAATCTGACACGCAAAGAATGTGTTTCCGGCGCCTTTTTTGAAAAAAAGTTGTTACAAATAAAGTCGTCATTACTATGTTGAAGAAAAATAAAATATGCAAACACAAAGTGCTCATGTAACACTTAAAATATCAATTATTTGAAGTCTTAATGCGAGTAAAAAACTATAGTCCGTCAATTTTATGTTTTTAATTGGTTTTAATGCATATATTTCGTATTCCATAACCTCGGTGGTCCATTGCCCTGTGACTCTAAGAGGACCGGAGTGTATTATTTTAACACTAACACCCATGTTAGAATGTCGGTGGCCTATTCTGAGAAATAATCTAGTAGGTCTAGATATTTAATACACAAGTGTGTGGTATTAGTTTTTTAACAAAATTATTCGGATAATTTTTCCATGAAAATATACATATAAAGGCACAAGGAAAATAACGTGACCCCTGAATTATCCTGATGTGTGAATTTCGCACACCAGGGATAAATAGGATAACTATCGGGTGATCTCTATCCTCACTTATCAACTAGATTTGATCTGATTTCCTGAAACTTTGTTTGACTAGTATATAGTCTATTTGATATCCTTTAGGGTCCCCTGGTGTTCTCCATGGATATGTCCTTCTTAAGGAGACATCAAAGAATGTATTAGTAGAACTATCATCTCGTATTTTTCACAGAAATCAATTGATCTTTCTGCTCTGCTGTTCTTTTTTCATAATCCATACATTCCAGTCCATTTTTGAGTGATTGTTCGACCAACAGGTGCATTAAAATCACCCATTACGTGTAATAAGATTATCTTTCCCTCTCTCTCTAATTTGAGAAGTTCTTCTATCTTTTCGTGCATTAGTCCCACTTCCTCATCTTTGCTCTTGGTGGTTGGTAGGTGTACAAGGTGTGTTCCCAAAGTAATGGAATTGAGTTTCCCGGGCCGCTACTATTGGTCGGAGTGGGATCGATCCATTTGGAGTAGGTGGGGGGGGGGAAGAAGACCCGGAAACGCCTTCCAGGGCGCGCACCGGTCATGGAAGAGTCGCTGGAAAAAAGCTGTAGAGGCCCAAGGACAGTACTTTGAAGAACTTTGTGTGTTTGCACAAATCTGTTCAAGAAATACCATTTTTTTAATTAATTGCATTACTTTTGGAACGCACCCTGTACTGTTGTAATTCACAAGTATACAGGGCAGAGTTTGAGTTTAATGATAATTATTCTGTCACTGTGGTGATGTGTGTTGAGAACATAATTTTTCCACTTTCCTCTCAAGGTTATTGCTAATTGGTTCAGTATTCCCACTATCGATAAATCTGAATTCTTCAACAATAAAATCCCCATTATCAGCCCATCTTGTTGCTGACACACCTAAGATGTCCAATTCTCCTTTTTTCATCGTGATTTTCACTTCTACGAGTTTCCCAAGTTCCGAGTGGGATCTTACGTTCCATGTTCCAATTATGACTTCATTTCATTGATCTTCCCTTGCTTATGGCTTTATCCTAAACGTCCCCACCCCACCGGAGATCCGATTCGGGGAATTGAGACTCCGGAAAATGTGGTATTGGACTTAGCCATAATTGGACTTGGGATATCTTGGGATCTTTAATGCAGTGGCTTCCCCGATCGGACCTCTTTTATTCCTATTTTACGTAAACGGCATTGACTCCGTAGTCACTAGTAAGATACGTTTATTTGTCGACGATGCAATGGTTTACCGTGATATCCGTGATCCTGATGACACAAGAGCCTACTCAGACGACCTTAATGCTATAAAACGCAGGTGCGACACTTGGCAATTAGAATTAAGCTTAAAAAAGTGCGTAGGGATGGATTTTTGGAAACGGATCATTTGTCTCCAAAACGCCTACTGCATTGGTAACACCGAAATGGATTGTGTAGACTCGATTGAGTACTTAGGCGTTAACCTCACTCACGACCTATCCTGGGTGAAAAACATACGGGGAATATGTGGACAAGCTAACAAAAAATTAGGATTTATTTGAAGAATACTCTGTGAATGTAATGAAAAGATCAAAAAGAAATGTTATCTCTCTAATGGTTAGACTTCATTTAGAACATGCTGCTAGTATATGGGATCCTCACGAAGTTAGATTCATTGCCAATTTGGATAGCGTGCAGCCTAGAGGAGCTAGATTTTTGTAAAAAAATTATGATAAAATGAGTAGCGTAGCCAAAATATTAGAGCAACTAGGCTGGGAATCGCTTAATGGAGCGAAGGTTAAATTACAGATTTGAAGCTCTTGCATGAATTGGAGTCTCTTTTTAGCAGTGATGTTTCCTTTTGTATTCTAATGCAGTTGACCATTAATTTTGGCTCCTTTGCCTTAGGGGAAGATTTCTCTCTCCCGGACAAGAGAGAGCCCATTCTACTATAGAGAATACCCGCTCATCCGCCTTTAAAATGTCGTTGGCTCTTGAAGACTCCCTCTACAGGGAGACAATCGGTCGCCAGAGCCCCGTCAGGGATAGCAGGGTGCACCGTATTTACTCCTGCATGAGTTGATGAACTTTTCATGGAGCTCGTATATACCTGTCCTGCTTAAGGGCATAATAAATCTCAAATCTCCATCGATCATCAATGCATACTCATGTATATTTTTCTTTGGTGGCTCTTAAGCAATGTGTTGTCAGTCACAAGTGAGTTTTCGTTGTAAAAGAAAGAAGTCTTTTCCCCGTCTTGTTTCCTAATTCAAGTTTCCTAGCTGTTGCCTCTTCAATTTCCTTACTCCACGTCTGTGTTGCGGTCACTTGCCAACAAAACTCAGATTCCCATTATGTTATTTATCCACGGTATTATCTAATTCCCTTACGTTTTTACACTCCTCTACAGAGATATCCTGGTGATAACTAGTTGACAGGTAGACTTGGATCGTCACCAAATCTTTTTTATCTTCTCCCAATTTGACCAATTTAATCCTTCTCTCAATGTGTTTAAACTCATAATTTCCAAAAATGACTTAGTGTCCATTTCAACCAATTGGTTTCATTACGAAACTCGGTTTCATTGAAGCAATGGCATTCATTATATGTCTGGCTACATGACAACGTTTTGTTGAAACCGGGTTGTGTTAAAAAAAGGTTATTGGCAACAATTGATTCAGAGTTATTTTTACTCAATATTTGCAATATTTACATGGTGGCGGCAAGTCTGCCGATTCAACCTTTTTTTTTACTTCTCGGAGGAAACTGTAACAGGCTTTACTGCGCGGAAGTTATCCATTACGGATAAATTTCGATTCGTTTAGTTTCATCTTCATGTTAATCTGAAGATGACGCTAGGTGTCGAAACCATAAGCTGACACCTAAGTGTCGAAACGTAAATATAGTGAAAATGAAAATCCAAATGAAATTAACCAAAGCTGTATTATTTATTTCTCATTTGCTTCGTTCTTTGATCGCTATTTCCAATCCCATCTCCTCTCATCCAGAGAGATGTCACGTCTCGAACCTCACACCCCCATCCTCTATCAAAGTGTTCCAGGCATGGGTCCTCATGTTCTACGCAGAAGTCAAACACTCTTCCTCGCCCACAGAGGCACTCACTCCATTCAACCAACTCACTCACTCCCCGAGGGCCGCGGGGTACTTTCTCCTCCCGGGATTGAGATTCGACTCCGGATGGATTACTTAAAGAGGTTGGCCATTCCATAGCAAGGCTCTTAATCTTGGTGACATAACCACTTCACAGAAGAGCTATCAAGGCCTCCACAGTGCCGAGATTCCCGATGCATTTGTTAATGCCAGCGTGTGCCGCGGACCAGCTGGCGACGACTCATCCTGCTTTCAAAGTGATTTGTCGCGCTGCTATGATGGGCAAAGAGCCTTGACCACCACCCACACATCCTCACATTGGTAACATCTTGATACGACAAATATTTCAACATGAAAATAAATACTCAAACGATTTATATTTCATTTCTCACGGCCCTGAGAAGTTTCCTCTGTTTCTTACCATTGATTTTTCTCTCATCGACTGGCATCTGAAGTTACCACGGTATCTTTTAATTAAGCTTAATTTACTTTTAAAAAAACACAAACACAGACATGAAATAAAGCGAAGGTCGGTTTGATGGATGTTGAAAAGAGTTCACCCAATACTAAGCCCACTTGAGGGTTAAATTCACAAATCAGGGTAAGGGTTGGAGGGCATTTCCTTTCCCTGTGCCATCTATGGTTTCCCAGGAAGATCTGCTAGCCGAAAAGCCACACAGTTAGGACGAAGCTTACGGCGGCCCCAGAGTAAAGCGGGCCCGGAAATCCAGCACAGGCCCTCCGATTAATATTATAACGCTCTACCTCAGGATTATCACCTCGCTGTCATCGAATGATAAGTTTAAATTATCTTAGGAGTAGGAACATACATTTCATATTTCATGAATGTTTTTTTTTATAATAATTCCGTACGCATCCATTTAATACATACATATTCCTTTATCTATATATGCTCAATTGATTACGGCAACGAAAAAAAGTTCCTCCAAGAAAATACAAGGAAAACCTTTTTGGGGGAAAGACCTAAAACTGCGAATTTTTTTGCTGCGAATGTCTGTTGAAATGGAAATGTGTGCGTTCTAAGAAGCCCATGGGCGTGAAGAGTGGATGTTAAAAAAAAAGGTGGCGCCAAGGGAAAGTCAACAAGGGCAGCCGTCGCTTGATCCTACGCACGTTTTTCACAACAATGACACGTTTGCGCATAAACATGTGACGAGCGGAAAAGCGCTCTCCTCGCCCTCATTTCTCTCCAACCTTCTTCCACCCACCCCACCCCACCCACCTTCTTTGCGTCCCGATTCCCCCCTCTCCCCATTTCCCTAACCCACCCCCGCAGAGAGAGGACGGAGGGTGGGTGGGGGCGGGAGGGAGGGAAGGCGCAGCAGCAGCTGGAGGCAAGCCTCCCCCCTCCCCCCAGCACGACCTCTCTCAATTAGTTCGCCACCTCGCCGCTTCCTGTGGCGCGTCGTCGGGTGCTAACCGAACGGCGGAAGTGGCGGAAATGGCCGCCAGGTGGCAGCAACGAACGGGTAGGGCGAAAGAATAACCACGTGGGGAGGCCTGCAGAGAATGGGAACGAAAGGTTTGCGCCGTCGTGGGAGGGAATACGAAATTTAAATCAGGAGGCGCGAGTTCTCCTAAGTAGGTGACGGCGGGGTTTTTAAGTTGATCATTAAGGCCGATAGTCCATCATGCTTTTCCGACGATAACTCAAGGTTGCCGGTGCAAACTAGTCCGGTCGAGAATAGGTCGATTATACACATTGCGTCGTGCGAGGAACACCTCAACTGGAGCGCAAAGTACGCATGTGCAAATGAGTGATGGGGCGCCAAACCGCGATGGCATTCGCGAGAGGGTCGTATGGAGAGCGGCAAGTTAGAGGCCGCGGTCATCCTTCATATTTCGAGGGCCTATCCCATGCATGTCATACTGACCAATACAAGGTTTTCATTTCACCCAAATTAAATGGATATTTTTCCGAAGAGATAATTACAAAAAATAAAGAAAATTGATGTTTTCAAGCTGAACTTTGTGGCAAATCATTTCGTGATTTAAATAAACTCAAGAAAAAACTTTTGTATCAAAACTTACTTGAAACTTTGAAAATTAATTTTACTTTGACACCTATTTCGGAAAATAAAAAATTCTCTGTGGACTCTATTGAGTTTTAATTCATTCAATTGAAAGACTTCTGATTTTGGAAAAAATAATGGTTTTCAGATCTCAAACAATTTTGCACAGGCGTTGTTACGGCAACTGATGGATAACTCAGCATCATCTTCAACTCAAAGTACCTTTATTTGCGCGTGGGCTAAGAAGGACCTCAACTCCCAGCTAACTCCCCTCAACAACTCTCGACTTTCAAATAAACGTCGAGAGATGCAGCAACAGTAACTTTTAATGGGGTCATCCGCTAATATGCATTTCAATGCAACAATTTCAGAGTGAAAAATCATTTGCCTTGACTGGGATTCGAACCCGGATGCCTAATGTCCGATCGAATTGTTTAACCAGTTAAGCTATCGAGGCGTCCTCTTAAATTCTGAAATTTTGGGGCCTTTAAAGGAACAAGATGTTTTGACGAAATACTGTACATACAATGTCACCGGCACTCGAAGTCGTCCCAGTCCACGAGGTTAAAGTCAACTTTTAAACACTTTTTTAAGGCCGTTTATGCCTTGACAAATTCCAATGGTACTGCGGGAGATATGCCGCAACAGTAACTTGACCGGATATTGAGGGATTCGGGTTCGAATCCCGGTCAAGGCGAATAATTTTTACACTCTGAAATTGTTGCATTGAAACTCTCGAATTGTCTAAGCGATAGAGATTGGGTTTTCCACGCTTCACTTTGAATGCACCTAAACTGAACATAGCCATTTCCACGTGTATAATCAATACAGCTCTTTAAATTATTTAAAAATCTGTTTAATCCGAGCAGCCCGAGTGAAATTGTGACCAAATAACAACGATTCAAAGGCCTAAAAGAACAACTGCTGCACATCCAGAAATACGTAATACAAAAAATAACATTTCACAGCGATCTAAATGGAAAATTTAAAGTTTTTTCACATCGAATCTTTTCACTCTCACAAATCAGAGCCTACCACCATTGAACATCATGACTATACATATGAACTACGAAAGCATTGATTGCTATGCAGCATTGACAGGCAGTATTTTCCTTCCAATACTCCACATTCCAACACCACATACGTACTTTCTTCCCGCATCAGTTCCCCTATAATTCCACTGCCCTTTCAATCCCTCTTCCGTGCCGCTTAAACATTCTCCCATCCATCACGGCCTTCAAAATCCCAATGGCATGCAACGTCTCCTTCACCCACTTTTTCTGCCTCATTCAAATTTTACACAACCCCACCCTCCCTCCGATCTAACACTTTTTTGTCTGCACTCTCCTCAAATCCGGCTTTTTACTGCATTGTCCAACTTACTTCCGCCTCGACAGCTTCAAATCCACAAACCATCTCCTTTCCTCAAAGTCCATGATACAGAAAAAACACGACCGATCGCTTTAAATCTTTTCCCAACTTCTTTATTTGTGGATGCTTGGAGTCAGTTCTCTTTACACTAGTAATTTATGTTATTGCCTGCAATGATTATTCTCTAAATGTACCTTTTTGCCCAAACTATAGCCTGAATACGTTCATGAAAGTGTTCCACCTGTTATAATTTATGCCCTCTTACTTCAATGCTTAACTTAACCTGTTTATTTCGCAATCATTCAAGAACTTTCGCTTTCCTACATATATATATATATATATATATATATATATATATATATAAATATATAGAAATATGTATATGTGTGTATGTATACGTATACATATATATACGTATGTATACGTATATATATATATGTATACGTATACATACATACACGTATGTATACGTATACGTACGTACATATATATATATGTTTCTATACATATATATGCATGTGTGAATATATATATATATATATATATATATATATATATATATATACATACATATATATATATATACATATATATATATATATATATATATATATATATATATATATATATATATATATACAAATATATAAAAAACACAGATGTAGATTTTTAGAATATAGAGACACAAAGAAGGGACACTCACAATTTGTTATTTTACGTTTCGACAGCACGGCTGTCGTCTTCAGAATTCGTCGTCTTCGTCTTCTGATTCTGAAGACGACAGCCGTGCTGTCGAAACGTAAAATAACAAATTGTGAGTGTCCTGTCTTTGGAGCAACAGTGCCGCTTTTTAAGCGAGTACCTGAAAATTGACGACCTGCAATATTTTCACGTTTTAATTCAATCCAGCTTAAATTCATAAAAGATCATTAAAATATTTTACATGAAATTCCAAAAAATACCAAAACTCCTAACATCATGAGTGAAGGGATAACCAACACGAATAGCAATAACCATTTTCCAAGTACATTGTAGGAAATGTATAAAAATAAGAGACAATTTTAATGGTCAAAACAATATTTTATGGCATTTTGAAATTAGCAGCAGGATTTAGAAAGTGCACGCTAAGCGGTCTTTCGGTAAAGTATTGCGGAGTTGTTCATTATATGAGCGTGTTAATGCCATAGCCGTGTTCTGATGTCGATGCAATTCAAAAGAAATGAGAACGGACTAAGTTTCCCACGTGAGTTAAAGTGGAGCATTCAATACCCATTCCATTATATCGCACGGTTACCCATTTGGGATGTACATTTTGAAAAATAACGGAAAATCAAAACACGCTCTTCACTTTGAAATATTTATTTAACTGCACTCCCGGGGTTTCAAAGAAATGAATATTAAAATAACGAAAAATAAATACGAGTACACGGAAAAAATTGTTAACACAAAAAACAAAAATGGCAATGCGTAAATCATAACGAAGCATCATGTAGAAGTGATGGATGTGAATACTGACGTGTGTATTTAACCAAGGATTTAGGGAGGCGGCTAAACGTGGAATAGGTTGTCAAGAAAGCTTTCAAAACTCCGCATTGGGTGATGAGATACCTCAAAGGGAGCGTTGGAGCAACTAAGGAAAAGGCGTATAAGAGCCTGGTAAGACCAATTTTAGAGTACGCATCACTTCTACGGGACCCGCACGAAGAAGGACATATTACACAACTGGAGAGTATTCAAAGAAAGGCTGTCCGATGTGTACTGGGGAAGCATAGGAGGATGGAGAGTGTGTGGAATGTTCCGCATTCTGAAGGGAGAGAGCAAGCTTGGGCAGATCTTAGGAAAGATGCGGGAAATCCACATTTTAGAGAGGGAGAAATGATCACAAATTCAAGGTAAAATGCCGGGCAAAAAGAACACGTTTTTAAAATTGTTCATTTCTTAATAAAAACAAATGTTGGTTGGAACTCCTTACCTACACAACTATTCCAGCCCTATTCTAACAGGTTAAATACTTTAAAGTAAAGATGTAAACAATTATTATAATAATTTGATAGATGTGTTGTGTGAAATTGTATGTAACAGCTTAGCTGAGATATTTTTCTTGTTGATTAGGTTAATCACACAGTAATCAACCCGAAGGTCGGTTTAGTAGATGATGGTATAGAGCTTAGCATCTAAGCTTAGTACCCAGTACTGGGTACTAAGCCCTATGCGGCGTGTGAATATTCACACATCAGGGTAGGGGGACCAGTTCCTTTCCCTGTGCCGGTTATGGTTTCCCAGGAAGACCTGGTACCCGAAAAATCACATTGCTTGGGTGGAGCTGCAGGTGCCCAGAGTGCCTTACCCGGGAATCGAACCCGGGACCCTCCGGTCAGCAGTCCAACGCTCTACCCACTGGACTACCGCGACCCACTGTTGATTTGGTAAACTGATGTTAATGAGATAGGGATTCTCCTTGTTTTTTTGTGTGTTAGAGATTGGTGTTTGGAAGTTTCCTTCAAGTGTATTGTTTTTTCTGACTGATTTTATTTATTATCTTTTGCGATATTGATTGTCTTTGAGATTTCATGTTATTTTTGTCAAGTCAAGTTTGATTGTAATACTTGGGACTTGTGTGCCACCTGAGACATTGTCTATCTGCACGTGTGAGTTTAAATAATAATAATAATAAACCTTTATGTAAACGCGTGAGAAGAAATGAGTTCGCTTGTTTTCGTAACAGATAAGAGAATAAGATAAATCTAGGTGCACTCCTCGACTAGAGCACGCACTTTTAAAGCGCAGTTTAAGTAACGCTATTTCTTTTTTTTCTTCAAATCAACAAATAAGGTTTTCTGATTACACTAAAATCACACACGAATGTGTAAGGCGCTATCGGAGTGATATCATGTCCCACTTTTCCTCTAGGATGCCCAACGGAAACGCGATAGGCTTGGTAGGAAGTAGTTGGGGGAACTTGGAGGAAGGTAGGAAGGGTAGAAGGTGACGGGGTGGATATTGAGAGGCGGCGGGGTGAGTGGGCGTCGCTGATAAGGCCGATAAACAAAAGGGAAGGCGTCGTGTGAGCGTGGAAGACAGAGGAAGACAAAGGAATGAATGGATTTTGAACGGTGAGAAGAACGAAACAAAAATTACGAATTGCTAAAGGAGGAAAAAAGGAATTCATCTTGGTGCTTTAGAAGTCCACGGTAATATGTGATGCAGTAGTCACGACCATAGTATATCCTCGTCTGCGATTAGCAAGTCTCCTTAGACCTAATAATAAAGAAATCCCTGAGTGAACCAGTTCCGTTATTACGTAATTGCGAACATGTTTTACGCGTACAGAGCACTGTTAATGAAAGAGGTAAATGTTTTAAAGAAATGACCAAATAAGGTGGAGTGAAATTGATCAGCAGTCATATTAGCGAAGGAGGGGCGTGGTAGCCTAATGGGTGGAGAGAGCTCTTGATGGTAGGTCCAGGGATCGATTGGGATCGCCCTTGGAAATCTCCAGCCGTGGGAATTTTCCGAGTGCCAAATCTTCCTGGGAAACTGCAGACGACAGAGGTAAAGGAACTGACTTCCTTATCACCCGGAATGCGCGAATTTCACACACACCCTTGCAGGGTTTAGTAGTATGAGGTGTTCTCTTCCCTCACCATTCAAACCAAAATTCTGATTGATTTTCAAATGAAATTACTGTCTTCGTTGAACGTCATCAACACCTGATGATGACGTTCAACGTCTGAGTCGTGTTCCAAATAAAGTGCGTGGAATGGCAAAGTCAATAATTTTATTTCAATGCGTTAAGTAAATTCCATTAAGTTACGCCGGAGACCACAAAATTCTGATAGATTGCGGGGTTATACGGCGGACATCTTTTTGAGACCATCATCTTGTATGTATGTATGTGTATTCATGCATGTGCATGGTAAGAGTGACCGTTGACCCGACTTGACCATTGCCACCAAGGACAATTGCCTCATTGCAACGAGATTTATATAATAATAATCTTCCTTTTGAAGAAATGAAGGGCAATTTGTTTCACGGAATTTAATACATTCATATCAAAGTGCTGTCCCTATCGGCCATTAATATCTGCTTATTTCTGCGGACATGTCGAGGGTATAATTAGAATCAGAGTGCTATAAAATGGCGACACTTCTACTGTATTTCGTGCATTAGTGTAAAAATAAACGGGTCACCGTCATCATTTCTCAAGTGCAGTGGAGGGGGCAATGCCTATAGTCTACGTACACCTACGGGCGCCAGAGATTGCCACGCGGCGCCACACTCTCTCTCTCCCCCCCCCCGCCCCTCCGTCGGCGTGGAAGCTGTCGCTCCCACACGGAGTGCGTCACTGACCACGAAGCAAATCCTGCGAGCAATCGCGTGCCCTTCGACGCGGGGTAATGTACTACCCTATCCAATAAATACGCGAACTGATGCCATGAAAACTTTATTTTGCAAAATTTAGTCTAAATCGAATTTTTACCCTTCAAAGTACTCTCCATTCGTTGCTATGCACTTATTCTATCTTCTCCTTTTCAACTGTTTATAAAGCACCCTTCGAAGTCCTCCCCGGCAGTTGGGGTTTCCACGCAATCCACATCTTGGCAGTCGGAATACGTGATGGCTTCCGAGTTTATAATTTAAATTTTCCTTTCCATTTGATAATTCTATCGAATATAGAGCAAAGCAAGGAAGGTTTGAAGAAAATACGTAGGGAGCAACTTATTTATGACACATCATTTAGTGGGGTAATGAGGTAGTAGTAGTATTCAGGGCCCGACCAGCTGAAGTCATTTACGCCATTGGGGATGGACTGGAGAGGATGACGGGCTGAGAGAAACCCGGCATCGGCTATAGCCTAGTCTTACGAAAGGCGCCAAGGGGTCCGCAGCTTAACGTCCCATGCGACGGACGACGTACTCATTCAAAGTGCCCTCCACAAAACACCTCAAGTAGGGATCGAGCCACCGCTGAAATATATTCGACGCCGCCGGGATTTAAACCCGGACCCTATGAGGTGGGAAGCCAGTACGGGGGAAATGAAAGGTTGAATGCTGTTACAGAAGGGGGAATGTTAGGGACGCAAGGTAGGGGAAAGAATGCAGGGTTCGTGCAATGAGTATCGTGACTGGTTCGCTGTGGCCTCAACGGAGCGGTGGATGGGGGTCCGACCGGTCGGCTTGGTAGAGGGGTCCCCCACCACTCAGGCGCACTTCAGTCGCCTCCAGGCATGCGTTGAGATATGAAGTGGATTTTTGTGACGTGTGATTGTTTGTGTTGTCGTCGCGCCAGCATAGAGCTCACCGTCAAGCAACGCTACGCTGTGAAGTTTTGCGTTAAACTCGGGAAATCCGCATCGGAGACCCTTGAACTCATTAAACAGACTTATGGGGATGTTGCCTTAAGCCGCACAAGAGTTTTTGATTGGCGCAAAATGTTTAAGGAAGGCAACGTCGAGGACGAGCACCGCGTCGGACGCCCGACGACCGCTCCAACCGATGCTCATTTCATGCTTTTAATATTATTTCCGGAGGAAGAATGTTTTGCAGGTATTAATTTACCAATTTCAGGAAGTAATCGGAATGTCCGGAACGCATCAATATCGTTACCCATGACGATGGACCAATTCATCGATATTCTCAAAGTACGCACCTTTGCTGCAATGAACATCCAGAGGATTTCCTAGTTGTCACGCATGCATCCCTTGGATTCCCCATCCATACGAAACAACAACATTCGCCCACTCAGAAAACCGACGATTATCTCTTTTGGGCTCTCTATCAAAATTTCTAAGGCAGATTTTCTAATAATGTAATTTTCTAAAAATATTTTTCCCAATAACATTATTTCTAAACGGAAATTTCTAAGTGAAATAATTCTAAGATTATTAAATAGGCAATTTTTTTATTTATTTATAGTATACAATTAATCCCAAGTATTGGTATTAGCGAGTAGGGTTGAATATTCTACAGTTCGATTTCCATCCTTATACTTATCATATTCAGAAACACTAGAACCCGACCCAACTAAAACCACTTTAATGGAATTAAGAATACAAAGTAACTTTCCACTGTCCTTTATTAGCGTACAACCGGTTTCGATGCTCAAGCGTCATCATCAGGTACATCGTACGTACCTGATGATGACGCTTGAGCGTTGAAACCGGTTGTACGCTAATAAAGGACAGTGGAAAGTTACTTTGTATTCTTAATTTCATTAAAATGAATTTCCACAAGGTTGAGCAAGGAACAATTGAATATTTAAAACCACTTCATTATATGCTACAAATTTTATTTGGCAAAATGCATTATTAGAAATTGTCGTTTGGAAAAATTGCATTAATTTATTTATTAGAAAAAATTAAATGACTTATTATAATGTACATGTACTTATCATATATGTACATGTGTATTATGCACTTATGCAACAAATTTAGTTTGGTCATGGAAACAATGTTTTTCATATTGTTAGGTATCAGAAAACATTTTTTATTAGAAAAATGTATCAGGAATAAAGTATTAGAAAAAGTAGACTTTAGAAAATTAAACCATAATAAATTGTCGTTTAGAAAAATAGCATTATAAAAAAATTTATCTGGAAAGCTCTTTTGTCTCTCCCTCTCACGGGTCCTCATTTTTTATGAAACTGAAGAGTTTTCAATAAAAATGGCCTCGCATTTCTATACATTTCCAGTAGTAACGTATCTTGAGGATATTTCCACAACAACAATCATTTAATTCGTACTTACGATGGGGAATCCATAAATTGAAACAATGGACGGTTGGGGAATTCGTAGAGACTTACAATAGCCATTCGATAGACTGGAAATAGGAAATCATAGGGTATTATTGAAAGAAATTACATTAGAAAAGTCAAATAAATCTAAAAAGGTATCGCCGTGATGACGATGATTCATTTTTGAAACAAACGAACATCAGGTGACTCAGCGTCAAAGGCGAACATTCACGGAAGCATTAGGCTCACAATACCTAAGAAAAAAAGAGTCGATAAAAAATTGACTCTATCGAAAGAAAATTTCAGATATCGATCACACCGAAAATAACGGCTGTTGGACGGGATTCCTCCGACCCTTAAGTGTATTTATTAGTCGGCGTCGGAACATTAGCTGATGAGACCATCCGTTAGGCTTCCCTTGGTCTCTATCGTGATTGAGAGCCGTAATCCTGAATCGATTGGGTCGTGGAAATGTGTCTATCAATTCAAGTTTGGGATTTGAAATGTCAGGTCACTCTGGGAATGGAAAAAGGGGAGAGATTGTTGGATGTTGGGGATTATATATCTTAAGAGCTTAAGTGAATCATTATAGATTAGTGAAATTTAGACATGATGTAATTATGGGACGAGGCTGTCCAGTGGGTTGAGCGCTCGGCTACTGACCGGTTGGCCCGGATTCGATTCCAGGGGACTCCTCCCCGGGTGATTTCTCCCGAGTATCAGCACTTCCTGGGAAACCATAATAATAAAAAAATTTCATTGCTCTGGGAGCATAGTCATAGGTGGTTGAGGGAGTAAGGAATTGGCATTCCTATCCTAATGTGTGAATTTCACACGTCTCGTTTGGGTTTGGGCCTTATCCACACCAATCAAACCGATCTTCGGGTTGATAACTGTGGTCGGTTATAATTGAAATAAAATTCTCCGAAGAAAGAGAGCGTTGAATAGAGGAAAATTTACGAATGATACGGAAATGAAATTGAGGGAGTAGGCATGAACTTAAGGAACAGGATTGCGATGAAAGTGAACAACTTCCTGCAGCACAATATAAGAAAATGTATGGCGATTAATCCCACTTGTACAGTATATTAATTCATTACATTTTAACCACAATTTTACATATTTTCTACACTCTTTGTAGTCAAGCATATTCATTTTAAATCGATTATAATTCATCATCAATATTTCAATCCCAGGATTGATTTACTATTTCATTCCCCCAATCCCTGATACTTCCTCTCTGTATTACGTCCTTCTTAGATTGTCCTATGCACATGTCTCTTGGTCTGTCATACTCATGGAATCTTCCCTTCTATTTTTCCTTCTATTATATTCCTAATCAATCCATTGTGCCTCAATGTGTGTCCAATCCATCGTATTTCTTCTTTGCTGTAGAGTTCTCCATATGGCCCTATCCCCTTCTGCTCTTCGATATACTTCCTCGTTCCTTACTTTGTCTGTCCATTTAATCTTCAGCATTCTCCTCCAGCACCATGTTTCAGATGCTTCTATTCTTCGCTGGCCCACTTTTCCAATGTTCAAAGTCTCGAAACCATAGAGCGCCAAGCTCCTCACCAAAATTCTTGACGAATTACTTCCTTGTTTCCAGTCATAGGTTCTTTGAACATAGCAATTGCCTCTTCTTCATGAATGCGTTCTTAACTTGGGCTATTCTTCACTTAATGTCGGTCGAACTCCTTCCATCCCATGTTATACTGCTGCCCAGGCAGATGAAGGATTCCACTTGCTCTAGTTTCACCCCTCGAATTGCAATCATTGCAATTGCAGAGTGGATTGCAATCGCCGTAAAGGGCCCATAATGTCAAAAAATTGCAACATATGGACTACGGCGACGAAATGAAATGGTAATAACGCTATTAGAGTACTAAGATATGTAAAAATCTGTTCTCGAAACAATCTAATTCAAAATCATTTTTTGAGCAGACAATATTCACGTGAAAGATGCTCGGAGATTTGTTAAGATATTTAATGGACTACAGCAAAGATTGAGGAACAGGACGTGAAAGACTGCTAAGGTAATCCGGGGACAAGTAATTACCATAGCGACCATAATTCAGAACTAGCATTTTTTTTACTTAAATTCAATGATGGAATAAAAAAGCAATGAAAAGACAATGGTAGCCATAAGTATTGAAGCAATTGTACCTTTTGAGGTACTCTGATTTGAGAAAAAAATGGATCATTGTGACAATAGAGTCTCAATCGATGAGAGAACGCTAACATATGAGGAGTTGATTGGTGGAAGATCATCAAATCATGAATATCATAAATTACGAAGAAATGAAATCGAAAGAATGGTGAGAAGAGATGGAGAAGAACACGAGAGGTAGATGATACGGCCATGTGAACAAGTCCCGCATGCGTAGTACTACCCTTCCCGGAGAACGTCGAAGCAGTTCACAGAACAGAGGAGACTCCATTTCAACCCATGCCGAGCAAACTTAATGTCATTCGGGATGTCAGTGTCGAAATGGTGATTGAAGATTATGCGAATAGATGGAGAGTGTTTGAAGCATCCCTATGAAGGAAAAGGAATTCTTGCCACCAGGCTCGGAGAGGGTAAGCAAGCACTGTGGATGATGAGAAAGAGACCTTACGTATGTCGCATGTCCACGTGGAAGTGAAATTTCTCCTTCTCCCTTTTCAAATTTTAGCTTGCACGTTATTGGTTAAATTTCTCTAACTGATTCCTATGGTGCAATTATTTGTTGGATGATAGTATATGTATTTGTATGAGTGTAGAATGAAATGATGTTTGCATGAATTTATGCGCCACTGTGGATGTAGTTTTGCATGTATATGTTGATTCCGCATGTGGTTTGTTCCTTTCTACGGGTGGTGGCCAAACACCCCCCGCCACACGCCCTTGCGACGGCCTGCGGTATATTATACTACCTTGATCAAAAATTTCCCGGAATTTATTCAGAAAATTAAAAATACAAGTTTATTCATCTAAATCTATATTGTCCCCTTCAAAGTAATCCCCATCGACTGCAACACACTTATGCCAGCGCTTGATCCAATCCTCGAAACATTTTTTATATTCGGTTTTCGGTATGTCCATCAGTGCTTCCTGCGATTTTTCCATTACTTCCTCTCGGCTGCTAAAACGCGTTCCCCGTAATGGTTTTTTATAGATTGAACAGAAAGAAGTCACAGGGAGCCAAATCAGGTGAATTCGGTGGCTGTTTGATGGTATTTGTTGCATTTTTCGTCAAAAAATTACGAATAATGATAGCACTGTGCGACGGTGCGTTATCATGGTGCAAAATCCACGAGTTTTCTGCCCACATTTCTGGTCTCTTTCGGCGAATTGCTTCACGCAAACGTCTCATAACGCCCAAATAATACTCTTTGTTTACTGTCTGGCCTTCTGGCAAAAATTCATGATGCACTACACCGTTGTAATCCGTCAGCATTGCCTTCTTTTTTGACTGAAAACGACGTGGTTTTTTTGGTCTCGGCTCATTTGGTGAACGCCATTCACTTGCCTGATGTCTGGATTGCGTGTCGTACTCATAAACCCACGTCTCGTCTCCAGTAATGATCCTTTTGATGAATGTGGGATCGGATTCAGCCTCGCAAATCATGTCTTTTGCGACGTCAACGCGGTCTCTTTTTTGCATGAAATTGAGGTCTTTTGGAACCAACTTTGCTGCTACACGACGGAAACCCAAATCATTAACCACAATGTCTTGGGCGGATCCATAGGCAATGTTCAAGTCCTCCGCTATTTCTCTGATGGTTAATTTGCGGTTATTGACCAACATTTCTTTTACTTTATCAATTTTTTCACCGACTTTCGATGTCGATGGTCTGCCACTGCGTTCATCATCTTCGATTGACTCACGACCACTTCTGAACCGCTCGTGCCACTGGTAAACGACCGTTTTTTTAGAGAATCGTTGCCGAAACACTTTTCCAACATTTCCAACGTCCGTGCGCCACTAAATCCGTTTTTTACGCAAAATTTAATACAAGTTCGTTGTTGCAAATTTAAATCCATTTCTGCAATTGTAAAAAATCGCCAACACACACAGAGATAGATGTACTCTTGGCTACGTAACTTTTGCAAATGTCAAGTTATGACACTAAGATTTAAAGGGAATATCAACAACAGATGTACCAATTTAACAAAAAAAACAGAACTCAAATCGGAACGATGGGAGCGCCACACGGTGGTTATTCCGGGAACTTTTTGATCAAGGTAGTATAAATGTAGATGTACGTCTGAATTTGATCTCACAGAAAAAAAGGTCTAGGGCAAATAAAACACCTGGGGCTAATGAAATACCCTTTGGACTAATTTTAAAATTCGATAAATTATACTGCGACATCTCCACAAACTAGCAAATATTATTTATAGGTGTGATGGTGAAATTAAAGAGGAATTCAATCGTCGCCACACCAAAGAATAAAACGAACAATCATTCTAGTAGCCAAATCCTCAGAAACTGTAACTATACTAATATGCCAAATAATGGAGAATAAGGCGTAAGGGTACTTAAGTTGAGGACCAATTAGATTTTAGATAAAGAGGGGAGAGGGCAGCAGAAGCTAATCTTTGTCTCGGGCTCATGGAAGAGATGAAGGGTACAGAAAGACTAACCTACTTTTATTGAATTCTTTGAAAGAAACTAGAAGTACCACGAGAGAAGATTGGTAGACGCTCTTAAGAGAGAGCAGGTGGCAGGGATCAGATTTGGTGAAAGCGGGGAAGAAAGTATAGCATAGCGAAATGAGAAAAAAGCAAGGTTTCTCATTACCGCTTTCAAACACAAGTGGGGGCACGGATAAGGCATTTAACGAGATCAAGGTAAGGGAAAAAGTCAACTAACAGATTCACGTAAAAGGGATATGTAAGCTGCAAGTTACGGACTAATCAGCTTTACTTGGAGAAAAGAAAGAAGGGCTGACAGCAAAACAAGAGCCTGTACTCAGGCTAAAAAAGACTAAACTTAAGGAAATGATCTTGAAGTCGATGTAAGGAAGTTAATTATTAAATTAAACATGTAAAGAGCACACATCAACAAGTGGAAGAGTTATACAGTTATGATATATATATATATATTTCTTTTTATGTGTTCTTATATTGTTTGTTGCTGTCCAGGTTTATATATATGTATATATATATATATATATATATATATATATGTATACATATATATATATATATATATATATATATATATATATATATATATATATATATATATATATATATATATATATATATATAACACATGTAGCTCTTTAAAACCTAGAAACACAAAGAAAGGATACTCACATATGTAGTTTTGACGTTTCGCCGGCACGACCGTCGTCATCAGAATGGCGTTTTCGGGGAAGAGCGGAGAGGACATGTGCGGGTGAGAGGTGAGGGAAGGAGAGGTAAAGGGCCAATAAGAAATGGACAAGGGGGTGGAAGGGGATATGTAGGCAGCTATTGGATGCATTCAGTGGGCTTGGTTCAATCCTGGGGGTTTAAATGACTGGGACCCCCAGATATGTGCCGGATATATATATATATATATATATATATATATATATATATATATATATATATATATATGTATATATATATATATATAAACCATAAACACATTAATCAACCCAAAGGTCGGTTTGGTAGGTGATGGCAGAGTTCACCCAGTACTAAGCCCGACGGCGTGTGAAATTCACTCATCAGGCTAGGGGGGGCAAGCAAATTCATATATATAGATATGATGGGTGTTCCGCAACCGCTACCCTCTTTCGTAGCCCTTTCTATTTTGTTATTTTTCCACCCCGAAGAGGATCTAATCCTAAAACAGGGTTTCCGTATTGTTTTTATTATGTTTTATACAGGTATACATTCCTTGTATGCTATTACTTTACGGCAATAAAAATCTTTAAAACTGATATATATATATATATATATATATATATATATATATATATATATATATATATATATATATATATACAGGTATATGCGGCAGAATCACTTGGATTTTATCATAATAAGCAACAGCTAATGGCAAACGGTACTGGCATAGACATAGGGAAGGTATTCGTGTGAAAACCTTCATGTACGGGGACTTCTTTTCTTTGAGAAGTTCATGACGAAAGTACTCTGTAGAAGACACAATAAATGCGACCTCAATTGAAAGGTCTTCAAGGGGAATATTTGAAGAATACCAAAACTGAATTACGTGGAGCAGGAGATTTCGCCGTAGCGCAAGACTCTATTTAAAGAATGAAGTGACACTTGGACGTGAGCTGCCATAGCAACGGCAATCTCGGATCGATATCCCACGATGCTGAATTATGATTTGCGAGTGATCGCGTAAATGACTCAAGAAGCAAAACTAACAAACTTTACAAAATAATAATTACGTTTTATTTGCGCTGTAAACTTCCGAGACGTAAATCATCATATATTTTGTCCACCTGCACGAATGTCGTTGCAGATGATATTTATCGAGAAAGTAACTATGGCGACGTCGCAATCACGCTCAATCCTGACACACTGGTCTGGAGTTTGTTCTCTCCACTTCCTTACCTAATTGATTAATAATTACAAGTTTGGAATTCCATTAAATATTTTTTAATTTCTTCACCTTTTTATCTCTACATGACGTAAATAAAAAATTGATCAAGTTGTAACAGCCTCCGCAAAGAAACTGTTCTCATGCGTACCATACCGTTCGTTTTGAGGTATCTGGTATCTTAATATTACGAATAATGTAAACCACATGCTCATGGCCATCTTTTATGCAAAACTTTTGTGGAACTTAACTGCGCGTCTACTACAGGATGACTACCGAAAACACATTAGTATGCAGGCGGCCGAAAAAATCGAAAACCACAGAATAATCACCTTATTTATACACAAAAGGCTTTGGTGTAATATTTAAAAATAGTTTTGATGTGTTCTTGAGATTTTATAAACTTATATAGCCGAGAAAGACGGTCTTGATTTTAATTTAAGCTATTATCCAAAACTTTCGTAAAAATTCCTATTCGAAATCATAATTAAGTTTCATGAAGTACTTTGAAATGATCGCATACTAGTCAAATATTTCTAATTTATGCGCATGCGGTCACTCCGATGCGTAGTCTATATTAATTCTTCCGTGGATTGAGAACAATTATTTATTTATATACCCTGCAAGCCACCGCTGGGGTTTGTGGCAGGGGGTGAACACACACCAGACTAATTATGACCCGAATATGACCCTACCGCGGCCGGATAATGTTATTCTGATCCCATATCCTTCGTGGTAAAGATGATATCGTGAATCTATCCGTTCTACACTTAATCTCTCTTAATTTGATTGACATGATATCTCCTACCGTTGTACAATGGGGGTAATAATGCATTTTCAACATAGCTGGTAAAAGAGACATCCTTCCAATTAATGCTAGAGATTTATTCTGTAACTTAGCCTTCGCTCTATTGAGTGACAGCCCAGTTCCCCTAATATTTTGGATACGCTAGAACTTTCAATTTAAGCTCTTTAACTTTTCCAAGAGACTTGGTTGCCATGGGGTCATACAACCCTGCTCCATATTCACGTGTTTTCCATCTCTTCCGAAATACCGCTCTTAGATTTCCCATCGCAAATGCCCTCATCCCCTTTCTAAATACTTCTCTTGCGAACGCAATTCTTCTCCAGACGTCCTCACTACCTCGCCCATTCTTCTCAAAATACGTTCTCGAGTACCTACAGCAATGGCCACCTGCTTCAAAGCGCACGCCCTCCCACCCTAGCGCTAATGCTTTTCGTTTTGCCCGCCTTCTCAAGAAAACTCGTCGTGATTTACCTTCGCCCCCTTCTCATTTGAATCGCCAAACGAGGGACACGCAGTCCAACACGAGAGACCGCCTCGAAGCTTTGCGCCCAAGACGATTCGCACGCACCCCGACGGGATTTCTCTCATGAGGGAGGATTCTAACGCACCGCGGAGTTATAATTTTCATCAGAGCACTTCGCTCGCGCAAAACACCACTCTCCCTTATGGGAAATCCTCCTCCTAATCTCCGCCAGGATGTGTGTGTATGCGAGAGTCTACTCGGAAAGCATTGAGATAAGCCCCGAGACGAGTGCATTTAGTTCTTTTCAAGTCCATAAACTACATCCTACACTCATTTCCGAATAACTGTCCTTGAAGCGACAAGAGAACGGGGATGTCACACATAACAACACGAAATGAAAACAAAAATTCGCATCGATATTATCGAACTCAGGAACAAGTTTTGTAGCATTAACCTCTGATTATTTTACTCAAGAAAATCTTAGCATTGGAATATTTTTTCGTGTACCTTTTTATGCGTCTAAAATTTGAAGAAAAAAAATAAACTGAATAAAAACCTCGTGTTTTTTTTCTTTACCGCCGCGAAAATATTTAAGACAAAGTCCACTGAATGAAATAGTCCACCTCAAGTCACCTTCAACGGCACCCTAAATCATAAATAAGTTTCAACTGTTCTTTCGTTATTGCCTACAGCTCTTCAGGCCAATCATCCCATTTCAAATCCGAGCGAGAATTTCGCACGACCAATCTAATTATCAGTCCAACTGTGATCAATTGAGCCGTCGAAATATATCTACTTTATCAATGTACGTGGTCTGTGCAATAAATGCGCGAACTGATGTAACCCGGCGGCCATGACGCGGGAAGGAGATGGAATAAGTGCATATCAGCAACGAATGGAGAGTACTTTGGAGAAGGGGACAAAATGGATGTGGACTATATTTTGCAAAATAAAGTTTTTATGGTCTCAGTTCGCGGATTTATTGGACAGGGAAGTCATTCCGCATTTGACTGGTCAACAATGAATATCTCACACAAGTAAGTACATTCGCACAGTGAACTCCATACCATTCTTCAACTTCCCCTTTCCACTCGATTCGTCTATGACCCGCGAACGCTGCCATTAATCGGAACAGGTTTTTTTTCCGGTCGAGATAAAAAGGAAGGTGCAAGGCCCTCCCGAGTCCGTGTAATTTCGTAGGAACAATCCCAGAACGCAGGGAAACGACTTGTAAAATCCAAAGCTTCCAGACTACTTTAGTATGACTGCCTTTACAATTCAAAATATTTTCATAAACTGATACAAATAAAATGGCAAAACGTAAGTCCAAAATTGCGTTCCAAATTAATCAATTCAAAGTCGTCGATGTCCTGCGTATTTTGTATTTGCGCACAAGTGCGAAATTAAACCAAGTATGGTATTTCGGAAGTGGTTCTTTCGGGTTTTCTTCCGCGTGTATCCATTTTTCGGACGATATTTCGCCAACGTTCCAGTTGGCTTCCTCAGGTCCACTGAAGTGCCGATGCAGGTTTTGGTCCAATATATATACCCTCCGTTTGGCGCCTATTTTTTGGAGGTGTGCTCTGATTCGTTGAAATCCTTGAGGACACGTTTCCACGCGCTGGCGAGGGGGTAGCCGTCCTCGCGGTTGAAATTTCTGGGCGTTTTTGCAATTTCAATTGCCTCTCTGATAATCCTTGGGTAGTAGCGGCCTTCTTTATTCAATAAAGTGGCGTTGTCAAACTCAATATTATGTGTCGGTCCACTCCAATGATGTTCAGCCACCGCTGACTGCTGGAACTGTCTATTTTTTACGGCCCTTCTGTGTTCTTGGACTCGGCATTTCAGCGCTCTTGATGTTTGGCCGATGTAGGAGTTGCCGCAGCTGCATTTGATTTGGTAGATTCCTCCAGAGATGTCTTTTGGGAGGCGGTCTTTCGCGTTGACGATGATATTGGCCATTTTGGTTACGCATTTGAACCTGGCCGAGACGTTGTTTCCGGAGGGCCCTCGCAATTTTTTCCGTTGTTCCGGCGACGTACGGCGGTATTGCATTTACCTCTTAGTGTTGGAGTGCGAGTAGGTAGGCGATCAAGAAATTTCTTTTGGGAAGGGACACAAGGGGGTTTCAAAACATTATCTGTCCAATAAATAAGCGAGCTGAGGCCATGAAACCTTTATTTTGCTAAATTTAGCCTGCATAGATTTTTCCCCTTCTTCAAAGTACTCTCCATTCGTTGCTAGTCTGCACTTATTTCATCTTCTTTCCATACACTGTTTGAAGCACCATTGGAAGCCCTCCCCGGCAGTAAGGCTTAGTTTTCTCCTCGTTTCTTGCTTTATTGTGTCTTCCACATCTTCCCAGTGATATGTCCCATCATCACATTTTTGCATTTTGGGATTAAGTAAAAGTCGCAGGGGGGGCGAGATCTGGCGATTGATAAGGAGGATGATCAAGGATGGCGATTGAATTTTTTGCCAGGAACCGGCGAACATTCAATGCTGAATGTGCAGGTGCATTGTCATGGTGAAGGATCCATCCACAATGTTCGGTTAAAATTGCAGTGGGCACTGTTGATTTTCCTAATTTCAGTTCATCAGCTATCATTCGGACAGTTTTTCGACAATCGGTAAGGACAAGGGACCGCACACGATCAATGTTGTCGTCAACACAGGTGGTTGAAGGTCATCCAGGCCTTGCATCAACCGTGGCGTCTTGTCGGCCATCTTTAAAACACTTAATCCACTTGAAAACGAATGTTTTCTTCAGAGCATTATCACCGTAAACAGCTGTCAACATTTCAGTATTTTCTTGATAACTTTTACCGCACTTCAGCAAAAAACTTTATATTGATCCCTCGCTCCGTGATTTCATCAATTTCCATTTTAGGCGAACAGAAAAAACAAGGATAAGAGAAACTAACATAACTGGCGCCATACGCACAGCTCGACGATCCGCCAAGCACAGACGGCTCATTGGGTCTAAGGCAACTAGCGCCGCTATAATGGGTAGGGCTATAGTCCGCATCATTGCCACCAGATTGCACCAGTTCCCGCTTTTAATGCACAGACCACGTATTTCGTATGTAAATTTGTCCAGGCGCTGCAGTTCAGTCTCACTGATGGAAGCCTTGATAGTTAGTTTTGGCGAGGTAAAGTAGAGAATGACATCGAGGGGAAAATGTGTCCAAAACTAAAAGCAGTGGTGTCTGATAAGGAGAATGGGAGTCGCGATTGCGCACATCTAGTAGTAAATGGCGCAATATTTGAACAAGACGATGATATTGAAAACCTTGGAAGAATGTTTGCGAAAGATGTTTGGATAGATGAGGAGAGAATGTGGCGTGCGACTTCCGGCAGGGAAGATTGTTGGCAGTAACAAGGAGAGTTTATAAAAAAATGAATATTTGCCTGAGGAAGCCACCATGTCTGTCAACGATCACGTACCCCTCCACGCATAACAGTGAAACTTGGGAATGCAAGTAAAAGCGTTAATATAGAATGTTAATGTGGGCGGGTATGGGATGATTGCGGAATATAGTATTTCTGGGTAAAGTAGGAGGGATAGGGTGAGGATCGAGTGAGACATGAAAGAATTAGGGTTGGAGGCAAGACTAATAAGGCAAATGAGGAAGAAATGTCCCTCGCTGGGACGAAATGAAGGAACTATTCAAAATTAGTTTTCAGCCTACCCTCGTATCATTACAAAAAATGGGTTCCTTACACCTCAAATGACTCCTAACAATTGGGACGATAAATTAAAGAGTAATGAAAACTTGAACAGTTTTTTCTTAACACTTTTTCACAGATGGTTGATTTTTTTGATAAGGCTTCGGGATCCTTTATGATTTTAATTCCAGCGCTCGACTTGAAATCATAATTTCGTGTGATTCACCCTTGAAGTGAACATTACATGAAAAATCGTCAGGTGCTGCGAGCGAAAAGATGACCAGCCAATGTGATGGTCACGAAATCGAGACAGAATTCGGTGGGGAGAAATTTGGGCCAAGAGCAAGCAACTCACAGGTGGGCAAGAAAGTAAGTTGCTCCCTCTGATGTTTGACCTAAAGCTCGAAAGAATACGTAACGCTTACGATATCCTTCAACAATACTCGACACACACCATTTTCATCGTGATCGGCAGCTGAATCCGATTTCATCATATTGCGATTTTTCTTCACGAGGAAAAGTAAATTGTTCCTCGAGCACAAGGCTGCCTTCAACGGCGATTTCTCTTTAATTGGACTCCATAAATTAAACTCCGGAAACCGCGTCATTTAAACGATTAAATCCAGATATTTATGAAGAGTACAAGCAGAGAGTTGTTCTAATATTACGCCGCCTACGTTTTCCTATTAAAACAATCAGTTCTCAAATTAACATAGCAAGAGAATTATTGTTTTCTTAACCCTCACAAAAAGCAGAACGCTTCAGCATAGAGAATTACCCAGTCCATACAGAGAGGAGATAATTCTTATAAGTAGAAAAAAATTTCAGTTGATTGATAACACTCACCTGAACATCCAAACGATTCAAATTGGGATTGTGATCCATTTACACCAAATTGTGCAAAAAACAAAAGGGATCTATTTTTCGTAATAGGCAAACAGTCCGTTGTTATGGCAACGATGGATTCACTTAGCGACGACGAACGATTGCGCATCGCAATGTTCGATTGTAATACAACGGAAAGGACGCATATATATATATATATATATATATATATATATATATATATATAATATATATATATATATATATATATATATATATATATATATACTACCTTGATCAAAAATTTCCCGGAATTTATTCAGAAAATTAAAAATACAAGTTTATTCATCTAAATCTATATTGTCCCCTTCAAAGTAATCCCCATCGACTGCAACACACTTATGCCAGCGCTTGATCCAATCCTCGAAACATTTTTTATATTCGGTTTTCGGTATGTCCATCAGTGCTTCCTGCGATTTTTCCATTACTTCCTCTCGGCTGCTAAAACGCGTTCCCCGTAATGGTTTTTTAACTCGATTGAACAGAAAGAAGTCACAGGGAGTCAAATCAGGTGAATTCGGTGGCTGTTGGATGGTATTTGTTGCATTTTTCGTCAAAAAATTACGAATAATGATAGCACTGTGCGACGGTGCGTTATCATGGTGCAAAATCCACGAGTTTTCTGCCCACATTTCTGGTCTCTTTCGGCGAATTGCTTCACGCAAACGTCTCATAACGCCCAAATAATACTCTTTGTTTACTGTCTGGCCTTCTGGCAAAAATTCATGATGCACTACACCGTTGTAATCCATGAAAACCGTCAGCATTGCCTTCTTTTTTGACTGAAAACGACGTGGTTTTTTTGGTCTCGGCTCATTTGGTGAACGCCATTCACTTGCCTGATGTCTGGATTGCGTGTCGTACTCATAAACCCACGTCTCGTCTCCAGTAATGATCCTTTTGATGAATGTGGGATCGGATTCAGCCTCGCAAATCATGTCTTTTGCGACGTCAACACGGTCTCTTTTTTGCATGAAATTGAGGTCTTTTGGCTCTGCTACACGACGGAAACCCAAATCATTAACCACAATGTCTTGGGCGGATCCATAGGCAATGTTCAAGTCCTCCGCTATTTCTCTGATGGTTAATTTGCGGTTATTGACCAACATTTCTTTTACTTTATCAATTTTTTCACCGACTTTCGATGTCGATGGTCTGCCACTGCGTTCATCATCTTCGATTGACTCACGACCACTTCTGAACCGCTCGTGCCACTGGTAAACGAACGTTTTTTTTAGAGAATCGTTGCCGAAACACTTTTCCAACATTTCCAACGTCCGTGCGCCACTAAATCCGTTTTTTACGCAAAATTTAATACAAGTTCGTTGTTGCAAATTTAAATCCATTTCTGCAATTGTAAAAAATCGCCAACACACACAGAGACAGATGTACTCTTGGCTACGTAACTTTTGCAAATGTCAAGTTATGACACTAAGATTTAAAGGGAATATCAACAACAGATGTACCAATTTAACAAAAAAAACAGAACTCAAATCGGAACGATGGGAGCGCCACACGGTGGTTATTCCGGGAGCTTTTTGATCAAGGTAGTATATATATATATATATATTATTTATATATATATATATCCCCGCCACACGCCCTTGCGGCGGCTTGCGGGGTATTATGTAGATGTAGATATATATATATATTTTTTTTTTAAGGTAATCTACCGGTTAAGGTAGGTTTCTGGATGGACACAACTAGCAAACAAATATTTTATGACTCCTAACAAAACACAAAATCCATCATCCTACTCTATATCAGGCCCCTCTTCATCTCTGAGTACTTTCTTCCTCCCTTCATCCCGTCCAACATCCCTATCCTGTTCCTTCCCTTTCCTCATTTGCCTAACATTCTCCCCTCTATTACAGTCTTCAACATCCCACTGCCGGTCAACACCCCCTTCATCCACTTTTCCTGCCTCCATAGGATTGCTCCCAGCAAACCCCTCTCTTCGCCCACCATACCAAGTACTTCCTCATTTGTTTTTTCTCTGTCCATTTTACCATCTCCATTCTTCTCCAAACCCACATTTCAAAAGCCTCCAATCTACGTCTATCCTCCTGCTTCAATGACCGTTTCCGCGCCGTACATAGCTACGCTCCATATCAAAGTTTTTACGAGCCTTTTCTTAATATCCTTACTCAACGTCCCCGTCATCAACTCCCTCCTCCTCGTGAAAGCCTCTTTGCCTAGCGCAATTCTTCTCCTTACGTCCCTACTACTTTGACCGTGTTGGTCCAAAACACTACCGAGATACGTAAACTGTTCTACCTGCTCTAGTTTTTGCCCTCCTATTTTAATGTTAAGCTTGGCCTTTTTCTTTCTAGAAAATCGCATAACCTTTGTTTTATTAATGTTGATTCTCATCCCATACCTGTCGCACTGAATTTCCAATTCACTCAGCAATGCTTGCAGCCCCTTGGCTGACTGACAAACTAAAGCTTGGTCATCAGCAAACCTAACTGATTTTACGAATTCCCCGCCCACTTTCATTCCTACCTCGAGTTCTTCCCATGCCTCTTTGATCATTTCCTCTGCATACAGGTTGAACAGCAACGGTGATAATGGGCAACCCTGCCTCACACCCCTTCCTAACACTGCCCATCCTGACTCCCCGTTTCCCACCCGCACCTGAGCAGTCTGAGACATGTACAGGTTGCGGATTAGCGTCCTTTCCCTCCAATCTATTCCTATTTTCTGCAGAATATTCGTTAGTTTTTCCCAATTCACTCTATCAAACGCTTTTTCGAAATCTACGAAACAGGCAAATACCTCCAGGTTGTGTTCTATATTCCTCTCGATTAATAATCTCATTACTGCAATTGCATCACGCGTACCTCTCCCCTTCCTAAACCCAAACTGATCATCCCCTAAGTAATCATTTGCCCTACTCTCTATCCTTTTGTTTATGATCCTGAGAACAACCTTAGCTGCGTGGGATATCAAACTAATTGTCCTATAGTCCTCACATGACTTGGCCTTTACCTTTTTCGGAATAGGAACTAAAACTGATCTCACAAAGTCTTCCGGCCAGATTCCCTCCTCATAAATACTACGGATCAGCCCACATAGCCTCTCCCTCCCTCATTTTCCTAAGCATTTCAAAAGTTCCACGGGAATATTATCTACCCCCACAGCCTTATTTAGTTTCATCTCCCTTAATGCCCTTTCTATCTCATTGTCTAGTATGCCTGGAACTAAGCTGTCTTCCTCTACGTCATTTTCTTTTTCAATGTCTAACTTTGTTGGTCTGAGTTCTTTACTATACAGTTCTTCTATATACTCCTTCCATCTCTCTTGGATCTTTCCTGCGTCAACTATTACCTTACCCGCCTTATCTCTAACTGTTAGCATAGCTCTTCCTTTCTTACTTCCCGATAGCGATTTAACTGTGCAGTACAGCGCACCGATTTCACCCTTCGTCTGCAGACTTTCCATATCCTCGCACTGCGCCTTCCACCATGCTTCTTTTGCTTTATTTGTTGCCCGCCTTAATTTATTGTTCAATTCTTTGTACTTCATTTTGCCTAATTCTGTATTTATATTCTTCCATTTTCGCCGCTCATCCATTTTTTTAATCATCTCATCCGTGATCCATGGTTTCCTAGTACTTTTAGCGTTAACGGTTGCAATAGTGTCTTCTGCGGCTTTAGACAATCCTTTTTTGATACATTCCCATTTTTCTCCGATAGTACTTAGCTCTTTATCATCCTCCATGGTTTTCTCTACAGCCAATTGAAACGTACGCTACATTTCATAACAACTAAATTGTGGTCTGAGTCCGCATCCGCTCCCGGGAAGCTGTGCGAATTTATCACACTGTTCCTAAACCTGTGTCTAACCAGGATATAATCTAGCTGATATCTTCCTGAGTCACCTGGCATTTTCCATGTATACCTGCGTCTTTTGTGGTGTCTAAACCAGTGTTGGTGATGACTAACCCCTGTCTTTTGCAGAACTCAACTGCTTTCTCCCCGCGGTCATTCCTCGTGCCTATACCGTAGTCCTCCACCTCATCACCATCTCTTCCTTCGCCTACCGTCGCATTCCAATCCCCCATCACTATCAAATGTTTCCCTGCAGGAACACACGCGATCATGTCCTCTAACTGATCGTATATCCTATCGACCTCTTCTTCCTTATGGTTGCTCGGTGGCATGTATACCTGAATAATAACTAAGTTCGTCGGTTCTGCTTTTATCTCCACTAGTAGTATTCTATCCGTTACCTGCTCTATGTTGACTACGCTTCTTCCTACCTCTCTATTTAATACTATGGCAACCCCTCGTTGGCTCTCGTCCCCAACGCTGTATATTATTCTATACTTATCACTCCAGTAATCCCCGCTATCCTTCTATCTCACCTCGCATAGACATAAAATATCTATAATTCCCCTTTTCATCTCTCGCATAACATTCTCCAATTTCCCTGTCCTCATCAATGTCCTAACATTCCACCTTCCTATTCTAACTACTTAGGTCTTCTTTTACTGCGTCTTTTGTCCTGCTGCTGCTGGTTTTCCCTTGCAAGGGTTTCGTGGGATGACGACCGCGGAAGCCTTGCCTCCCCCGCTGCCGGGTACGACACACGACCGATTGGGCCGAGCCCCGTAGTTGCCAGGACTCAAAATTTCTGTATAGTCCATCATGTTAATCTTGGGAATGATAATTGAGGTGGTTTCCCGTTGCCTTCCTCAATAGTGTTTTTAACGTGACACCATCACTTACTGGCCGCCCCACTGGGGTCAGACGGCATTGCAGCCGCCTCACTGAGGAACACACGCTGCGTGGACTACCTTTCGTCTGGCTCCTAACCTCCGACCTATCTGGCATGGGTGACCCTTCCAGGAGCATTTCTTATTACTCTCGCCAGCGCATCTCTAGGGGTCATCGGAACGCACAAGACCTTACACCAGGTCAAGGTTGTAGTCCGGGGAGGGGCATATATATATATATATATATATATATATATATGTATATATATGTATATATATATGTATATATATACATATATACATACATACATGAGGGTCTTGGGTTCGATTCCCGGGCGAGACACTCAGGGCACCTGCAGCTCCACCCAAGCTAAAGTGATTTTTCGGATACCAGATCTTCCTGGGAAACCATAACCGGCACAGGGAAAGAAACTGGCCCCCCTACCCTGATGTGTGAATTTCACACGCCGTGTAGGGCTTAGTACTAGGTGAACTCTACCATCACCTACTAAACCGACCTTCGGGTTGATTACTGTGCTTATGTTTATATATACACTTCCGTGTTACTTATACGAAATCATCTATATATACATCAATCATACATATATATATACACACATATATACATATTATTCACATAAGTGTGTATTATATATATTACTTCTATATCTTCAGAGGAAGACGGATTGTTTCCGTCGAAATATCAAGAAAATACGTGTGTTCTCTTTTTTTGTGTTTCTATATTGTGTTACTGTGTATTGTACTATATATATATATATATATATATATATATATATATATATATATATATAGATGATTTCGTCTAAGTAACACGGAAGTGTTGAATAACAAACTTGGACAGCAACAAACAATATAAGAACACATAAAAAAATCACTCACACGTTATTTCTTGATCATTTCGACGGAATTCAGCTCCGCCTTCATCGGAAGAAATAGAAGTAATCATGTATATATATATATATATATATATATATATATATATATATACACACATACATATAATGTATATACAGTATATATATTTTTATATAATGTATATATAGTATGTATATATATATAAATAAAAAATAGCATCAATCATGTTAAAGTAAACATCCGTAGAAGAGGACCTCATATAAAACATGATGGCCGTCTTTCACCTATTCTGTGCGTCAAATTCACGAACGTCATCGTCACCTTCGACTTGAGAATGGACTAATACGTAGTATGCTAATCCGAGACGTGTTCCATCTTTTCCAGGCAATTGTGTCGATGAATTCATTCCGCGTGACTTCAACTCTTCTGTTCAGGGCCGCGTCAGTTCAAATCGGCTCCCACCATTGGCAGCCACTCATCCTTTCCTCTCATGCATTCCTAAAAAATGCAACCGTAAGCACATAAGTCGTTTCTCCACGGGAGTGGTATCACTATGCTTAAAACGCATATTTGATACTGATTAACTGCATATTATCAACGAGAATGAATGAATTATTTTACTTTCAATGAAGACAAGCGATATGAGCCAAAAACACCCTGCGCCACAAATCCACATCGTAAAGGCCAAGGAGAATCAACACCATCTCCTCCAGCTGACTATACAGGTCCCTCTATACCTTCACAATGTCCTCCGACAATTTTAATTTTTCAAAAAGACGACCGCGAGAACAAAAGAACACTTTCTCGGACTTTAATGTCCTATGATAATCTTGTATCCTTCCACTCAAACCAGTCTCGCTCTACCTGTTTCAGTTGGCTGAAATGAAAAAAAAAATCATTTTTAAGCAGCCGCTTCATTAGATTGAATAATGCTGTTGGCATCATTGCATTCTGCTTCACAGATAGACAGCGGTTATCTTGATTTTCCTGAGGAATCATACAGATTTTGTAGATGAGTGTAATTGAAACATTCCGGTGTAAAATTCATTAATATTGTTTTGGCTACGAGACAAGAAAGGAAGTTAAATTGGAACCTCTTTTCTAATGATGCACCACAACTCATCTAATTAACTGATGTTTCTTCGAACCGGAAGGGCATATTTTTCAAATAAGTACGCCTCATGATAGAATGCAGGAAGCGAGAGGGACACCCGAGTTCGACATCTGCTTCGAGTTACTTAACACAATCCTCTTTACTTCATCCATGCACACTCGCAAGTGTCGTCCCTCCCAAGAATGTCTCCATGATAGGTCTACAATTACTAAATAGTATTCACACATACAGAAGGGCTGGTTCCAACGAGACAAGTGTCCAACAGTTTTTTTCAACAAAAAGAATAGTTAAGAGTGACCCTTGCTGAAAAATAATAAACGGAAGCATGAAAAACAGAGCACTTTTCATGGTCATCGAACCTTTAAGTAGTGAAAGATGGAAGTAAATCCCTAGCAACTAGTTTTCACTGGAGAATTGGATGTTTATAAGCAAACTATGACAGGAAAAACTAAAAAAATCAATTAAAATAAGTGATACATCAGATATCTTGGTTCACATATTTAAGTTAATCATCATAAATTGAGGCATTCTTTTTTCTTCCTCTGGGGTTACGCTGCCAACAAAAGACCTAAGTTGCTGGATGAAAACTACCAGTAGAATAGAAATTATATTGTATTTACATGCAAACTTAAAGATACACATTTTGTATAAGATACAGCCATATTTTATTTTAGGTCATCATCTGATGATACGACTCCTAGTACATAATAGCACCCATCGAATCCGCTGTCTTCAGGCCCTATCAGATCAATATCCACAATACACTGACTGATTCTTCGTCGCATATTTCATATAAACTGGATCGGTCATACTCATTTTAGTCCCAAAATAAACACACGCACACACACACACAAGTGAAAATTCCCAATCCTGTTCCTTAAAGCTCTGAACACGAAAAGTTTATGAAAAAATACCTGAATCCAAACTCCCACCTCTCATTATTACACTGTGGTCAAGAGAACCATCCCAGGGGGTCCGAGTGGCCTACGCAATTGACGAGAGCAAGAGTGGACGCTGTCCGCCCCCAACGGGTCCCGGCGAAGCAAGCCGGAGGACGCCCGCCCGACGGTCCGTCACCTGTCCCCGCTAATCAAGTGGTTCGGAGCCCCGGAGAAGGTGAACTTGAGGCGATACGCCTCCGCGACCAACATCCCGATATCGGAGTCGGTCCAGTTGGACGTGGGCAGGTTCTGTAGCATGAGCATCAGTCCTTGGAAGTCCTTCTCGAGGAGGAGCTCTTTGCGCCAGTGCAAGAGGAAAGCGGCGCAGACATAGAGCTGGAAGGAGGCGAACCCATCCGACTCGGCCAGGTACGTGTCCCAGAGGCGGATGGTGCAGTGAAGGGGCAGTTCGCGGGTGAGGAGGTTGTTCATCCAACGGAACGAGAACTGGAGGTAGTCGACACCGTGCTGGTGCAGATGTCGGTGCAGCGGTGAATCGATCCTCTGGACGAGTTCCTTCAGCTGGTTCACCTTCTGCTGGATACCGAGCTGAGCAAATATGTAGTTGTCCTGGATGCCGTCCAGGAACTTGGATAGACACCAAAAGGAGTCCGCTTCTATTATGTCCCTCTGCTCCTTCGTGAGGGTCATCACGTCGCAGGTCTCGAGGTCGCAATCGCTGGATATGACTTCCTGAAGGAACACGACGTAGAACGGGGTCACGAGGTCGTTGATTCCTTGGACGTAACCAGATGCCGGATGGCGGATGGACCAAATGAAGAGTATTCTCTCGAACATCTCCTGGACCGTCTTCTGTTGAAAAAGAGCTATAAGGGGACTCATCCGGGGAATGTCTATGTGTATCTGTCTGTAAGTATCCATGTATATTTCATCAAGTTCGACGTCGTAGTACTGTTTGACCAGACCCCAGTACTCCTGCCTCTTCCTTTCCAAAACCTGTGGTCTGCGCTCGAGGTTCGCCGGTAGATAACCGGAGAGAAGTCTCCACGTCACGGCCCGAACCTTGACCGGAATCCCCGACCAACTCAACTGTCTCAGGTCCTCCAGGTTCAGGAGAGTGCTTTCCAAGAGTGGAGCGAAGCGATCCAGTTTGATCCCTTCACTGTCCGCCCCCTCCCTCGACAGTAGTTGCAGTTTGGATCTCATAGACGTCGTCCTCATCTGCTGTGGTCGCCCAGGATACTGCTTGCTCAATGACAACGTGGAAGGTACGCAATTCACCGGCGCGTTCACGGGGGAAGACGGAATTTCTTTCTGACAGGCCAGTCTCTGCAGAGCCTCCACCTTCCTCTCAGCGGAGGACGCAGTGTGACCGTCGACGGCGTTTAATGGCAGAGATTGGGTTAACGTCAAAGGGGCACGGGCGACGCTGGATGCCGCAGATACCTCGCCGGTCGCGGATCGGCCGGTCCCAGAAGACTTGACCACCACACCACCGCTTTCGTCGTTAGAAGAAACCGCATCCCGAGACAAGGAGTTCCTAACTTCCGCTCCTTGCGCCCTGTGGCTGTTTATAACGCTGAGGGCAGCGGACTGGGCAACCTTCTTGGATATCTTCACGTCCGGCAGTCCGATGCAGAACTCGTCGTCCCCTATGTCCCAAGCGTCGCTAACGCTTTCCTGGAAGTCTTGGAAAGAGGTTGGATATGATGAATTTTTGGGACGATTTTTCGGAGCCTCCTTCTTCGGGCTTGGCCTTCCGGGGACAGCTTTCGAGTTTTTCTTCCAGAAAGTGGACTTGCTGTCAAGGTCCAGGAATCCCTCCGGGTCGTCCATTGCGTGACACCGCCACGACAACCGCCTCTTCCTCCTCTCAAATCAGCTGCCTCGTCAGCTTGCCGCGTGACGACAGCTTCGAGACCCGCCGTCAGAGCAGCCGGTGACACTGGAATTAGAAACGAATCACGGTGAACCCAACTGACGAAAGAAAATAGGAAAAATAATCTCCCTTGATCCATATCCAACAGTTGTTCATGTATGGAATAATTTTAGGAGATCATTTTGAAATTTTTACCAGCAAGGGAATGAAAATTTACAGAAACTATTTAATCATAAGCCCATCTTTACTACCGACCATGTTTTCAAGAAATTAGTGTCACTTTTAAAATACAATTGGCATTGTTTGTGCATTTATATCCGTATACATGTACCTTCCTGGCCAATGGGAACGGGGCAGGGGGGGAAACGAAAAGAGGTAGGAATAGAATAGGAAACGAGGAGATTTGTCAGTTCACTATTGTCATCATTTAGCTGCCAATACAATAGGAATCCTATTTACACAGCGATGCTTTCATAATACGCTTTCCCTGTTTTAATACCAATATGTAAAATATGCACTGATTTAACAGTGATGTACCGATGATATAAATGGTCCACGGAATCAGACACGTGTCTTTAAAAATACTTGCAGCGTGTGTTATTCGCAGTGAACGTGGTGCTGGTACTCTATTCCGCTTCTTTTAAGCGACATCGATATGTTTTTAGGAGTGTCGTAATGTGGCAAGGGTTATCTATGTCAAATCACGTAATTTTCACTTTTGTTCGCGGTTACTTTCTTCGTGACTTCGGAGTATTTTATATTTTAACAATTGCATTCGTGATATTCGGCGCCTTAGCAAGTTAGATAACAGGAGTGGTCCGGGAAACTGGAAACTTACGTATTTACGATAATATCATTTCATTCTATGAATGGAAATTGACAGAAGTTCATTTTTTCACGTACAAGTGGTACTTTTAACGATGGTACGTGCGTCTCACTTCGTTACGTTTACCAATAAAACATATATTACTCAAGGTTTATAAGTTAAAGCTCATTAAACCGATTCTTTAAAAGAAAAAAAACCATCTCCAAGACGACGGGTTGGTCAGACAACAAAGAAACATTAGCGTGCCAGTACTGTTTTTTTCTTATTTCGCACCGATACACTGGAATATTCGGAGCATGGAAATATTTAAACGAACTTGAAACTTTTCTCTGACATTATAAATTCAATTAAAATTTTGGCTTTCCAATCCTTTAGCAGAAATATTGAGAAGTTCGCCCGAAATTATTCTTGGGATCTGATTTGATGGTTGCTGTCCCATTGCCGTCGTCGGCATACTACTGCTATTGACTTTACGCATACGTATCTTGGTTTACATAAGCTCCAGAGAAGGAAAATGTCGCACGTATTTGTCAATAGAGGGCGGAAAGACGGCGCGTCGTAAACGCCAATTACGTGCGCCGCAGATGGCGAGAGAAAAAGGATAAGCTTCTCACTCGCATTCGGGGAATTGGATTGCAAGAGAATGGAGTCGCTCGGACGGGGAAAGTTGCACGAGGGAGGCGAAGCCAACAAACAAGTCACCGGGAAGACGAAATCCAATCTTTTGCGAACAGAACTGGTATAAGGGCAAGGTCTTAAATATTTCCCTTCCTTCAATCAATAATCTTTCTCTCTCCCCCCCCCCCCCCCCGGTCACTCAGCAATCCCCTCGGGGATTCCCATTTCGGGTTTCCGCCGTTCTCCGCAGGGCCGGGCGACATGACAGTACGTCGAAATCATATCGATTTTATTTTCAAATCGACCAAATCCTATACGGATAATATTCTGAAAACGATATTTTTTGGGTTGATAATTATCAATTAGGGACGACATATTTAGGGCCATTACGGCGATACGAACAATGCCATTGAAGTGACATTGAAATAACTCTCGATAAGTGCACTATTCGATCTACCCGAAAGTATATATATACTACTCGATATGCTTAATAAATGATAAAACATAATCACCGTCACCTCGATATTTCTTTCGCATCTAAGTTTGACAGTGTAAAATTAAAATCGCATAGTCTAGGTGCTAACCGAAACTATTTCATTTCCATTTTAAATTTCCGACACACAATGCCAAAATTCCTCATTTGAATGGATTCAAATGCTTCCTACAAGATGTTTGGTGAAGAAAACTACTTTTCAAGGCTAGCAAACGCTGGCAGGAATTATTTCCGGCCTGCCAAATGTTCAAAGCAGAGAGGAAAGTGACGTGGCTAAATGAATACTCAACAAATGCAGATATGAAAAAGAGAAGGATACTTGCATCTTTTCAGATGGGATTTTTAAAAAATGTTGGCAGAAGCATTTATGTTACATCCAATAAAGAATTGTTTCGACGCATGAATAATAGTATATTACAAAGTAATTTGTTCCGACTAGTCAAAAAAAAATGTGACTATGGAACATAATGATTTATGCAACTACTAAATGTGTACAGTATGAAGGCTAAATTATAATGCCCTATTGAATCATTCACAAAAGGCATCAACTGCTATTTTTCCACTTACGATTCCGGGGAAGCAATTCAATTACAAACCATAATAATGACAGGGGTAAGAAAATAATTGCGGCAAAATTAGAGGGTAACCGCCCAATAGGATCCGTTTTAACCTCATAACATTCAAGACAACGGCAAAATGCTACACCAAACACACAACCTCCCCTTTACAGACTTGCTCCATTTTGAAAAGTTTTGAGTTCTGTCACATCACCTGCCACACACACTTGCTTGGGGGACTTGGGGGGCATCGTGTCGACGAGGCGGGGTGCAGGACAAGGGTATTGCACCCCGCCAGGTCGAGGGTTCTATTCACAAATCATCAATCTGAATAAACACTTATCTTTATTTAAATCCATTAGACCGATCGACCACTTTTTCAAATAAAATAATGACGTCCTTTCGCACATACGAAAACAATTAGACAATGATTTCCCACACCATTTCTACGAGTAATTAGAGCTAACACACCCGTGGGTCATGTCACCCACATGTGTATGTACTACAGGTCTCTCAATGAAAATCGATTGGGCACATGAAGAGAGAATATTAAGCAGCAACAAGTTGTTTCAAGTTATATGTTGAGAAAACAGGTCCTCGGGTCATATTTTCCTTCTTCTACGACCGGTATTCATTTTACCCGAGGGAAAATTATCTCTTGCGACGCATCCTATACCATTGATTGCCATACTGCTGGTAAGTTTTAAAATTTTCAAAATTTAAGAGTAGCTTTGCTATTTCACGTTAATTAGACCCCACCTTTAGTATGCTGCAAGTGTATGGGATCCTCGAAAAGTAGGCTCAATTTTGAAACTAGATCGAGTGCAACGTAGAGCAGCTAGGTCCGTGAAAAGTTGTCATGAACAAGGAAGCAGATGTCACGACACTATTGGAAGAATTAGGATGGGAGCCACTAGCTGACCGTAGGTTTAAATACAGGTTAAATTTACTGCGTATAATTGAGGCAGTTTCTTATCTGATGAGGTTTAAGACATATTACAGACCCCTAGTTAATATGGTAGATCAGCTCACCAATGTTAAGTCAGGGAGATTTACTGTAGAACGGATAAATTTGAAATGTAGTTTTTCCCTCTTACCATTGGATATAAAAATAAGAGATTCGACCTCAGGCGTGAAGGAGATAATAAGAATTGGTTGTGTTTATAATTGGTCGATATCCTGCATGTTATTCTTTTTATTCCATGGATCCAACTTTTTAACAGCTCTACTGCATGATTTGAACACACGAATCCTGTTAATAGATATTGTTGCAAGTTAAGTATTTTCTTTCGCGTGACATTGATTTCGCCGTTACGGCGGTTTGCGGGGTATTGTGCAGGTGTAGATTATAAGATGTGGACCAAGCAATCCAAAAGGACAACGCGGTGGGAGAATAACACATCACAAGAAAAGTTACATTGAACGCCACATCGTTCCATCAGAATAATAAATAAACAACTGATTCGGTGACCTTGACTGAAGTCGCTCCCAATCTGTCTGTAAGTCCGTCAATCTCCCCTCCTCAGGAAGCAATTTTTTCCGAATGGGCGGCAAATTAAGAGAAGATAAATCATAAGAGCCTCTCAAGATAAGGAATGTTTTTAAGGGCCAATAGAGCAATTGTGGCGAAAGGTGGGGACGCGACTGAGGTGGAAGGACATAGAATTGACTGCCGTCATACTAATAACCAGCATTTCAATCCGAAGATTGGCTAAAACTGTAGCCATCTGCGACTATTCGCTTATTATATAGCACGCAGGCTCCTCCCGGAAGTCCTTCCGTCTGAGACAATCCCTCTCCACGTGGCATGCGTCCCTTGGCCTTCATCTAGCGGCCTTTGCCTATTTTCCCTTCTATTATCTTCCTACGAAATCATTATTCCTCAAGGCGCACCCAATCAAATTGGCTCTCCTTTTCCTTGTCGTGATCCACAACGTCCTTTCCCATAACACTTTCAACGTTCCCCCGGCTCGACTCTTCTGTACACTTCCTCGTTTCTCGCTTCTTCCGTCCATTTCATCTCCAGTACCGGGTTTCGAAAAACTTATGCATCTCGTCTATGGACCGATATTCCAGCACACCTCTGTCCCCGTTACAATCCGCGCCATGCTCCACGGAAACGCCTCCAAGCACTTTTCCATTTCTGCAAGTTTTTCTCCTTTGCTCCTCCCTATTGCTCGTCTCCTCATTGCCTTCCGAATTCCATCTCATCCCTTGCACTGGCAGATTGGAGCGACAGGATATAAATTAATATAGTAAGAGAGAGAAGACACCCTCACTGACAACCACTTGTTCTTCCCTCGCACAGTAAACAATCGTGAAAAAAGCAACTATTTGATTTTTTAATTAAAAAAAAAATCGAAACTCAAAGTCTCAATGGAACACACTCGCCACCGCATTGCATCAATGCACGTGTGCTCATGTATACATGAAAAATATTATCACGATTTAGCGTAAGTGCGCATTTTTCCGTAAAAGGTTGTTGCCCCATTGCGCACAATCACACGCGACTTGCGCTCGTATTGTGTGGATGTACATAGATGTAACTTCACTTGATAACACGTCGAGCCCTTTCAGTCAAGAAATTAAAAAAAAAATACTAAGAGTTGATTCCAGGACTATTATGAATTTACCAATCAGGATATACTGGAAGCAAACAATTGTTAGGCACCTTCTGATGATACCGGAAATAATATGTTCGTAGCAGAATTCCACGGAGCTAATTGCGGCCATAAAGACTCCCCTTAACAGAATTTTACAAACAGGAAATATATATATATATATATATATATATATATATATATATATATATATATATATATATATATATATATATATATATATATATATATATATCATAGATATATTAATTTTCATAATTTCCACAGTTCAAAGAATGTAACTAAAAGACTTCCCCCTTCAATCTAATGAATCACTGAAATCATTTCCAATAATTTACGCGCGCTGATAACGTAATCCTATATTTGTATCTACTATATGCGTGAATTTTATTTGCGTGCTTTTAATTCAACATGTTTACGTTGTTTGGTGATACATTTTTGAAACTGGGTACTTTTCTGCAACTGGGAACTGGGCTCGTTTGGATGATAATATGTCTTAAATGTACATTTATGTCGTGCATATGAAAGGTAATTTTATTTCATTTCTCAATTTCAATGCCACTCGAATTCATTAAAGCACAATTGGACTTTCCAGTTGCAGGCACATGTCACAGTCAATAACACCTATGATGTCCACGCAAATCAATTAACAATATCAGAATTTGAATATTTCCATGCGTCTTTGATCGAGATCTTGATAGAGCCACCCACAAATCTTCGACAATACAAAGATATTTCGGCGTAAGATACCATCATTATGGTTTAAGCTCCGTCCGGAGATTCATTAACGGTGACGGCGACGCTCAGTTCTGGAAATTTTCGTCTGATTTCAATGCATGAACCCGATGTCACTTTATGATACTAAATTAATTCAAAATGTAAAGCGCATTCAATGCATTACATTGCCCAAATAACTCAAATTTTAGAGGAAAATTAAAGTTGGATAAACGGATGTTTTCAAATCGCGTATCGTACATTTTGAAATACTTTGTAAAAGTTATCTCAATTTCAGATCGAAAAACATGCACGATCACTGAAAATGGCACCCCACAAGGTTGCCATTCTCAAGAAATTTAGTAATTTCTACATTGATCGGCAGCAAAAAATGTTTCCCAAACTTATTCTACTTACTTCATTTTGGGATACACCCATTTATATACAGCGTACCTGAAAAGTGTAAAATAAAAGTTGTATACGTAAACATTCATTTATTTTAAGGAACAAGAGGATTCCGGTTGACATGATTTGGATAAATGGTGAAAAGTAAATAACAAGCGCGTCAATTGCAAGAAGCAAGCTCTGGTTTTTAATTTCGTTACCTGCACTTGCGAAGTCTGGGCTGTGCATAGTTTTCGCACAAGACGCCTATCCTCTGGTATACTCTCAAATTCAAGAAAAACGTTCAATGATTGCGCACAATTTACTCGGTCGAAATACCACTCTTCTCGTAATTCTCGAAGCATACACCTTGATTATTTTCTATCCTCCTCCCCATCGGAATATTCATTACTACACAAAAGGCATCTTCACCCCTCCCATCCATACCGATGTTTTTCGTTCTTCGTAAGCATGCATACCTTTCCCTGCACACGAACACACGATCCCATAGTCCTCACATAGTACGGCCGCTTTGCGCATTTTTTTGGGATTGGAACTCATGCTGATCTGACTAGGTCTTTGGGCCAATTTCCTTCCTCCCCCATCAATATTGAGTTCAAGACAATAAAATATCTTCCTTCCAGGCTTCGTTAAACGTTTCAGTATCCCGCGTGGATGTCAAACATCCAAAAACCCATTTTTCTTAAGATAATTGACATTTAAATTACGCAATCAATTATGCCTAAGCCCTCATCGAGACAACTCCTCTTTCTATTCCTAGATTCACTAACCTAATATCTTCTCACTTACGATGAAACAATTAAATTATTGGACACGAGAGTACGATACAGCGTACGTTTAAACGTGAGTTGAGCATCTTAAAAAACAATTTTTGGTGATTCCGAGGCACTGACGAATTAATTATTAGTTGTTTAACAAGGCATTTCATTTAAAGTACAGCATGTTTAAACGTACATATCAAAAGTAATACTTGAAAGGTCAAAAAATAATAAAGTCCTAATTCCCTCGAGGGCACTCCATATCATGCTCACATGCACAACAGCTACATACTTTCTCATGACCATAAACACAAATGCGTGCGTGGCGAAGTCCCGAGGCGTGGTGTACGTATTGCCGGCTGCGTCTAATGCCGACACGTCACCGCGACAGAGTGATGACCGATAGCACACGCCGCGTCACAAAAACTCGTTCGCTGGCCCAAACTGATTATTTCAAAGAGTGCCCTTTCAGTTTACCACGTTCAAAAGAGCACACGTCAACCTAAAGGCGAAGAAAAACCTAGACGTCTTCTAAATTTAAATGGGAATTGGTCGTCTACGAGGAAATAGTATTTTTCCATTTGCTGCAAACCATGGCGAACATTTTGACAGTGAGAAATGGATACGATCTGTTGAAAATAAATTGCTTCTACATTTGAAACACGTAAACAAACTATGAACCATAGATACATAACTTACAAAACGTTATGGAGTAACTTTGACCTTACCTAAAGAAAAATCTGCTTTCAGGTTACCAAAATATTAAGCGTGGGTCATGGCCGACAGCCAAATTATGCCATACTTAGGAATGAAAATGAACAAAATGTTATGAAGTATTAATGCATACATCCACCAACACACAGAGAATTCAAATAAGATCAATTCTACGGTGAATGGAAAAAACTGCGCTAGGAACAATGATTACGAATGAAAACAGACACCTTTAAAGTTTTACACTGTATACAAAAAAACGCCTTTAAATTGACAACAAGTATTTTTTGCGCGGAAATGCCAGGGTGGCATATCGCGAAGAAAGGTCGGCAAAACAGTAACATTAGATGATGAACGGAGTTTAGGAAAATCAACGCTGCACACTATTTTAACCGGACATTTGGGTTTTAAAAAAATGTCTGCAAAAATCGTGCCCAAGCTGCTGCATTCATTGTTCGCCAGTTTTTTTGCAAAGAATTCAATTACCTTGATCCTTGATCATTCCCCTCATTCGCCAGATCTCGTCCCCTGTGGCTTTTTCCTATTCCCAAAATGCAAAAATGTGATGAGGGGACATCACTGGGAAGATGTGGAGGACACAATAAAACAAGAAACGACAAGGAGAAAGCCCAACTGCCTTGAGGACTTCTAAAGGGTGCTTGGAAAAGAAGAAGATGGAATAAGTGAATACCCTACGAATGGAGAGTACTTTAAAGAAGGGGACAAAATGGATGTAGACTAAATTTTGCAAAACTAAAGTTTTCATGGCCTCAGATCGCGTATTTATTGGACAGTCCTCGCATATGATTTAGAGGGGGACATTCACTCAATACCTTCTGAATTCAATACAGAATAACTAACGTCTAACGTCTTGCTCTTTCCACCCTTCCCTCGCCTCTTTCATCTCAGCGGCGCAGGAACCTTTCCCGAGAGAGACGGGGGAGGTGGGACGAACCGAGGCGGATCAATAGGGGTAGTATGTCCGTCCAACAGGGGAGGGGCCGAAGGATCGCGCTAGGGGTAATTCAATAACAGCAGAACATAATACGTACTCGCGTTATGCCAATCCTGTTTTTTTACTGCGGAAATATTGGGTTTGGAAATATCGCATCTTTTCTTTGGTGTTTGCTCTTTACAATAACGAATGACATATTTCACCTGGGCAGTTTAAAATAACGAATCCATCGCAATATCTGGATAACACATAGCACCCTTTTGTTAACTGGAAAATTGGCGAGTGACATTTCATGAATCCATTTGTAGATTTACTGCGTCGAAAGGCAACGGTTTTCAAAACGTACGTATTTGTGTACAATGAGGAGACAAAATATCGAACTCTTGCATTATCAATCGATATATGTGGTTTGTATAAAAAGTATCGGGAAACGTTCGAAATAGATTTATTTCAGATTTCGCTCAAATTCCTCCAAATTCTTCAAAGTACATCCCTTGAGCGTCGACACACTTTTGACAGCGGCTTTTCCACGACTCGAAGGCTCTCCTGTGGGCGGATTCCGGTAGGTCCTTAAAGGTAAGCACGCCAGCATCTTTGACGGAACCTGGGGTCCCATGGTAGTATCCTTTGAGGAAGGATTGCACTTTTAGGAATATGAAAAGTCTGCTGGTACCAATCCAGGACCTAATGGGGGTTGGGAAATCGTCGCGGTGCAATTGCAGATGGTCTTCGCAAGGAGACACTCGACTCTGCTCTCTTGGTCGTCTATAAAGACCTTCGGGACTAGTTTATCGTAAATCTTTCGCATCATCACATTTTCAGTAATAATGGTGTTTGAACTGTCATCTCATCAATGCCAATACGAACTGCGATCATGGACACACTTAACCGACAAGGTCTGCATTCAGTAATTCACGCACACGTTGTACGTTGTCGTCGGTTCTTGACGTCCACGGCCGTCTTTAAAGGCTCGACCGCCACACTCTCTCGCCCATCTTTAAAGAGCTTGTGCCACTTAAAAACTGCAGTTCGTGACATGCTTTCATCCTTAAACACTTGGCAAATCATGTCCAACGTCTCCGTACACGATTTCTCTAATGCACCATAAAATGAAATGGCTTACCGATGTTCAATCGTCCGCTGCATTTTGTGCTGGCACTGAGTCATTCGACAGGTGTCCACTAAAAGCAAGATCTAGTCTGACGCTCGCAGGCGATCGGCGCTTGGATCGTGCTGAAGGTCAGACCCCTCCCCCCCCCCTACGGAACCCATGAGGTGCGCGTGTGCTGCGACGTGCAGTCACGTCAGGAAAAAATTATTCCCGATGCTTTTTATACAAACCTTGTACACAGCCAAAAGAGCCGTTGTTGTTTATTATGTAATTTGACCACCTTGCCGACAGTTGTTATTATTTTTTAAAAATAGCAATGCATCCCAAAAAACGTTCTCTTTATTTTCTGGTTGTCCTTCCTTTACAAGAAAACTGTCTCGTGAGACCCAATAAATGTATTCGCAATATCTCACTTTTATTTCGATTATCTCCGATTCAATACCTCGGATTCGGAGTCGAAGCGATATTGAGAAGCGGATGAAATTGCAATATCATCTGACATATTTTGGACGGATGTATTTCTTTCGCTTAAGAATAGGTGGCAGTTTAAACAATGAAAAAAATAAAAGAATTTTTCCTAGTCGTCCCCCATGTTTTTCATAACATGTTTCGATTTTAATTCCATATGCTATTCGATTTGACTCACCACAAATCGATTATAAGAGTCAATTTGTTCAAGTAAATCGAACATCGCCCCGAGATTTCAATCGATTCCTTCCTTAGATTTACCGATCTATAATCCAGGAAAGAGCAAGCGAAGAGAGAAGCCAACAAAAAAACACACTTGGAAAGAAAAGATAAATCCTCCCTAAACATGTTGACTAACAACCGCCCTCGAAACGATTGAAAAGGAAGAACTTCAAAAGGAAGTCTGAGAAAGAGTCACAAAAAACAGACAATAGAAAGTACAATGGAGAGGGATGAGTGCACTCATGGAATTACTGTGGAAGAAAGGAAACAATTATAGTAGGAAGTTTTACTCGCAGGGTAGAGGTCCCTCAAATCTTCATTTTCCAATACTAACTCTCAATGCCAAGAGAAACAAAAACAACTTAGTCCCCCCCAAATCCAGGTTTGGAAGTGATACCCTTGGAATCAATTTTTAAAAAACAATCACAGTGGGGGATGGTTAACTCAAAATGACGAACGGTCGACGAAAGGTCAGCCACAAAGGCCTCCAGCTCTCAATTTCAATTCTCGACCCTCCTCCTCGTCACGCAGATAACCGAACTCAAAATCAAATAAACAAATCCAATTAGTTTGAAAATACATTCAATTGCATATTTTGATCCGATTTTACAGCTTCAAATGTGTGTAACGGTTATTTTTTAAGTAAATGAGGCCATGTTACGATATTATTTATCTAAACATCGCCAGGTTGATAATTATTTCCTTTACAATACGACGTTTGATCAATTAATTACTTCGAGAAAATATTTTGAGCAATGAGTCGATGAAACATAATCCTTCCGCATTTTCATGACGACATACCCTTATTGATGACTCATCACATAACAGGTTTTTTATCCTATTTCATAAATACATTGAGAATTAATTTGTTTATTTGATTTGGTATCCCACATGCCAATAAGGTACGGACTAGGGGCTTCTAATGTTTTGCACAAATAACGTAAAAATACATTAAGTAACATAGACTGAGTCCGATTTACATACAGGGACGCACCCAAAAGTGGTAGGACTGATTTTCTCTGGAGCGAACGGAGCGGTGGAGGGGGGTCTGCCTGGCAGGGTAAGGTGGAGGGGGCTCTTAGCAACAGACCGACACCAAACTCAGTCACCTGCGGGCTGTCGTTGAGTGAGGACACCGTTTTTAGTGAAGCAAGTTTTTTGTTCGCGTCGAAAAACAAAATGAATCTGAATTTAGACCAACGTTATTCCGTAAAGTTTTGTGCGAAACTCGAGAAGACGGCAACTGAGACCCTCGATATGATCAAGCAGGCTTATGGGGACACTGCCTTAAGCCGTTCCACAGTATTTGAGGGGTACAAGATGTTTAAAGAGGGTAGCGAGCTCGTTGAAGACGACCATCGCTCCGGACGGCGGTCGACGGCAAGAACCGACACGAATGTGGACAGAGTGAGGGCACTGCTGAACACAGACCGACGCTTAACCAGTGCAGAAATTGCAGACCAGTTGGGTCTGTCTGCATCCAACGTCCAACGCATTATTTCACAGGATTTGGCCGGCCGGCCATCGCAAACTGCTGGGTGCTTCATCATGACAACGCGCCGTGCCATGGCGCGCTCGTCGTCAGACAGCTCCTGGCCAAATACGGCGTTGCCAAGTTGCCGCACCCGCCCTATTCTCCCGATCTGGCACCACCGGACTTCTTCTTCTTCCCCCTGATTAAAAAGCTCAAGGGACGACGTTTTGACTCGATAAAGTCCGTTCAAGAGGCTTCGACGAGGGTCATCAACGGCATCCCCAAAGAAAATTTCCAGCGGGCGTACGGGGAATGGGAGCAACGTTATACTAAGTGTGTAGCAGCTCAAGGAGTAAACTTTGAAGATTATTAAGTCGATTTAAGTATATCGTCCATAAAATTCTTGTAAAAAAATCAGTCCTACCACTTTTGGGTGCGACCCTGTACGCGGAAATTTTTTAAATGATAATTATTGAAATTTCTGAAAAAATTATATTTTTTACACACAGATAGGAGCACGTTTCACTCGGGAATTAAATTCCAGTCCATCCACTTCCATGAGGAGCGATTATTAAAACTGTTTTATTTCTTCTCCAGTTATACTGTATATCCAGTTACAGGCGTACGAATAAATCAGTTCGGCGAAGACGGACAAGGCCACTAGTATCATATAATGTTTCCGAGTGCCCTATAAAAGTTTTGCGTAATTTATTTTTTTTTTTCTGAAAAAAATTAAGAATGGCTGAGTCCTTCAAGAGAGGATAGGGAGAATCAAATGTTGCATGTTGACCCGTGGTCCCTCTCTCAGGTTATAAGCCCAAGTATACAGGGAGCATTCCTGAAGTAATGCAATTGAATATCCCGCGGCGCTCCCTTTGGTCGGAGTGGAATAAGCTAAGCTAAGCTTTAACGCGAAATCAATCTCAGTGCTCTCCAAGCTGTGGAAGCGGCAGGACGTCAGTTATTGCAAACCTCGGGATTCCGACCGCGCCACGAAAAAATGGAATCGACGATCGAACAACGTTACGCAATTACTAAATTTTATTCTTGACTGTAAAAATCTCTTGAGGAGACTAACAAAATGATTTGTGAGGCTTACGTGGACTCTGCTCTGTTCTACTCACACAAGGTTCGAGGTGTTTAAAGGCCTTTAAGGAGCGCCGGGAAGAGGTTCACGACGAACAACGCTCTGTCAACGGCCGTCAACCAGCAAAACCGACAACAATGTGGCTCGTGTTCGACAATTGTTGGACTCTGACCATCGATTGAGTATCAAGATGGTTGCCGATGAACTGAACATGTGATCTACTGTTGTGTTTCGCATTGTTACTGAAGATTTAGCGATGAGGAAAGTGTGCGCCAAGCTTGTGCCCAATGTATTTGCCCCAACGCTTTAAGAGTTGGCAAGTTCCTGGTCAAACACCAGGGACCAACGCTGCCCCACTCCCCCTAATAGTCCTGACGTCGTCCCAGGAGACTTCTTTTTGTTCCCTCGGATTAAGGAAGCCCTGAAAGGAACCCGTTTTTCGTCCATACAAGAGATCCAATCAGCCGTGACGAAGACCATGCGAGAGGTCCCCGAAGACGCCTTCAAGGGCGCGTACCGGACGTGGCAGAGTCTCTAGAAAAAGTGTGTAGATGCCCAAGGACAGTACTTTGAAGGATGTTTAGTGTTTGTGCAAATCAGTTGTACACTGACCGTCGATTGAGTATCAAGATGGTTGCCACTGAACTGAACTTGTCGTCTACAGTTGTCTTTGTTACCGAATATATAGCGATGAGGAAAGTGTGTTCCAAGCTGGTGCCCAAGGTATTTGCCACAACGCGCTACGAGTCCGCGAGTTCCTGGCCAAACACCAGGGACCAACGCTGCCCCACACCCCCTAGAGTCCTTACGTCGCCCCAGAAACTTTTTTCTCTTCCCTCGGATTAAGGTAGCCCTGAAAGTAATCAGTTTTGTGTCCATAGAAGAGATACCATCAGCCGCGACGAAGACCTTGCGAGAGGTCCCCGAAGACGGCTTCCAGGGCAGGGTCGTGGCAGAGTCGCTGGTAAAAATGTGCAGAGGCCCAAGGACAGTACTTTGAAGAATTTTAAGTGTTTGTGCAAATCTGACCAATTAATTACTTTAAAAAAATAATATCATTAGTTTAGGAACGCACCCTGTAATTTGCACATGCGGAGCCTGCTGGTGGCAATAAACGGTGCCTCACTTTCTCCTTGCCACCGTTACTAAGTATGTTTACCATTTTCAAAAGGTTTCGTTATAATTTAGACTGCTTAGAGCGAAATGCGTCAATCGACTTGTAGTTTCGAGAAACGGACCCCAGGGCGTTTATTATTAAACTTTCTGATCTACTTGTTTCGAGTGAAAACGCCATTGCAGAAGCATTTCTAATCTCACGGAGAAGTTTTGCGATTTTCGCCATCGGCGTTCATTGTGGTGCATCCGCCCTCAAATGACGAATAACCATTGGAAGTTTTAACGACTGCGCTTCCCGCCATTATTTCCTTTTGATTTCTCTTGACATACATGGCGACGTATGCATGCACTTCTCGCGGATGCTGTTGATATCTCCAGGAGAACAATTCCATTAAATATGAAGGAACACCCGTTTTTCTCGACCTAAACCAAAGCAAAAATTTAACAATTTTGCTAAAAAAAATAAAAGCCTTCCTTTTAGGAAGTCCTTTTAAGTTCTCCTCTCGTGAAGGAAGAAAATGGCACCTAGACACAAATACGTTTGTCAACAGTTGATGCGCTTCTCAGGATTACGAGTATAAGTGAACCGTTGATTCGTCCCCGCCAAAAAAACCTTATTGTATTTTTTATTCATAAATATGACAAAGGGGCATAGTAATCATTCATGTATTTTTTTAAATCAATACGACAAAGGAGCATCGTTATTATTAAATTCTTAGACTAACTTTTAACAAACATTAATAAAATACGTAGTAGTGACATCTTCTCGGATTTTCCAACAGGTTTCAAGTCCTCAATCTTCGCCGACGTTTACAAGAAAGACTCCCTCGTCGTCTCCGGGTCTATGCCGCTTCCTCGTGTCTACTCCCTCCCTCCCTCCACCCGATCGAGGAATTATTCAAAATTTTCAACTTGCGAATAGGAAGAGCTGTGGCCATAAAAAACGCTTGGCTCCCCTTTTTTTGGTCCATCACCCAAATATGTAAATGGGTGGGTCGCGGTAGTCCAGGGGGTAGAGCGTTAGACTACTGTCCGGAGGATCCCGGGTTCAATTCCCGGGCAAGCCTCTCTCTGGGCACCTACAGCTCCACCCAAGCTATGCGATTTTTCGTGTACCAGATCTTCCTGGGAAACCATAACCGGCACAGGGTCTCATGCCCAAAACGTCCGACTAAATAGTATGGCACGAGCCAACCGATAAGCAAACATCCTCCACAACCTGTCGACGATTTTTCAAAACAAGTTGCTTCACTGATTCAACGTTTTGATGTGTTGTTGGCGTGCTGGGGCGTCCAAAGCGTGGCTCGTCAGTGGCATCGTCTCGGCCATCTTGGAAGAGCTTGTACCACTTATAAAACATTTGTTTCACTCAGATCAGACTCGCCGTATGCCACTGTCAACATTTCAAGGGATTTGGAGCACTTTATCTCCTTTTTTTTTATAGACAATTTGATGCAAATTCTTTGATCCATTTTTTTATAAAGCGGAAAATCGCCGAGCACACCAAAACACGTCTAATATTTGTATCTGTCAATAACAAAATAAATATGCTACATCGTTGAAACTGTAAACAAATATTTGGGCATGTACACCAGCACAGTAAAACAAAAAAATCTTGAATTGAATGTATATTGCCCGCAAAATTTGAAAAGTCACCTTACTTCTTGAAAAGACCTCGTATATATACGCTCTGTCGGCGGGAAGAACCAATCGGAGTTAAAACACCAGGCGTCTATCAAATCTCCAACGAAAGCGGAAAAGTACACGAGCGAGGCCAGGGACAGGGCAGGCACCATTGAAACGAGACGGAAGGAAGGCAGGAGGCATCTCAGATTGGGAAAACCGCTCAATTCAGCCGTCACAGAGCACAGTATTATCCGTGCCCACGCCGTTATATGGGACAAGGCAAAATTACTTTGACACTCGCAGGATTCGGACCGACTGACGAAAGAGGCTAATGAGATCCGGCTTCGAAATAAAAATGTCAGCAGGGATCCCGGTAACCGACTCAGTAACGCGGGGAAACCGACACCGACATGTCGGTGGAGATGGAGGACCTAAACCCGTTGGAAAACATGAGAAGATTTCACCAATTCCATGTACCGGGAAAGTGCCATTAATTAAGAAAAATAAAATTAGGCAATGATTTGTACCCTTAATGAATGTTGCTACCTTCCCAGACACTAAAAAAGCTTCCCTGGCAACTGTGAGTTAATATTCACCATGCTCAATCAATTTTCGTCGTATTTAATCCATTACCTATCGGGAATATAGGTAACGCCATTGTTAAATGTTAACAATAACATATCATTGTAAATTTTAGAGGTGAAAAGTGAACTTAGATTTTATAAAAAGACAAAAAACCCGATGAAAAGAGAATGTATATCCTTCGTTAGTCACTTGGAGCGGCAATTACACGGAGGAGTCGATTTATAAAGGAGTGCGTCACTTGAAAGGCCTGCGTCATACATACGTACACCCTACATTCCTACATACATCCGCTATTAGCCACGGCCAGGTCCAATTGCGGAATATGAAAAAGGACTTCCCAGTGCCAAAACAACGCAAGCGCGTATTGACGACGTTGAGCGGTTGACCTTCGTGACTGCTCCTTCGGCTCCATTAATTGCATTAAAATATTGAGAGAAAACTTTCGGAAATAAATATTATGATTATATCTACATTAAATGCCTTGAATTCCAACCGCAGAAATAACACGGAGTACACTACTGACGGTTATGACGAGTGATTTGATATGCTGGGGCACGGAATGACACGTTAAAATATGTTATCATTTCTAGAACGCATTAAAACTAAAGACATCTCAGTAAAGGTATTGTACAGAGTTTGTCCCAAAAATAAGTAGAATGATTTTTCGCCACCAATACACGAGGCCGGAGTGGGGTGATTTGTGATGGGTAAGGTAATGGGATCTTGGGAAAGCAACGCGACCCGCGTCAGTTGCCTGCGGGTCGTTACAGTCGGCGGATTGTTGCTAGACTGGACCCCTGTTCGACGGTCACGTCACGAATTCACGATGCCACTTTCCATGGAGCAATGATATGCGATGAAATTGCGCATTACACTTCGAAAATTAGATTCGGAGACCATTGCCATTGTTAAGGATGCTTATGGAGATAGAGAAATGTCCCAAGTGATGGTTTTCTGCTGGCACAGGATGTTCTGGGAGGGTAGAGAGGAGTTTGACGATGAGGAATGCCCTGGATATCCATCAACAACACAGTGTGATGAAAATGCGCTAAAGTGAAACACATGCTCAATTATGATTGACCCCCAAGTTACTGGATGTTATCAGAAGAGTACAGAAAACCACAGTGCATTGCATTCTTACAGATGAGCACTTAGCCATGAGAAAGGTGCACCAAGATGGTCCCCCCAAGGTGCTAACAGAAGACTGCTTGTGTGTGACAATCTTGCCTTGGACCTCTTGGACCACTGTGAAAGGGGCCCGAATATTTCAGAATGGGTGGTTACTGGTGACTACGCATGGGTCTTTGAGTACCATTTTGGACCACTGGATTATGTCAATGAGGTCTCGACGAGTTTCTAGAACGAGGATCCTGTTGACGTCTTACAGTAAGCATACAACACAACTGGCGGAGGCACTGGCATCGATGTGTCGATACATACGGGAGCCCATACGAAGAATTTTAGCAATTTTCCCCAGATACTACCTTGATCAAAAATTTCCCGGAATTTATTCAGAAAATTAAAAATACAAGTTTATTCATCTAAATCTATATTGTCCCCTTCAAAGTAATCCCCATCGACTGCAACACACTTATGCCAGCGCTTGATCCAATCCTCGAAACATTTTTTATATTCGGTTTTCGGTATGTCCATCAGTGCTTCCTGCGATTTTTCCATTACTTCCTCTCGGCTGCTAAAACGCGTTCCCCGTAATGGTTTTTTAACTCGATTGAACAGAAAGAAGTCACAGGGAGCCAAATCAGGTGAATTCGGTGGCTGTTGGATGGTATTTGTTGCATTTTTCGTCAAAAAATTACGAATAATGATAGCACTGTGCGACGGTGCGTTATCATGGTGCAAAATCCACGAGTTTTCTGCCCACATTTCTGGTCTCTTTCGGCGAATTGCTTCACGCAAACGTCTCATAACGCCCAAATAACACTCTTTGTTTACTGTCTGGCCTTCTGGCAAAAATTCATGATGCACTACACCGTTGTAATCCATGAAAACCGTCAGCATTGCCTTCTTTTTTGACTGAAAACGACGTGGTTTTTTTGGTCTCGGCTCATTTGGTGAACGCCATTCACTTGCCTGATGTCTGGATTGCGTGTCGTACTCATAAACCCACGTCTCGTCTCCAGTAATGATCCTTTTGATGAATGTGGGATCGGATTCAGCCTCGCAAATCATGTCTTTTGCGACGTCAACACGGTCTCTTTTTTGCATGAAATTGAGGTCTTTTGGCTCTGCTACACGACGGAAACCCAAATCATTAACCACAATGTCTTGGGCGGATCCATAGGCAATGTTCAAGTCCTCCGCTATTTCTCTGATGGTTAATTTGCGGTTATTGACCAACATTTCTTTTACTTTATCAATTTTTTCACCGACTTTCGATGTCGATGGTCTGCCACTGCGTTCATCATCTTCGATTGACTCACGACCACTTCTGAACCGCTCGTGCCACTGGTAAACGAACGTTTTTTTTAGAGAATCGTTGCCGAAACACTTTTCCAACATTTCCAACGTCCGTGCGCCACTAAATCCGTTTTTTACGCAAAATTTAATACAAGTTCGTTGTTGCAAATTTAAATCCATTTCTGCAATTGTAAAAAATCGCCAACACACACAGAGACAGATGTACTCTTGGCTACGTAACTTTTGCAAATGTCAAGTTATGACACTAAGATTTAAAGGGAATATCAACAACAGATGTACCAATTTAACAAAAAAAACAGAACTCAAATCGGAACGATGGGAGCGCCACACGGTGGTTATTCCGGGAACTTTTTGATCGAGGTAGTATATCCTATTTATTTTTGGGACAGACCTTGCACATCTTTTCGATATTTATTAAACTTGAAAGATTCTTCGAGCCCCATGACGAAAAATTATTTAGGAATTTCTTAGGGTCCAAAAATCAGGGCTTTAACCATTGCAAAAAAACGTGATTTCTCAGAACAAAAATTCTAATTTAGGAATATTTCTGAATGCCAGATTTTTACTATGCGCACAGGACAGTTAAAAATTCTCCAACCATTTTATTACGTTACCTCTACCAGTATTTGACTGGGTCATTTTGAAAATGCTTTTGAAATAAATTGATAAAAGACATTGCAAAATCCAAAATGCTAAAAAAATTACTCTTTCCGTAATTCCATTATTCCTATAGCATGTATGTATAACACTGATTCATAACCGTTTACGGAACACCGTTGCCATACACGGGTCCACAATCACCTGAATCAGAGCCGATGAATATTCAAATTTGCCCTTGATCACTGCCTTCAAAATCCAGCCCGAAACTCCATTCAAACCAGTCGTCTGCAGTCTTCACCGCGGGAGAAAGCGAATCGCCCATTGGCCCCGTGCGCCAATCTGTTCATCGCGGGGATCATCGACACTCTCTCCCGAAAGTTTCCCATTGATCGGTTTCCATGCGATTGGATAGAAAATTAAGCGAACGTCCCAACTCTTTGCAAACCAAAATTACCATGACGAAAAATCATCCTGACGCAATCCTACCACCTCGCACGCTCCAAATCTGTGGCGACATAATCATTGACTAAAGTGCATCCATATGTTTCCCCTGGGACACTGGCTAAAAGAGGGTCGACTGGCGTTGACCGATCCCAGAGCGTCCAAACCAATCCCAACAGCCTTAATTTACACCTCGGATGTGCGGGCGACCGTCACACGGCTCTCATCACCGAATCTCGGGGGATGAGAGGACGCGGGGCGGGCAGGAAAATCGGGGTCGCGCCCCGCCCTCCTCCTTCACCCCGTCCCCCTCTGCCCTCCCTGCACACAGTCGATGAGTCTGCGGCATCTGAGGGCACTTTACGATATTCGTTCGCCAATGTATCGTACTTCTCCGTTCATCAACGAGGATCGAGGTTATGACGATATATATATATATATATATATATATATATATATATATATATATATATATATATATATATATATATATATAATGTATAACACTTAGCACTAGTGGACACAGACAAAAACACAGAAACACACAAAAAAAGAGACTCACTATTTTTCGAATTTTCGGTGGTCGTTGCCACCTTTATCAAGGAGGAGAGGGACAGAACTATATATATATATATATATATATATATATATATATATATATATATATATATATATATATATATATATATATGTATATATATAATATATATTATATATATATTATATATATATATTATATATATATATTATATATATTATATATATATATTATATATATTATATATATATTATATATATATTATATATATATATTATATATATATATATTTCAAAGACGAAATCCCGCCATATGGCGAACAAATATTCATTCACAAGGAAATAGATAAACAGAAAAGGGATAGGAACGCATATAGAGGCATCGTCCCTCTCCGCGGGGGGAAATTCCTGATACCTGCAACGTTGGGTCGCATTCCCTGCCTTTTACAGACTCTTTTGGGGTAGAGTGTTTCGTGGTGCATTTTCATGTGGTAGTGATGTTTCAATTTCTTGCTTGTTGTGTCCTGGCTTCCGTGTTGTAGGATGGCTTTCGTGCTGCATCATGGGGTGCAGTTTTTTAGTTGTTTTGCGGTATATGTGTTTGCATGAGTATTGGATGAAGGGATTTTAACATGAGTGTGTGCGCTGCTGTGGGTGTAATTTTCCGTGTTGTTTTTTTGCATGTGGTATTTTTCCTTTTTACGGTTGGTGACCTAACACCCCCCGCCACACGCCCTTGCGGCGGCTTGCGGGGTATTATGTAGATGTAGATGTAGAGGACGAACACAGGAGAGGTGGGGAAGGCGGAATCGAGCCGATCACAAGCGCAAAAATATTTCCTAGACCGGGATTTGAACTCCGGATCTTTCCACTTGCCAGGCGGATGCTCTCACCACTTGAGCTATCGAGGAAACGTAATTTACACTGAGAACTGCGGGGCCTTTTTGCAGCCAAGTGCCCCGATTCTTTGACCAAGAGATGGCGTCAGGGGGCTTTTTCACTCACCAAAGGACGAATGGACGACACACAAGCTGATGTTTTTGCTCTCGCGATCTCCTTGGGTGTGGCGATAATTATCGATTCCATTGAGCAACAATGAAAATAGCATCGATAGAATCCATATCGTCCTTAATCGATATCGACAATAGTATTCAAATATCACTTGTAATTTACGATGCATAGAACATATAAATGAAAACTTGTGGTACGAGTCTGGTGAGCTAAAACAACCCCTGTGACGCAATGCACCTCAACATCTTTCGCGTAGTTATACTGATTCACGAAAAATGTCACATAAAACGAATTAAAATAGACACTACATTGCATTGTTTTAGCACCCCGCAGTTCTCGAATGTCACACACGTTGACTGAAGTGAGCGTATATATGAACCCATTATTCACCAGGCCATACACACCGGTCTTCCCCACCTGTCCTTTCTTCCAATTCGCTGCCTACGAATGAAATCACGCAACTTATAGAAAGCTACATAAGATTCGATCTGCAGTTCCAAAAGACACCTTCTTTATTTTCGCTACACCCCGCCAGTCACGGCGAAGGTGCACGGTAGCGGTTGATAGGACACCAGCCATGTAAGATCCTCTTTATTTTTTTGGTACTTAAACAAGCCAGTGTTTGTGGCGGAGGGTTAATACGCACCAGTCTAATTTTGATCCGAATATTTTTACCCCTGCCGCGGTGGGTCAATGTTATTCTGATCCCTTATCGTTCGTGGAATAAATGACATTTTAAATCTATCTGTTCTACACTTAATCGCTCTAATTTTATTGACATGGTCTCTCCTACTTAAGTAAGATGGGGTTAATAATACATTTTCAACATCAATGCTATAGAGACGTCCTTCCAATTTATGCAAGAGATTTTATCTCTGATTTAACCATCATTCCGTGAGTGATTCCCAGCCTAGCTGCTCTATTATTTGGGATACGCTACGAAGTTTATCCTAACAACGTTTTATAAATATATCTACTCTACGCTGCACGCGATTCAATTCGGCAATCCATAGAACTTCTTGAGCATCCCATAAATTAGCAGTATATTCTATATGAGGCCTAAGCAGCGAGCCTTTTCAGCATATTTACCCAGCACTCTTCTAATAAATCCTAATTTTTTGTAAGCTTGTCCACATATCCCCCGTATATGTTTCACACAATCATATTAAGAAAACTAGTAACAGGAAGGTCGGGTAAGAATCCTATAAAAACATATGTATCATTTCAACGTAACCTCCTGTTTGTCGTTTGGTCGACGTAGATCTAGGAACATATCACCCGTGAATACGGGGGCCTACTGTTAACTACAATAAAAATAGTGGTAATCGGAGAATTTAAATGTCTTTACGCATCCAGGGTTCAATTCATGGAGAATGTACATACATACATATATTGAAATTAAATTTAAAATACTTCGCCTTTCCACATAAACCACTTTTATTACTTATTTTATATTTTATTATTAGTAATAAAAGTGGTGTATGTGGAAAGGCGAAGTATTTTCAATTTGATTTCAATATGAAGAATTTCCACCAAGTGACGCCAGAAACTGTTTCACATACATATATATTTATTTATATTATTAATGGTAGGCCTTTTTACCAAATAGTAAAAGTCTCCGGGGAAGTACGTTGCACCTCCTGCTGTCATGAAAACATAAACATTTCGTGGAAAAATGTCATTACGTGGAATCTCATTTTTTACAATGTATGCTGAAGTCAACATCCACAAATCCGTACGAGTCAGGTAAAAGGTTTTATAAACTTGCGCCTTGTTTCATAAACGTAATTCCTATCACCGATAATCTCAAACTCTGCATTGGCATCTCGTCACTTGGACAACGCCGTCCATATCGCATGTTTAAATCGTTCATGGGGACGATAATCATCGACCCTCAACACAAACCATCGCATGGCATAGGTGAGGACAGGTCTCAATAGAAGTGTTTCCTCAAGGTGCTCCTCCCATCCTCTGCTTCCTAAATTGCTACGCCCTTCCTCTCTACGCATCATTGCCAAATTTCCTCCTCGTTCTCCCTTCACAATAATCCTTTCGGCCGGTGAGCGCCGGAGGATTCATAGATTTGAATGCGGAAGGCAGGGTTCTCGCAATTAAATTTGACCCACACTCCGGGTCTCCAATGCGTTCATGTTCCTGAGTTCAGATTCAAACACAACGACACTCCAAATGAAACACATGGATCCGTTTTAATCGTCTCGCTAGCTCCAATCATCAACTTAACGAAAGGAAGCCTTCCCTTTACGCGGAAGTTAACGACAGGCCCGAATTTACAAACAACTCAAGATCCCTCGTGAGCCAATGCGAGCATTGACGAAAGAAGGACGCAACCACTGACACGCTCAAAATGTAATGACGCAAGAACGACGTGATTTAAAACCCAAACAGAGGCATTTTGAAATCCTTCATGGAGACGACATCAATGCGTAGTAGTAGTAGTAGTATTTAGGGGAGGCGACCGACAGCTGAGGTCATTTGCGCCATTAGGGATGGGCAGGAAATGATAAGGGTGGAGAGAAACCCGGCGTCGACATTAGCCCACTCTTTACGAAAGGCGCCAAGGGGTCCACAGCTTAACGTCCCATCCGACGGACGGCGTACTCACTCAAAGTGCCCTCCACAAAGCACCTCAAGTAGGGATCGAGATGCCTCTGAAAAATATAGGTCGTCGCCGGAATTTAAACCCGGGCCCTCTGGGTGGTACGATAGCCACCGCACTAATCCCGATCCCCGACATCAATTCGAAATGATCTGAAAACGATACACGAAGTTTTGCGCCGTTTTGAAATGTTATTGTCATTGAGCGAACGACGATTTACAGACTCACGTTTCATCAAAGTGGGAAGAAGTATGGAAAAAGAATAACCCTCAAATACAATTACCACGTGGCAACCAACATCTAAATCTTTCTGAATTATACGAGGTTTATCCAATAAATGCGCCAACTGGTGCAATCTGGCGGCCATGACGCGGACTACAGCGCCCCGCCCACTAGCGGCGCTAGTTGCCCGAGACCCAATGAGCCGTCTGTGCTTGGCGGATCGTCGAGCTGTGCGTATGATGCCAGTTATATTTATTTCTGCGGTCCTTGTGTTACTACTGATCGTCGGAAATGGAAATTGACGAAATCACGGCGCTATGAATCAACACCAAGTTTTTGGAGAAGTGCGGTAAAAGTTATCAAGAAATTACTGAAACGTTGACAGCTCTTTACGGTGATTATGCGCAGAAGAAAACAGCCGTTTTCAAGTGGATTAAATCAAGCCAAATAAATCAAGAAAAAAAAGCCGATCGAAAATCAAAGTCGTCCTCCTGGTTTTCTTTGATGTCGAAGGTGTTGTTCATCATGAATTTCTTCCTGAAGGACAAACATTATAAACTGAGTTCCACCTTCCTACGGTTCTCAAGCGTTTTGGAGATCGCGTGCGTCGTGAGCGACCAAATTTGACTCGAGGCGATGGATGAATCCTTCACCATGACAATGCACCTGCACATTCAGCATTGATTGAGCGCCAGTTTCTGGCAAAAAATTCAATTACCATCCTTGATCATCCTCCTTATTCGCCAGATCTCACCCCCTGCGACTTTCTCCTGTGCCCAAAATGCCAAAATGTGATGAGGGGACATCACCGCGGAGATGTGGACACAATAAAGCAAGAAACGACGACAAAACTACAAGGCCTAACTGCCGGGGAGGACTTCCAAGGGTGCTTTAAACAGTGGAAAAGAAGATGGAATAAGTGCATAGCAGCGAATGGAGAGCTCTTTCAAGGGGAAGAAATTGATATAGACTAAATTTTGCACAATAAAGTTTTTATGGCCTCAGTTCGCGTATTTATTGGACAGACCTCATATGTTCCCAATTTTAAATTAACGATCCCTGCTACTGCTGTAAGTTCACTTATCTTTCCAAACCTAGACTTTCCCTGAGGAATCCTAATACTCGTAAGAGATAACCACGATACTTGGAACTCTTTCAAAACCATCCTTCAATGACAGGTCGATATGAAAACCTGTCGGCACGGTTCGATACATACGAGTCATATCGCACGTCCCTTCGACCACGCGTCCCGCCACCTGCGCCGCCCATCCCGGGGGGGAGGGGGGCGCCTTCCCCTCCACTCCCTCCGTCCAGCGTGGCTAATCGCCTGGCGCCGACGTCCCCCTCATGCATGTCCCCACCACCCGGCGCCCCATTTCCTCCCCCCCCTGACCCATCATGCCCTCGATACATCGAACGCACGCGGAATGATGGGATGGGAGACGAGAGGGTGCAGGAGGGAAGGGGAGGGAAAGGAGGAAACAAGGTCGACGACACCGTCGTCCCACACCCCCTTCTCGCGCACCCACGCCTTCCCGGACGACAGAAGACGCAAAACGCACCCGCCCTGAGCCTCGAACGGAGAACAATAGGGAGGAGGGTGGGGTGAGGGGGCCGGGCGGGCAGCAACCCCTTCCACCCCCCTCCCAATGCGCCCTTCTTGTGCCAACGACCCACGAAATCCAACCGGGAAACAATCCAGGGCCTCGAGGTCACCGGTCAATTGGCAAACAAGTCTCCTAACAATCGCTAGTTAACGTCTCGAGAAGAGAGCACTGGAAGTGTCAGAGTGATACCATACGTATACTGAGGGAGTCACAGCGTGAAATAAAATCGAAAAATATAATAAGAAAATAAAAACCAATGAAATTGTTTTTTTCAAAATTCATGGTAAAAAAAAGTGCGAAACATAATTCACGTCGCATCGATCTAAATTTAAGTTCCGATGCCACCGATGGACGCAATTAACCCGAAGTCTGACTGCACACACTTGAGGCTTGAGAGCTGACCTCGAACAAGGCTTAAGTGTTTAACACCGCGGCGTGTGAAATTCACATATCATGGTAGGGGAGACAATTTCTTCCCCCGTGTGACACCTGCAGCTATCCAGAAAAGCCACACAGCTTGGGTGAAACTGAGATGCTCAAAAGTCGGGTCAGGAAAAATCGAACCCCGGCCATCCGGTCAATTAGACCATGGCTCTAATACTACGACGCTCAAATTTCTATATTTTGTGCATGGTAGCCATAAATCGAAGATAAAACTTATTTTTTAAGACGCTTGCTCTAAAAAATTAATCCCTTTAAAATGTACGTAAGTTTTAGATGCACTCGCCACTTTGGAATATTTTTTAGGATTGATAGCGATTGGAATCCTTAATCCACCTGGACAGCAGTATAACTTGGGATGTGAGACGTTCTTGGAGAAGAGGCAAGCACTTGTTCGAAGAACCTAAGGTTGCAAACAAGGAAGCAGTTCGTCAAGAGTTTCATGCGGAGCATGGCACTCTTATGGATCATGGAAATAAAACATTGGAATAGAGGACGGACGAAGAAGAGAAGCCTTTGAAACATGATTCTTGAGGAGAATGCTGAAGATTAAATGGAAAGATGAAACTGAGGAACGAGAAAGTATAAGTAAGAGCAGGGAATAGGAAAGGACCGCGTGGAGAGAAGTCTACGGCAAAGAACAAGTTGGAATGGCCAAACCTTGAGGCACAATGGATTAGTTAGACACATAAAAGAAGGTGAAATTGATGGGAAGATCCCGCACTAGGAAGACCATGGACAAGTAATAAGACAAATTAAGATGGACGTAAAACAGAAAAGATATTAGGGGGTAAGGTAATCAATACTGAATGGGGAGGAATGGAGGGCTGCAAGAAATCAATCTTAGCATTGAAATGCTCATGGTGATGGATTTATAATACCGCTTCGGACATTTTTTTTTACAAATTTTCAAAATTGAATCAAAGGGACTAAAACATGGGGATGGGAATATACTTTTGTCTCTATGACCGAAAAGAACATACGTTTTCACCATTCCTTTTAGAATTGCAGGCCGCTTAACCGGCCAGTTGCGAATTGGTTTTCAGGAGGACGACGTTTGCGCTCAACGAAAATACAGGGTGCGTTCCAAAAGTAATTTATTGAACTAATTTGCACAAACACTAAACATCCTTCAAAGTACTGTCCTTGGGCATCTACACAAATTTTTCTAGCGACTCTGCCACGTCCGGTATGCGCCCTTGAAGGCGTCTTCGGGGACCTCTCGCATGGTCTTCGTCGCGGCTGATTGGTTCTCTTCTATGGACGAAAAACGGATTCCTTTCAGGACTGCCTTAATCCGAGGGAACGAAAAGAAGTCTACTGGGGCGACGTAAGGAATATAAGGGGGATGGGGGCAGCGTTGGCACCTGGTGTTTGGCCAGGAACTCGCGGACTCGTAGCGCGTTGTGGCAAACACCTTGGGCACGAACTTGGCGCTGACACTTTCCTCATCGCTAAATCTTCAGACACAATTCGTAACGCAACAGTAGACGACAAGTGCAGTTCATTGGCAACCATCTTGATACTCAATCGATGGTCAGAGTTGAACAATTATTGAACAAGAGCCTGGTTGATTGGTGCTGATTTTGCCGGTTGACGGCCGTCCACAGCGTTGTTCGTCGTGGACCTCTTCCCGGCCCTCCTTAAAGGCCTTTAGCCACCTCGAAACTTGTGAGTAGAACAGACCGGAGTCCACGTAAGCCTCACGAATCATTTTGTTAGTCTCCTCAAGAGATTTTTCCAGTTTAGCACAAAACTTAGTAATCGCGTAACGTTGCTCGATCGTCAATTCCATTGTTTTCGTGAAATGGTCGGCCCGCAGAAGTTTACAATAATTGACGTCCTGCCACTACTACAGCTTGAAGAGCACTGAGACCGGTTTCGCGGCAAAGCTTACCGTCAACCCCACCAACTCCAACTAGTTGATTTCATTGCAACCAATAGGACGACGTTAGGCAAACGAGGTTGGGGGAGGAAAAGACAGTTGGCGCGTTGGAGGGAATAAAGGAAGATTCGGAATTACAGCACAGTTTAATGTAGTGAGGGATGACAGATTGGCTGGTGTTAGGTTAGGTTCAACAATGTATCGATTGCTTGGTGGCCTATCCGAAACTTATCTTTAAAAAATAGACTATCATTATGATGCAAAGCATACAGCCAAACTACATTTCTTTGAAAACAATAACCTTAACTTTTTTCATGGGATCTTTACAGAAATAACGATCGGTCTTTCGATTAATACTGACTTTTTTTTCAATGGTCTCACCGGAAATCGGCACGGTTTTACGTTATTTTTTTAAACTTTTAACGAAGTTTTATAAAGAATTAACAAACTCGAAAATAGTAATGCGGTGGAGGTGGGCATATTGAACATCAAGTTCATTTTTTCAAACGAAAAGCCCCCCCCCCCACCTCTCTCAACAACGCTGACTAATTTTAGCACGAATTAGGTGAATTTCGCTCCCTTCACATCGACCTTCAAGACCTATTTACGTCCGGAAAATTAGCTTCCGGAGTATTACGACGTTTTCTCCAATATTGTCCCGAAACAGTCGAATTGATACATTCCTGTTCGAGCACGACACATAAAAACAGCTTTAGGGCTTTTCTCTGCACAGGCTTTCACGAGGTGATCGGGGTAGTGCGGTGGCTCACGAACTGGCTCCCCACCAAGTAGGCCCGGGTTCGAATCCTGGAGACGAAAGATATGTTTCAGTGGTATCCCGATCCTTACTTGAGGTGTTTCGTGGACAGCACTTTGAGTGATTACGTCGTCCGTCGGATGGGACGTTGAACTTCGGACCCCTTGGCGCCTTTCGTTAGAGTAGGCTAATGCCGACGCGGGGTTTCTCTCCACCCTTTCTTTCCCGTCCATCATTTACAGCGCACAAATCCTTAGCTGTCGGTCGCCTCTCATAAAAACTACTACTACTCCTAGGTTTTCACAAAAAATAGAAAATAAACGTAGTCTAATTATCCTTCGCAATGAGAAATTATTGTTTGGCAACACTCCTCATTGCATCAGAGTTTGTTATTACGTAATAAAATGAAACCAAGGTAGATGCATTGCAGTGGCTACATTAGATACTCATTTGTCCAGTATTTCGGCAAGTGATACATTAAGTAAGAGCAAAGAGGAGGAATACATTACAATAAGAGTACAGTAGAGTCGAACAATACGGAACTTCAGCCGTTGAACGGAGTCTCAATCAATTTTTTAAACAAAATTTTTAACTTCACCATTATTAATGGATTTGTACCAAGACAATCTAAATCTTTACAACATGTGTCCGATGTAACCGTAAGTATACTTGATGTTTGTTAAAATTATTCGTGTCCATATGGTTACAATCGGCAGGCATGTCACTTTTAAGTTATTACGGCCCAAAAAAACAATATTTAACAAATCGTTTTAACTACACAATCTGAATTTTTATTACTGTTGTTTATCGTACCAACACGTGCGTATAAACCCTAAATGTACCGTTTCTCTGAATACCAACCCACAATTGCAAATCATAGCAGAAATTAATTAAATAAGCCTGCAACAGTTGAGGCACGAATGGTTAAAAAAAGTCGTGCTCAAGAAAAATGCCGGCCCTAGGAGATGCGAGAGTGAGATACGAAGGAAATTGATGCGGGGGAATGGCGGAATATTCGCAGGCAACAGCTAAGGAATATCTCGATCCTGAGGTTATGAATTGAAACATTCCTCCGGAGAAAATCACGCCAACAAAACTTTTGAAAGACTTTCCCTGGCCCGTGTTCGTGTCGCGTTTATCGTCCAACGTCCACTAGTACGCGAGTGTCCTCATTACAGCCAGCGCCCATCGACCGATGACCGGGCAGGGCCACGCTCTCGAGACGGTTCCCTCCAGGAATCGTCTGGAAAATCAGACACAATTTCTGATTCTGATAACCGTAACTCTCCATGAGCAACAAATGAACTTTCTTAGATTTCCACATTTTCTTAGGTCCCCAGAAATAATCAGTCTCGGGTATTCCAATTGCCTTGTGTGTTAACGTTGACTAAATACGAAGGAAGGCTGAAAACTAATGCACACATGACTGTAGACCACAAACAAAATGAACTTCAGGAGTACTCCTGGTGGCATGTGGATTTAACATTCCCCCTAAACACGCATGCGCAGGTTTAAGGTCGTTACATTCATCCGGGGTATTTCGAGAAGCGGAAATATGGAGACGTGTTCTAGTGCTCTGTCAACGCGAGTTAAACAGCATACTGTTATCGAATTTTTAACTGCTAACAAAGTGACTCTTACTGGGATTCATCGTCGTTGAAGGCTGTTTATGGTGACAATGCTGCTGATAGGTCTACTGTAAATCGATGGGTAGTAAAACTTAGTGGTTGCGAGCCTGGAAAAGCCAAAATTGTTGACGAAACATCGCACTTCGGTTACAGCATACAGGGTTCGTCCGGAAAATAAGTGTACTGACTCCTGGGCTGGGCGCGCCGCTCCAGGCGCGCCCAGCACCGCTCTGACGGGCTGCGATTGGAGGGGGGATATGTTGGCAAGCGACGCTGAAAAAGGCAGTCGGCTCTGAGCTGTGGTGTAGTGAGGAGCTCTGTTAACGCGAACCTCCACGCTCGACCCACGTCACGGAACGCGATGCCGAAGTTTTTGGAGCAGCGTTATTCCATCAAATTTGCGGTAAAGCTTGGGAAATCGTTTACCGAAACTGTCGGTATGATTAACCAGGCTTACGGAGTGTCAGCCATGTCCAGAAACATGATCTTTCGGTGGCACAAGATGTTCGTGGAGGGCAGAGAAGAGGTCGACGACGAGTCTTCGAGAGGTTCCCGATGATGCCTTCGCGGGAGCGTTCCAGGAATGGGAACGCCGCTGGAACAAGTGTATCGACTCACAAGGGTCCTATTTTGAGGAATATTAGCTTAAGATATGTAAAAGTGTAATAATTTTTTTTCCTGAGCTCAGTACACTTATTTTCCGGACGAACCCTGTGTATCTTGACATTAAATGTCACTGCGGAGGCATTTTGACGTCACCCGAAAAATAATTTTGTATTCACATAGATATCCGTGACTTGACACATGATTTTTTTCCGAAACGTCTTCGTGAGGTAACTCCGAAGTCACATGCCCTGCGCGAGAGCTTTAATCCAATGTTTCCCCCCCGAAGAGGTGCAAGGGTTCACGAACGCCAATTATCACTTGCACATTTTAATCGGGCTGCAGAAGTTTTACCTGCTGTAATACTTTTTAAAAAGATATAACGATCAAAGATTCGATAAACTAAAGTGAAGAGCTTGATCTCATTAGCCCTCGTAACGAACAAGATATGACCGTGGTAGAGAACTACTATAGGGGGTGGCATGGTCTTGCGGGTCCACGGAGTCAAAAAAGCAAAATTTCCTTTACAAAGCATGGGAAACCGTTGAATCTTTCTCTAATGGTGAATTTTATTGAGTTTTCCAAGCGAATACAGTTATATTTTTCAATCATTGACCTCCAAGGGAGTTACACAGAGATTAATTCGAGAAAACTTGCGTGACAGCAGTAAAAGAGAAAATATTCAACGCCACCATGAATAGATTTAAGTAAAAACATTAGACGGTCAAAGCACAGCATTACTTTTGGATACCGTCGCCACAGGCGCTTTGACAGGAGATATCTGATCGGTCAGCAATAACGTTGAACCCCGGCGCCAACCATGGGCCGCATTGACAAATACAAATAATTAATTAATGAAATACGATGAAACACAACATAAAGCACATTCTATACACTTCGGTGAAAGCAATGGCGTGTACCAAGGACAAAATGGAAATGATTAGAGGGAATGGTAATAGAGGCATGGGAAGAACCGAAATTAGGAATGAAAAACGGTTGAGAATTCATGCAATCAAATAGGTTTGCTGATGACCAAGCTTTAGTTTGCAAGTCAGCCAAGGGGTTGCAAGCATTGATGGGCGCATTGGCAGGACAGTGCGATAGATATGTGATGAGAATATTATTATTATCATTAAGTAATCTGCCGGTTAAGGTACGTTTTTGATGTACACAACTACCAAATAAATATTTTCTGACTCCTAACAAAACGTGATGAGAATAATAGTAACCAAAAACAAAGGTTAAGCGGTTTTCCAAAACGAGAAACAGATCTTGGAAGAAAGAGAGATCTGGGAAGAAAGAGAAATCTTGGAAGAAGGAGAAATCTTGGAAGAAGGAGAAATCTTGGAAGAAGGAGAAATCTTGGAAGAAAAAAGATCTTAGAATAACAAAATGTCTTGGAAGACAAAGAGATCTTGGAAGTGTTTTGGATCAAAATGGTGAAGTAACAGGGCTATTGGAAGAACTGCGTTAAACGCTTGCTTTTTAAGAAGCTTTCACAAGAAGGAGGGAATTGATGATAGGGCCGTTGAGTACGGATGTTAAGAAAATGCTCGTCAAAACTATAATATGGGACGTGGTTTTATACAGCGCGGATAGATGGTCAATGAGACAAGATAATAAGCATAGATTAGAGGCTTTTGAAGTTTCGTAGTGGAGAATGATGGAAACGGTAAAATGGACTGAAAGGAAAACCAAAGAATTCCTATGGATCGTGAAAGAGGAGGAGAGGGGATTGTTTTGGGGCAACTCCATAGGAGACGTTAAAGGTGGATGCAGAACATTTAGATTGGCGATGGAATGCAGAAGAATGTGATAAAATAGAGGGGGGGATAATAGGATTCGACAAGAAATTGGGCCCCACGAGTCTCCAGTCAGTAAGACAAAAATAAACCCAGATTGAATATTGCCGCCCACCCAATGATACCAAACAGTAATAATACTTTTAAAAGTTCTTCCAGGGATACTCATATTCATCACACGCGTATTATACAGGCTTATTAATTTTTCCGTCACTTAAAATCCATCTCAATGACGTGTTCATGAAATCTCCCCACATTTCTTTGAAAAATAACCGGCGATGTCTTGCTCCCTATTATTCCAGAAATTTTAATCACTACCTCTTCTAATCAACGTACCAAAATTTTTGGAGATCACCCGCTGTATCTCCATAAAAATATATACTAAAACAATGATTACTCCTCATCTTCATCTCTTTCATTTCCTCAATCTAAGCATTGGAGGGGGGAGAGGGGGGGGGGTGCTCGTAATCAAGTGCCCGAATACCTCAATACTTAAAATCTGCTTGATCCATATCAGTGTGGCTGTCGAAGAAACCATGGCACCAATCCACTAATTATAACCACAGATGTTAAAAAGACCGGTCATCCATCTCGTCACTTTGTTGTGCTGTTCGATTTCAGCAAAACTTTCGACCTTGTAACTCAAGTAAGCACACCAGGTAAAATTAGAAACTTCACTTTTCATCTTTTGCTTGCAATTATTTTATTGAATTGCGACAATTCTGAGATGCCAAAAGGCACATGGGGATTCCTTTGGAAACGGCTCTCGGTGGCTACCAAACACCCGGGGAGGGCACAGGGGTCTGTTCCAAGCGCCTTGCTCGTCTTTATTCATTGGCTAGAACTTCTCGAAAATACATCAAAAACTGTAGTTACAATCTATGCATTGACATTTATTAATAATTTAACCTTCACGAACTAGATCCTTGGGAGAAAATCTGGCAAAAAGAATTAGATGAAGTCCAGAGAAAATCCGCCAGATGCCTTGAAAATTGTTATAATAAGAACACAAGGTCTCTTAAGGGATTTAGGCTGAGAGCAACTTGAAATACAGAGAGAACAAGCGAGACTTACACTCTTAGAAAGGTTCAGAACATAGGAGTTTAACGATGACAATAAAAGGAATTATTGCTATGACCCCGCACTACTCAAGTAGATCAGACCACAAAGATAAAATAAGGGAGATAAATTCCAGTGCAGGTAGATAATACAAATACTGATTCTTTCCCCGAACAATCAGAAATCATAATATTAAGAAACCTTAGCCACTTTATAAATAATAAAAACATTTAATTTATAAGTAGGAACAAAATTAAACATTGCAAAGACATCAGGTAGGCCATGTTTTGTTTGTGGATTGTTTCAATTTGTGGTTTTTGCATGCGATTTTTTCCCTAAAAACGGGTGGTGCCCTAACACCCCCCGCCACACGCCCTTGCGGGGCATTAAATAGATGTGTATGCCGCGCTCAAGATATTCATCCCTGATGCTTCTAGCACCGTCAAGTGGTTTAAACTTCCATCCATGAAAAATCCTAAAAACAAGGCAAATATAGTATTGCTATGGATGCTAACTATTTTTAAGCAAAATTGTGGCTGGAAATATTCCGCGGGTTCAAGTTGAAAGATCCTTCCCATATTCTCGTATTTCAGACCTGCACGGATCCTTAAGTGATGCACAAAACAATGAATTGCATTTGTAACAACTACCGTTAGTGGTGGAATTATCCCACCGGGACGGATATAGCTAGTCGACACGAAAGAGTTCGCATCACACTGGTCGGCGATATTTTTCATTTGTTGAGGATGGCAACGGTTAATCCTTATTGAAAATGAAGACATCGGAAAGGGGTTGGAGAGAGTATTTGAATAATATTTTCATAAAAAAAAGAGACGCAAGAACACTTAAAGAAGGGCATAATCTCGACTGTGGCGAAAGAGAAGACTATAAACATATTACTTACTACACGGAAACCTGAGGCAGACCTTTCAGTACAAATATTCCTTCTTTCCCCGGACCATTAAGAATTATAATAGTAAGAAACAATAGGAATAGTACCGACATTTCAGTTTCAAGTCATGTAGTTGATATTAAATGTATTTCCATTCACGTAAGTTGAAAATGTTTTCGCATGAATATCGCATTCGCTTCTGGGGGTGTAGATTTGTACGTATTTGTTGGTTTTGCATGTGGTTTTATCCTTAATTACGCCTAACACCCCCCGTAGGCCACACGTCTTTGTGGGGTCTTATGCAGATGTAGATGAGATACTGCCGAGACCTGGGATTCTCTATCATTATAAATAAATAAATGCAAAATCACTTGGACGTTTTCAAACCAAGGCATAATCTCCTAATAAAATGAATTCCAACAAATGTCCACCTGTAATGTTCTCGTAGTAGGGACAACATTAAAGAACAATTGTACAGGGTGCGGCAACATAACGATTTCAAATGGTCTAATTTAATTCAATTTCCATTAATGCCGTTTCTATCTCACAATTCAATATGCCTGGACCTAAGCTATCTTTAACTCTTTTATATTTCATAATGTCTAAACTTATTTGTCTAATAATTCTTACCTTGTTTATACTTTATGTATTCTTCCCATTTATCTTGAATCTTCCCCTGGCAAATTAATTTTCTTGCATTAACTTTGATAGTGTTCATGGATTTTCCCTTCTTACTCCCTGATGATGCTCTCACCTTCCTACTAAGGGCACACACGCCATCCCTTCTCTGCTAACTCTCCACGACTTCACACAGCATCAAATACTATGCTTCCATTAGTTTCCCATTTATTCCCTAGCATGCCCTTCCACCAAATTATGAGTTAACATTCTGCCATTTCCTTTTCCTATCCATCTTAACCATTTTGTTTGTCACAAATTCAGACAGTACGACGCGTAAAAATCATTCACCTTGACCAGGATTCACTTTCCTGGTCTAGGCAAATGATTTTTACACCGTAATTCTGCATTTTAATGCAGCTTAGCGGATTACGGCGTTAAAAGTTACTGTTTTGATATCCCCCAGAGTTATTTGCATTGATTTGTAACCATTAGTTTCCCATTCGCTTTTCCCAGAGTTTTGTTATGGACTTCCAGTAACCCTTCATTCACTTTTCATATACTTTACATGAAAACATTGGAAATAACTTTAATCCATGGGACTCATTTGCCTTTCCTCCACTCCCAGCTAAGGAAGCTATGTCGTCGCACCCTGCACGTTTCTCTGACTCTCACACGACCTCGTACACGAGGCATTTGAATAAATTTTGTTCATTTTGTTTCTTTGTTTGCTTTTACGTTCGTAATAGGTTCTCATGGGTGTTAACGAATAATGTATGGGTCCGATTGAAGAAAAGAACGAGGAGGATATACCCCAGTAGACAGTGGTAGACAGAAATTGAGGCAATGAAAACAATGATCCGAGGTGGAAAGGTTAAAAGGACACTTAGTGTCAAGAAAGAAAGCGAGCAAACACTGGAGCCCAACGTGAAAAGCACGCGAAGACAGTATCGTTATAGCTCGACTAAATAGAGACATCGTTTCGCAATATAGCAACACTTTGCGCATACTTTCACGTGAAGTCGCAATGAATGTGAAGGCTTTTGGAAGGTGCGCAAGTGATACCACTTGAATACACATCGTGTGTTATTCTGGGTGCCAGATGACAGCATCAGTGCGCAAGGCATTTACGACTGGGACGGGATGTCCATGGCAACCGTCCCAATTGAGCTATAAGTTCCGAGATGCTTAGTGATGTCGAGAGAGGATGATTGGGAATAGCCAATCGCAGGCAAGCAACATCTCACGGATATATTATTAACGGTTCAAAGATCCCCTGCATCTTCACATTGTGAAATGTATCATAAGAGGGAGCAGATATGTGAAATGCATGCTTTGAAGAGATGAATTCCACTCCTGAGCAAAAGAATTACATCACGCGAATTATAGTCATGCGCAACACCGGCCAATTCAACAAAAGTAAATAGATTTTAAAGGATTCCAAACTGATTCAACCTTCCCTCTCACTAATACTTTTGTTTTTACTCATGGCATTCATTCAGTATATATGCCTACCTTGAAAAAGAAGCAACGCAATCTACTGTTTGAGGAAATAACATCTAAATGCACATTTTATCAGTTTCCAGTAGGACATTTCATCCTTTTGGGATCTGTAACACTCTAACCTATGGTATCCGTATATTTTCCCAGCAGATCTGGGCTTCTGCCCTCCAGTGATCGATCCCATCACAAAACTTCGACTCGAGGCCAAGGCTTTCGGCAGAAGTTTTCCATCACGGGAATTTTCATACGAAAGATATCGAATTAAATTACGTTTTTTCAACTAACACTAACCGAGAGCTCTTCACAGTAGTTTTCCCAAGATTTGTTCTTCGAAGAAGAACATACTACATGCCCTACACCGGTTCTCGTGGACGATGCCGGAATCTAAGACACGAAAACGATCGTTTAAGGACGAAAAAAATAATTGTTTCACAAAACACTAACATTTAAACGCATTATTAAAATATTTCAGATTATCTTTAAAAATAAAATACGCTCACGTTTCCACGCTACCTAGAGTAGTCACGATGGAGTTGACTCCTCATCGCGAAGCTGAAAATGGTTCGTTATGACTACGTCCATCCCGTCGTAGTCAGTTCCGGTGGAGCCATTTCAATTTGATTCATGAAAATTCGAGGAAGAGAGCATTTATACCCCATGATTCTCAAGGAGCTAGGCCCGAATCAATTAAAGCACTGCTCCGCTCACAGATTGAAAAAAAATGAGAAGAGCGATTATGAACAAAAATTGATACCTTTTCGATCTGCATGTAAAGACTGCAAAAAAATCCGTAAAAAAAGGGCTAACCTTCCCACTTATTAGTTTCGCCTGATTTTTTTTAATTTCTTTCCAGCATGTGTTGCTGCTCTCCTAGCTCTGAATGCAAACTCGGGAGCGCTCCCGTACAGTCTGCCCGAGTTGTCCCATTTATCAACGAACAACTGGAACAAAATTGGCGTGCAAATGAAGTTTCGCAGCAATTTCTGTCGATGATCTCTTCATATTAACCCCTTCCACGCCGTGAAAATCTTATGCATGCCATTAACTAATTTCTAACATAAATGTTTTACTTTTACATGACTTCTTAAAATGTTATAAGTACATACTAATTAGTACTTTAAATGAACAGCACGTGTTAAGAGAAGCTTTGACAGGAACGGAAACCAGGGAGCGAACAAATGCGTGCTATCAGGTCATAGGGGGAAGATACAGAGAGGGAGGGCACAGGGAACAAAGAATGGAAGAGAAAAAAAACTAAGAAGTCAATGAGAAAAATCTTTCCTTCTATAAGATCAATGCCATACTTGAATCGATCCATATGCATTGAATTTTTCAACTATGTTGCCATATTGGTGAGCTTTCCCTTTCCCTCGCCTGAGAACTCTCTCTTTTATATACATATATATATATATACATATATATATATATATATATATATATATATATATATATATATATATATATATATACATACATACATACATACGAGGGTCATCCGGAAAGTAGTACCCGTTCGTGAATTAAAGACACAAAAGTAAATATTAACAAACATAAAAAATTTTATTTGAAAGAGGATACTTTAAACTACTTCTCAACATAATCTCCAAGCAAATTAAGGCATTTGTCATAACGTGTGACAAGTTTCTGTATTCCTGCTGCATAGTCCTTCGCCGCCAGCTCATTGAGATACGCGAGGGACCCATCTTGCACAAATTTTTGCATAATGCAGATGGTGTTTAACAATTTCATGAACAATTGTTCGAGAAACATTGGGAAAATGCTCACAGATGTCATCAATTGTGACGCGCCGATCGTTCCTCACGAATTCGTCAACTGAGCTCACCAGTTGGTCTGTAATGACAGACGGTCTCCCCGAACGCTCATCGTCGTGTGTGTTCCCCCTCCCCATGTTGAAGTTGCGACACCACCGCCGAACAGACGACTCGTCCATTACATTGTCTCCATACACCTCCTTTAATTGGCGATGAATATCACATGGGCGAACGTTTCTTGCATTGAGGAATTTAATCACTGCCCTCACTTCACAACTGGCGGCGTTCTCAATTTTTTTAAACATTGTAAACAATCACAGAAACAACACAGGCAATGCTAGCGTCACGCAACTTGGCTCAGAGAAGGCAGACAAGCCACTGAAGCTATCTGACCTCGTCCAGCGGCTACTCGCGTCGTCAGCACTTCATGCGGCACGAACGGGTACTACTTTCCGGATGACCCTCGTACGTATGTATGTATGTATATATATATGTAATATATATATATATATATATATATATATATATATATATATATATATATATATATATATATATATATATATAATATATATATATGTAATATATATATATATATATATTACATATATATATTTATTTATTATGAGAACAACGATTGGACCGATTGTAACCATTTAGCTAATCCATAGTTTAAAATGTTGACCGACCACATCAATTAATATTTACGCCCCTGAGTCGCGACCCCCTCAGCCTCATCAAATCCTGTATCCGCACGTCCCTCATATTTATTGAATAAAATGCTTCAAAATTTACAACTCAAATGTGGAAAAAATGGTTATAGAGGAATGGCAAGAAGGACACGAGATAGGAAGTGGAAGCCGAAGGGGAATTAAAAAAATTAGTTTGGTTAGCGGATGAACGCATTTAGTTTGCCAGTCAGCCAAGGGGTTTGCAAGCACTGCTGAATGCATCGGAAAGGCAACGCGATAGGTATTGGACACAAATAAATGTAAAGAATAAAAAAGGGAACGCGGTTTTCAAAAAAGGGAAAGGCTAAGTTATAAACGTTAGAATAAGATGTGGCCAGAGAGGAGAGGGTGTTGTGGGGAGAAATCAAAGGCAAGGCAGGCGAAGAAGGGTGCATGTAGAATTGAATAGGGACTTACAGCAGTGTCGAATGTCAGGTTGTGAATTGTTATGAGAGGAAAGTAAATGTATCGTTGTACACTTTGCAGAGGCCTTGTCCATCCAAACCTACGAGGAGCCTCAACAGACAGAACACCCGTTAAAAAAAAATAATAAAAAGTTTCCATCGGAAAATGTATGCTTGTAGTCACCGAATATCACAACATTGGAGAAGGGAACATGATTCAAAGAACATGTTGGGGCTCTCTTCCCCTAAGCATGGACAGGACGGTGCGATGAAAATTAACGAAAACCATGGCGCGACTTCATCGAAGAACATCTTAATCCATTTTCCGAAGAAACTGCGGGAGATGCCGCAACATTAACTTTTAACGGAGTCATCCGCTAATGTCCACGGTCAGGGGTACATGGATAAATATAGCCCAAGCTTACTTTCTAAGCTAAGACAAAATCATTTTTTCCACCACGGCTACTCAAAATTTTATTATTAGAATTGAAAATTTTTCTTCTTTTTTCAAGTAACAAAGTGAATTATAACACAAACGCGATAATTTTCACATGCGATAGTGAATTTAGGGAACCATTCGAATGTTAATGCGAATATCTCGCATATTACTTAACGTAATCACTTAAGATTAATTCTCGGTGCGGCTTTAAACGGCTTGGATTTTATATGCATGTTTATTAAGGCGGCAAAGACTAAATCACGTTAAAACATTAAACTCCCTTTTTTAAAGGGGTTTTGTTCCATGAAAAAGGAAGTTACGTTGTCGCAAAATGTATTTAACGAGCTTGCAATCCATTTTGCAACTAATTTCAGAGTAAATGACCATTTCAATAATTCAGCTCAAAGAAGATTGATGAAAAAATTAGTGGAGTGGAAGTGTGACGATGAACATACACACTACGTAAGATACGATAAAAGGAAGCCATTACTGGACTAATCCTTTACACTTGTTTCTTAAGGGTTAATTTGGGGGATGATTTATCAATTTCTTTTAATAGTACTTAGACGAAAATGAAAAAACCATCTGAATCAGTAACAAAGCATTCCAGTTTTTTAGGCTATTGAGAAAAAATGAAAGGTGACCAAGGTAATTTTAAGTTGTAGTTTTGGAATCTGCCCCGAAAATTTGCATATTTTCGCTACGAAGCATGGCAAATTATTTGAGGAGCACTAAACAAATTTTCGCACTTCCTCCTTCGTCCAAAATGCCTTCCTCCAACTTGCTTATCCCACAGTTTCATCTCTGTGGCACAGTTTTCAATATCCCTCTGCCTCTGAGCATCCATTTTTCCTCTCTCATTTCTCCCAGCATCCCTCTCCCGTCCCCAACCACGCCCCAGAAATTCATTGGCCTATCTTTCCATCCGTTTTTCGTCTTCCATTCTTCTCCACTCCCAACTCTCTGAAGCCTCAAATCCAAGCTTACCCTCGATTCTTCAAGGAGGAGTTTTGAAAGTATTCAAAACTACGCCCCTTATCAAAGTTTTCATTTATCTTCCCGCTCCCCATCCCTCTTTCCAGTCCCAGTCACACTAGCTCACTCCCCTTTGTCAAATCTCCTTTAGATTAAGTCATTAATTCTTCTTTCAACGTCCACACTTCTATCCCCTTTCTCGTCCAACATTTCTTTTGAAGTGAACAGCTCGACGGTATCTAAGTTATGCGCTCTTATCTTTGTTTAATTCACGATTCCTATTCCTCGAGGATCTCAATACCATCGATTTTTTTAAGAAGTTCAAACAAAATGCCTTAAAATGTCCTCGTTGGCCAATTTACCTTCCATAATCCCAATTTTCTTGATATCCGAATTAGGAAGTTAAATTGATATTCCGAAATAACAACTTTGCCAAAAAAACGAACAAAATCAAAGAGCTATTACATTCTAGAAGGAAATTATTGCTGACATTTGTTCGAGTTCATTTGACACGTCGTCCTTTGAATACGCCCCTCCCTGTAAACCTCTATGGGTGTGAGTCATCGTTTTCCAATTCAAACTTGAGGGAGCACATCCTAAATGACAGGGATTATTTTTGAATGTTTTTTTTAATTATCTTATTGCTCGCTGCGACAGTTTTACACCATTAAAATATTTGTAAATTTAATTTTAAAACCAAAAAGCAACGTTCATGTGAAAAGTTTATCATTTTGTCACTTATCCACTCTTGATGATAGCAGAAAAAGAAAGTTGGCACTGCCACATAGAGATTTAATTGTTCACACGACCATGGGTTCGATGATGAGCATCCACCTCATGATCTCTATGTGGAAATGCAAAGTTTCTTTTTCTACCCTCATCACGAAGGAATTCCACAAAGTTAAGCCTGAAACTGCTAAATCTCCAAAGAATCTGCGGGAGATGCCGCATGGAAACTGCTACGTTTATCCACTCTCATTATAAATAAAATAAATTCCTTTCTTCGGTGCCTATACTCTTGTTTCATCACTTATTTTTGGCAGCCTATTCTGGATTTTCTCGAAGCTGAGCTTTCAGCCATCCAGTGAGTCCACCTGGTCGAGGACGGTGGTTCGACCGCTCACACTCGGGCAAAACAAGCGCCGTGAAGATGTTTCAATTGAGTGTTTAGCAAAGTTTCACAGCAACAAAGCAGAAATTTTGCGCCGTTTCATAACCTTGAAACATGGGTCCATTGCTGCACACCCGCGACAAAATAACAATCAAAACAATGGATTTAAAAGGGAGAACAGTCTCCAAAGAAGGCGAAGACCATTACATCTGCAGGCAAGGTCACAGCGTCGAATTTCTGAGATGCGCGTGGGATAACTTTCATTGACTATATTGAAAAAGGAAAAACTATCAACGGCGAGTATTATGCGAACTTATTGCAACATTTGAGCGAAGAAATCAAGCAAAAGCGGCTGCCGCATTTGGCTTAGAAGAAAGTGTTGTTTCATCAAGACAATGCACCATCTCGCAAATCTGTTATTGCAACAGCCAAAATTCATGAATTGAAGTTTGCATTGCAACCTCATGCACCCTATTATCGCCAGATTAAGCCCCCCTAGGATTAGGATTATTTTCTCTTCACAAAATTGAAAAAAATGGCTCGGTGGTCAAAGATTTTCCAACCGTGAAGAAGTGAAGTCGGCAGTTAATGGCTATTTTGAGGAGCAAGACAGTTCTTATTATGATAAAGGTTATCGCACTTATTGAATATCGCTTGAAAAAGTGTATAGGGAGCTGAAAGGAGATTATGTTGAAAAATAAATACATTTTCTTCCAAAATTTTTGCGTTTTCTGTATTGGATCGGGTACTTCTGGGATTACCCTCGTAAGCGAGTGTACTCGACGAATAGGCCGCTGTGGACAATTAGTGGTGGTACTCGGGAGGAGATAGAACGAGGCCGGTACCGTGGCTTAACGCGTTGCTGCCGCCACACAATAGGCCACCGATTGCCCGGGGGAGGAGGGATGGCAGGCAGAAGCCCTCTTCCTTGACGAGATCGAAGAGCACAGTACTCGACACTCATCTGAACTGCAGTCGTAGAAACAATACCCTCAATGGCCGCTGCACTACAAGGCAACGGGGCACAACCAGATAAGCATCCAGAGTAACAGCAGCTTACTAATTTTCTCATTTTCTTCACTAAATCAAATAACAGACGTGACGAAACCCTCTCGAGTAAAATATTCCGGAGGTAAACCAGTTCCCCATTCGAATCTCCAGACGGGGACCTTGTACAAGGGAGGGCATCATTCAAATTCGTCAGATCAATTTAGGATTTAGAAAAATCGCAACGAACATTCGTTCTATGCTCGTGGGAGATTAGAGAACGTGGAGGTACAAATGTCTACAAAGAAGTTAGGTTTCTTAGGCGCCGGGTGACATTAAATGGTCCAAAGAAGGAAACTTTTAGACAAAGGCCATAATTGAGTGCTAATGAAGTGCCATTTGACATTCAAGAAGCTTAAAGAAGAAAATGAAAACACAATGGGAGTTAGAAAGATTGAAGGAAATAGCCACGGCTGCATTTTCAGGAACAATTGGAAAACGTTATTGAAAATCGAACAATTAAAGACCCACAGAATAAAGATGGCATTAAATGATGACTATTTCTAGTAGACACGAAGATAAACATAGCCGAAGAAAACCTATAAATAGGAAACGATAAAAGATCCAATCCCAAACCTAATGGAAGAAATAAGAAAGTGCAAAAAACTCAGGAACTGAAGAACGAAATAATGAATACAAAATGTTGGGAGATGCAATTAGCATAAAGGCGAGAAGAATGGAAATACTGATGAGACTTTAAAAAGAACACGATCGTCTCAAAACGAACAAAATAAGCATTCATTTGTAAAAACGCCAGGACAACCAATATGACGAGTCATGCATCAAAGATTCCAGCAAGAATAATATTTTGAAGAATGGAGAGGAAAGTGCGATAGTATTTAATTGAGGTCAAAAGAAGAGGTAAAAGGAGCAAGATAAGCTATTCTCTTGCCCTTACCCTCATCGTAGAGAAGATTATACGGAAAGATCAATTGGCATTTATCATATTACTCAATCTGGCGAAAGCCAGATTGAGTACATGGACTATAATATGATTCTATGTAACCTAAAGGAAACTGGAAGTAACTACAATGAAAAGAGAATGATACATGCTCTACATGGAATCATGCAGCAGTGATCACTCATAGATGTGGAGAAAGCCGGGAAGAAGGTAAAATAAAGGAGGTAAGGCAGGATTATTCATTATTATCATTGAAATTTAATTTGTATATTGATTGGGAAGGCAGTTTACACGATCAAGGAGAAGGATAAGGATGCTGAAATCTGAAGGCGACAATGCTACACTTACAGAGGAGAAAGAAGACCTGGCAAGTATACTTAGCATATATGAGGAAGGAGATGAAAAAGTACAGCCTCAAGATAAATATGATTAATAATTAAGATTTAAATTTAGATAATGGTCTGCATTTAAATTAGGGAAGCAAATTTCAAAGTAAGACTAGGGAAAAACACCCTGGAAAAAAGTGGGCCGGTTTTACTCGTATAGGAAGCAGGATCATTAGTAATGGGAGTGGCTTGAGGGATATAGTAAGCAGATTAGGAATGGTCAAGAAGGCTTTCTATCAGATGAAACAATTACTAGTGGCAAATAATACCAGCAAAGATATAAGGTAGTGATTCATTAAGAGTTATACATGGAGCCTACTTTTCTACGGTCGTGAGACCTGGCTAATAGCAGCAGCAGAGAAAGGAAGCTAGGGAGGCAATGGAAATGTCATGTTAAAGAAATATGCTGAAAATAAAATGGAATGACAAGAGTAACAAATCGAGTAATTTGAAGAGTGAGTGTAGAGTATGGACGACACCTACAAGAAGAAGAAGAAGAAGATAATTGATTGGATATATCCTGAGTCACGAGAGTTTACTGAAGATCATAATTGAAATAAAATGGAGGGGAAGAATAACGGAGAAAGGCCAAGGATGAATTATGAGAAGTAGGTACAGGAAAATGAGGGTTTGAAGAGCCATGAGGGAATGAAGAGATTGGTATGAGACAGGATAGTCTGGACTACAAACCAATCCTCAGATTGATATCCAAAGATGATGACTTTAAATAGAATCTTAACTTCAGTGCTCTACCGATGATATACCTTCAACCCATGCTTGTCACATTATAATGAGGCATTAGAAAACATAGGTTTGTAAAATCATTATTGACTTTTGTATGGCAGGGGACCGAATCAATATTTTTTAAATTTAGATTAAAATCTTTCCTCACTCTTAATATTCATTTTCTTCACATATCTGCACTTTCTGCCAAAACTTATCTGAATCTTCAGCATGGAATCACATTTTCAAAAGGTAAGAGAATGCAGTATAGAGCAGAGTGGCATGGAGGACTGAAAATTGTAACGATCAAGGACTAAATTAATGAAAAACGTGCTTTTTTGACCAATGGTCCACCGTAAATGATGCAATATTAAAAGAGTTGGGCATAGCTTTAAATAAACATCAGGAAGCTGTCAAACTTTTCGTTGAATATTGCTGGAGTAAGATTCCTACACACTGATTTCTTAGGGCATGCACTTCAATCGTGGGCACAATCAACAAATTCATTTCTCAAAAATCTTTCATAAAACTCAAGACAAAGCAATACGTCTCTGGCAATATATACACAGACTGTGAGGGAAACTAAAGATCATTGGCTCCAATTGTAAGTCAACTATTGATGCCTCACATCCACTTTAAACTACATACAGTAACACATCAAAGTTTGATAATGACATAATGTAACCAGCACGATTAATGTTAAACTCTCAACAATAATGCCATCAGAACACCATCCATTTAAGATATTACGATTTTCCACAAATTATATTTTGGATCAATCAGCCACCTTAAGACCTATGAATCAAAAATTTTATTTATCCCAAAGAGGTATTTATGCTGTTATCAAGAAAATTTTTGAGACATAAATTTTATATACAACTTCTATTCCCATAAGTCTTTGATCCAAATTATTACGTTCTGAAACATAGAATTTTGTGCTTTTGGAATTAGTAACAATATTATCATTCAGATGCATTATTAAAGCTATGTTTTAACCATAAACGTTCATTGAAATTGTCCTTATGTTTATTACGTTACTATATGTGGTTATAATATTATCATTATCCAAAACTCTGAATTATTCTAGCAAATGGCTGTTTCCAAGATACATGAACATATTCACTGAGAATAACATAATTTATTTTTATTGGACCTCACTTATCTCATAATTACAATCTATTTTAACCAGAGATGAATCTGGTGATGAAATGAGATTTTAGGAAAATAATTCCAACAATTGAGCAAGTGTTTCCAGACAGCCATTATCAGTTATGACCCACATCTGGATTTTTGGACGCTAAGCCATTCCAATTAAATATTCATCTCGGGAACTTCAGAGATTATATTACTCATTTTGATTCAATTCTTAAGGTGGAAGATTCATATTTTGCAGAATGTGGCAGAAAAGTCAATTTCATAAATACATATTTTCACCTAGTACTTATAAAACTACATGGGGGCACAGTAGTCCAGGGGTAGAGCATTGGACTACTGACTGGATGGCCCAGGTTCGATTCCCCGGCATGCCTCTTTGGGCGCCCTTAAGTTCCACCCAAGCTGTGTGATTTTTTGTGCACAATACCTTCCTGGGAAAGCGACTATGGTTTCACAGGAAGATCTTGGGGTATCATCCCCTACAAAACTGACCTTCAGGTTGATTACTGTGTTCATGAATTTTTAAATATAAAGCTTAGTGTATCAGGTCATAAGTGTAGACTAAGGAAGGATACTGTCGTTGATTTCACCAGAAATGTAATACATAATTAGGAATTTTTGAATGGAAAGACAATCTGATAGTCAAATACCTAATAAATACCAACAGATATAAATATCAGATACATGCCATGACAAATACAATTCCAGCTATGCCAGAAGCTAATTCAGATATTACAAAGCAATGAAAATGATGTTCAGAAATGTACCAATTATTCTCAAATATTATAAATGCACAAACCCACGTGTACCATAGAACATGCAGCTCATTACGAGGAGTTCAACAACAACATCTTCCAAAGATGAACCTATTTTCTCTTATAATAAAAATCGCAACCCTTTTACTCAAAATCCCAGCAGTGTTGGCAAAATTGATTTCTGTAAGCTAATGTAATCAAGATGAGATGAAAAATAAATGCCCTTTTCTATGGTTCAATATAAAAGCCTAAAATCTCTAAAAATGTTAGAATTTTGATTCCTAAAAATTAAGAGAAAAAGTTTGAGGTTTAAGTTAAATAATGCATTTTTAACCAAATTTATCACTGGTCTTGACTCCAAAAATTCATTAGTTTTTCATACCAGATGATGTCAGAATTCTGGAATAGAGACAATTTTGGACTGAGCTTCAAGTCTGCACATAACTTGGTTATTTGATAGTAAAAGCTTAAGTGATGGCAAAGCAAACTGAAGCACATTTTAGACTTTTAAAAATGTCACAGCTGTAAAGCAAAGTATTACAAATACAAGTACAAGTCAAGAAGCAGCAACTAGTTCCTGTTCATGAAAGTTGGTTATTTCATTAGTTTTACACATGCATGTCATCTGAAGAGGCCTTTTAGACAAAAAATTAGGCAGTGAACCATAACTCCATGTGGAAATACAAAGTTTTTTACCTCATTATAGACCGTATCCAAAAAGTAACAACAAACTGTTTGTTGATGTTCAGTTAAAGTACAGAGTTAATGACTCTGATATGCACTACTCCTTGCATGACTTGAAAATAAATCATACTTTGTGCGTGGATAAATCACAGAAGAAATCATAATGCTTTTCAAAATTATACTTGAACTGATATAACAGCTAAGAAACACTTGAATGGTCCACAGTCACCTGCTTGTAAGTCTTGCACATGCTGTATTTAGAACATGTGAAAACTTCGCTTAACCAACGAATTATATAGCTCCTTTTGGGAGAAAATATTAAGCCCAAGGTCTGGAGGTGTTGTGAATAAATCACTACTCAACGATGCACTTGATAGGTAAGATAATTAATATCATCAGCACACAAAATAAAACTGATCATGAGGAATATTACCTTTCTTAAATACCCACGTACATTTCTAAATACCTAAGCACATACTATCTCTACCGGGTAATAAACAATACCAAATGCCATTGTAATAATTAACGCTCATTCCTTACATTCAATCAGAACTAATTATGTTCACTTTGGGGAATGATTTAAAGATCGATAGGTGCAATCGAAATCAATTAATTTAATATTGGACTACATGCTTGAAATTCTCAGATATAATAGCATTACATTCTATATCATTCACCGCCAGGTTCAATTTCAAAAATACGGTCAAAGATAGAAGTAAAAAATTAGTTTAAATGATAATGAGAAATTTAATTATTCAGTCATTAATACTATAAAAACCATGCTGATGCTTACGTGTATTCTGTCACGATCACATAACTCAAAATATTTGTCCACCGTCATTAATTTAAAGAACATCTCATAAAGTATGAAATAAAATTCCATACAATGGTAACTGAACGACACATTTTCGTTGGTGCGGCATTATGCTGACTTTCTCAAGTGGATGTATTGTTAACTGAGAATTTGAAGAATGACAACAACAGGCGACAGATTCATTATTCCAAAATACATTATCGCCGGCTTGAGGGCGTGGAAATAAATGTAATAACCAAGTACAATGCCGTCAACACCACATAAAAATCCTCATTAAGCACTGAGTTGTTGAATCATTGGTATAAAAATAAACCAAAATTTTGATAAAACTAAAATAATGGGCCATTCAAGTAGCAATTATGCCATAACTCACCGTGAGTGACACAGGGTTTCAACAGGCGATCGGCGGACCTTAACGCACTAATGACCAAAAAATACCCATGTTGGCCCTGGAAGAAAATTGCAACTGCCATGAAAAATCATTGCGAATGCATGAACGTACAACGAAAGGTGAGAGGCACCGCAGACCAAAAAATAACGGACGTCGACTGATGAAAGGATGAGTGGAAGACAGAGAATTGACACATTCAACAAAGAGACTTGGGCACTCTTAAATACTAATTCACCAAATTACCGAAAACACACCTCATTTATACTGATTAAATTTGTAATAAATTGAATTGTGCTATAACATTAGCAGCGCAGTTGTCAATATTGATTATTTATATATTAACAATGTTTACCTTTAATTTATTGATACGTAACAATTACGTGACGTCTCTTAATGATCTCAATCTGACATTGGTATTAATAAAAACCAACACAAGTCACAAGACGATTTTTTTATCCACCAGAGGAAACACGAAACGTTGGCGAAAATCTCATCTTCCCAGCATTGGTTAACCTCTTTCCACTCCTTCTCTGTTCGCTTTAACAGTTGAAGGCAGAAATTGAAATTAGAGGGAAATTTAAAGTGAACTGGTTGTTATTCTTATTTTGGTTGCACTTTTTCATGGTGATTGTTTCAGTCACTGTCCCAATGAATAACAATAAACCGTAAAATTGCACAAAATTAAAATATTTAATAAAATAAAAATATATCAATCATATTATTAATAATCTTTCAAAAAAAGTTATAGACTAAAACACTCCATTTTCCCTATCCAGTGCCAACCTAAGTGCTCTTCTTTCTTACATACATTATCTGGTTTTGGTATTTGTCATTTGATATTCCTCGTATGTCTTTCAAATCTGATTCATTTAATATTTGGCTCTTAAGGAAACTCTTGCCCCAAATAAGGATCAGATTCATTGTGATTTTTCTTTTCTTTGCTGCACCTCATAGAAAATGTTCCCTTTTCAATTTCCTGGTTTTAAAATTTTCAAAGTAATACGTCTAACTAACCTTAATTGTTCAGTTCTCACATCATGTTTCAAAGCTTCTTAGATTGTTCAATGGCTCACTTTTCCAGCAAGGAAGGGGTATGACAAGAATAGATATATTGAGACGAATGAAGGGAAAAAGGAAGCGTGCAGAATTGAGGGATTGATTGCAGTATCAGATGTCAGTCTGTGATTTTTTAGGAGGGACAAAGAATTATTATCTCTGTACATCCAAAACATAGCATAAACTGTAGAATACCAATAATAATAATTGGTTAGAATGAATAAATAATTGTTAATCAAATGTTTTAACATGGTGTTGGATATCAGGTTGAATTTTGTTGGAAAGGCAATATTTAGCATTGTTTTTTTCCATCCAAAACCTACCTTAAATGGTAGCATACAAATTACACATTAAATAATGAATCCCAGGTGTTCTCCGAATAGAACAGTATTCATACTTCAGATCCAATCTCCTTCACGTCATGATTTTAATGTCTTCCTTTTAACTTTCATGCGCCCAATGTTTATGGAGAGCATGCCCATTGAATTTACAAAGGCTCATCATTATTATTGCAATGCTGTCAAAAAAATACATATAGTTACCTCGTAAGTTCATTTCATCAATTTCTCTTTGTTATTTTCTTACAATTGCACAAAGAGAGATGTAAAGCATGTGCAGGAAATAAAAGGTTTGTTGAAAAGTTATTGCAATATTCAGTGTATCTATGTTAACTATGGGTTAGAAGTGATGTAGTGCTTGATTCCTACAAGAGCCATGATATTATGGAATAGTTTTCTTGCCACAATCAAAAAGCAACCTCTTGACTAGTAGTCTAATATAGAAAATCAAATTTTATCTCTCTTCTGCTTACAGCAGGAGAGGATACAGGGTTTTTGTTAGAGGACCACAACCCTGTGCCATAAACCCCGATACGTAATCAATAAAAATTTGGCATCATTATATTTTGGCTAAATATTTTTCATGGATTCTCTTAAGTTGTGTCTCTTAATTTAATAATTCTCCAATTTAAAAAAAATCCAGGAGGTGAGGAAAGAGAAAGAATTACTAAGACATCATTAAAACAAACTATGATATTTTTTGGACCATAAAATGTCCTTTTTATGCTTCAAAATGTAATTGATGGTTTCTGGCGTAACTTTATGGAACCGATTCATTATAAATAAATGAAAGGACTAACTTTGTAGTTCCACATGAACCGTGTGTAACTACAAAGTTAGTCCTTTCATTTATTTATAGCTTCAAAATGTGATCTAAAATCAGCCTTCATCTTATGGGCCGAGGATAGATCAGTATAATTTTGATAAAACCGATTCACTCGAAAAATACTTGCTATTGAGTAAACCTTCCCACAGTAGGCATAGAAAATGGTTGATATTATTACAACTATCACTAATATCACTGTCCTGAATGCAACAGAGTTTTAATATTTCCATGAAAGTACTGCCTAAATAACTTCCTAAATATAACGCGTTGTACCGTATAATAAAATCTGTGGAAAAGTACGAGTCTTTCTTTCTATTTTAATAATGGATATTAATTACTTCCACAAAGTGAAGCCTGAAACAATAGAATATATTCCTAAATATACATTGTAAATATATTGTAAATATGTGGGTCGCGGTTCAGGGGGTAGAGCGTTGGACTGCTGACGAGAGGATCCCAGGCAAGGCACTCTGGGCACCTGCAGCTCCACCCAGGCTATGTGATTTCTTGGGTACCAGATCTTCCTGGGAAACCATACCTGGCACAGGGAAAGAAACTGGCCCCCCTACCCTGATATGTGACTTTCACACACTGTTGGGCTTAGTACTCAGTGAACTCAGCCATCACATACCAAACTGACCTTCGGGTTGATTACTGCGTTTATGGTTTACTTTAATATATTGTTTAATTACATCTCACATGTGTTGCTGCTGGGAAACTTAATGCGCACCAGGCTAACAATGATGTAGCCCATCTGCTAATACACTTATAAATTGTATTTCTCCCATTAAACTCAGAGTCTAAAGGCATTCAACATTAAGTAGCATAAGATTGCCATTAAGGCACAGAAAGTGGTTCCTTTTATACCAATTTCGAAAATATCAAAATAATAACAGAAAATAAGCATCGTATGAAAAGTTAAAAAGATAATAACACCCACATGATCTTAAGAGAGAAGATTATCACACTTTATTGCATTTAAACACTTGAAGTCGTGAATTATGCTTCAGAACACATATTCAAGAGGGCTTAAAGGCATTTTGGCCCACTTCCAATGGATAATAGAAGGAACAGAAGGTGGATATAGCAAATGCAGATATGGGTAAACAAATTTACATCCATGTACTCCTAAATGGCCAAAGCTGGAGGAACATTTTAAGAACTGGATAATAAATCGCAGAAAGAATGAAATTACTGCTTCAACAAAACTGATTTTAATTGAGGCGAGGAAATTAGAAATAGGCATTTCCATAGCTGATTTTTTTGGAACAACATCAAGAAGACATTCATGAAGAGGTCTATGCATCTGCACCAGATCTACAACAGCCCAAAGGGGTAGCTCTCCCCAAAGAGGGGAGGGGGTTCATGCTGCCCAAAGGGGTGCTTCTCCTCCCTGAGGATGGTGGAGGATTTTACTATAAGAAGGAACCCTATATCTACATTCTTAAAAACCAACAGTAATCTCTTCTTACTCTTAATATGTCAAAACTATAACTAGAATTCAGGATTTAACACAGTCTGGTAAGAAAGTGGGTAATGAAATGATTGAGGTTGGTGAAGGCAGGAGCAGTCAGACCTGAAAAGGAGAGACACTTCCAAGCCAGCTGCCAGCCCTGAGAAGGAAGAGACAGATTGACCAAGGGACCGCTGTTGACATCCGGAGGTCAACAATATGAAAATAAAAATGGGCCTTCTCTGGATCACTGCATTCTTTAAAGAAAAATAAAAATGCAATTGCAAAGCTAAGAAATAGTGAAAGAATTAAAATAAAGAAAAGAGAGGAGAAACATAATTATGGGATGGTTGTCGCCCGGATCTGACCTCACAGGGTGAAACCAATCTGGGGTTTTTTAAGGAGTGGGCAGAGGGGGGAAACAAAGATTTCTTACCCTGCTTTTCCCTTGTACGAGGGTAAGCTGAAAACAAATTCACACATGCTTTTAGACCACAACCAAAATCACCTTCAGAAGCACTCCTGGTGGCATGTGGAAGTAACATTCCCACTCAACACGCATGCTCAGGTTTGAGGTCGTTACATTCATCCAGTGTATTTTTGAGAAGCGGAAGTATAGAGTCGTCTTCTAGTGCTATTTCAACGCGAGTTAAACTGCATGCTGTTATCAAATTTTTAACTGCTGAAAAAGTGACTCCATTCTGAGATTAATTGTCATTTAAAGGCTGTTTATGGTGACGATTCTGTTGATAAGTCCACTGTAAATTGATGGGTATTAACATTTCATGAAAAGCCATAACTATTGATGAAACATGCAGCGGATGTCCGATCACCGGATTTGATCCAAAATGACCAGCGAATCACTCAAAAGCATATTGCAAACCATATTGACATATCCCAGGAACGTGTCGGCTTCATTATTGAACAATTGGGATACTGTGAAATATGGGTGTCACGCCATCTCACAGACGAGAACAAACAAAGCCCTCCTTATCAGCCCGATTTTGTTACTTGTGATTTTTATTTTTTTCTTCAACTCAAGAGAAACCTCAAAGGTAATCATTACACCATGGATGATGAGGTGAAGGCAGCTGTCAAGTCCTGGATTCGAGAAAATTCACATTGGCATAGCACTAGAACACGCCTCCATTCTGCCGCTTCTCAAAATACACTGGATGAATGCAACGACCTGAAACCTGCGCATGCATGTTGAGGGGGGAATGTTACTTCCACATGCCACCAGGAATGCTTCTGAAGGTTATTTTGGTTGTGGTCTACAAGCATGTGTGAATTAGTTTTCAGCCTACCTTCACACTTTAACATGTATACTATCACTTACCTTTCATACACTTAACTTCACCATTATTGAAATGTCATATTTGCATGGATTAAGTGTTAAACAACATTACACTGCCACCGTGCCACGTCAGGATTGTTTTAATTTTTTTCCATTCAAAAATATAGTAAATCATTCTGCCAATCAGTAAAATATCCTGATTTCAAATGTTTATGGTGGACATTCACCCTGTACGTCGGCTGACAACTTGGTATGTAACTCAAGAGTAAATAACTAGTGTTAGTAAATGTGAAGAAAGTAGCAACACTTGTGAGCATGACCTTTATACTCAAAATACTGTAATAAACATTCACATTATGCTATAAAATGTCACATTATAATAGATGCAGGAGCACAATAACCCCATTTGGATGATAAGTAAAACAGAGGAGGCAAAAGCATTTCTTCAATGCATTATATCCAACATTATTATTCTTAAATATTAAAACTGTAAATTAGGTTATTCTGTTAATCAGTTATTTACAAAATTAAAAATATGGCAAATAAAAATGAAAGATTGTCCAGCAAAAAGGATGTTGACTGGTCCAGCAACTGGACCAGTTGCCAATGATGTTCCTCAAGATTACTTTGTTGCTTGAGAACAGACCTAAGTCGTGGATATTTTTATGGCACATACTCATTGTCTCCAAAAAGGTAGAAATGACCAAAGAAAACCATACAAATATCTGTAAATAAAAGATTCTCATAGCATGTGGTATCTGAATTTTAATCTAATACCTACATGGCTATAACTCAACATTTCAATCATACATAACAAAGTTCCTACCGACAAATATATGCACACTGTAACACAACGGGCTATTAATGATCTAACCTACCAAATATCATAATAACAACTATCTTAAATGGAATAGATTCATTCTCCTCTTTGTCTGCAAGTACAACAAATGCCATTACACAAAGAATCAGAAAAAGAAAATAAATATGAAACACCCATTAAGCACAGATGGCATACTGGCAGAGAAGAAAGATGGCCTTACAAGGATACTTAAAAAATACGGAAAGGTGATGAGAAAGTATCACCTCAGGATAGACAATTTTAAAACTACGGTAATTGTCTGCAAACCAAAGTAGAAAAGAAAATCTCAAAATAAGACTAGAGAAAGATACACTAGAACAAGTAGAACAGTTTTGCTGAATAAGAAGCAGGTTAGCTAATGATGAAAGAAGCATGATCTGTATACTATGCAGAATAAGAATGATCATGAAGGCTTTCTATCAGAGGAAACAACTTCTAGAGGCAAATAATACTAACAAAGATGAAGGGTAATGATTCGTTAAGAATTATAAAAAAAGAGTCTACATTACCAAAGATGGGAGACTTGGGTGATAGATGCAACAGAGAAAGAAAAAGAAGGAGGTGTTGGAATTTGGTGCTAAAGAAAAATGCTGAAAATAAAATGGAAAGATGGTAACAAATGAAGGAGTACTTCAAAGAGAGAGGGAAGAGAGAAGCCCGCATAGAACCCTTACAAGAAGAAGAAGGTAATTGTATGGGTATATCCTGAGGCATGAGAGGATGAACTATTAAAAGTAGGTACTGGAAAACGTCGATGTAAGGAGCTATGAGGGAATGAAGAGATTAGCATGACACAGAATAGCCTGGAATGCCACTAAAAACCAATTCTCAGATTGATATCCAATGATGATGCTGAAATACCAAATAATATTAGGCAGGTGAAATAAGAAAGAGGAAGTGTTGAGAACATTTCTTTAACAGGCAAGTAAGAAAGAAACGAAGGGCAGATGAAAATATTGTGCTGAGTAGTGGAATTAGGTGAGCAGCAGCCAAGGAGATTATTTTAAAGAGAAAAAATAAGTTTGATTTGTGTTGTTCACCAATGCATTGGTATTGCATAATGATAAGGTGGGTGTATTCTAAAGATTTGGGTTAGGGAAATTCATTAAGCTGGGGGTGGATATCAGGAAGAGTAGCAGATAGTGGTAGGGAAATGACTAGTCCGTTGGGAACGATACCTAAGGAATCTAAACCTCCTAAACCACCCCAACTCTTTCAATATAAGCCCGACCTCAGCAGCATTTACAACCTCCCCCCTCCTCCCAAAGGCCTGCCGGTTTTTCCCAGATGCCAGCCACCGCCGAACGGTCCCAACATCCCCCTTCCCTCCGACAATTCCCATGACATTGTAAACCTTTCAAACACCATCCTTTCTGACAATGAATTCTCTGTTCTTAGTAAAGACCTATCCTTCTCCCCTACATAAAAAATAAACCACATAAACATACTCACCAATACCCTCAATTTCTGCCAAAACCTTCGATGGTGCACCTTCTGGAAATGAAAAAGTAACCCTTCCAGTCACATAAACATCAATCCCACTCTTGACAAAATTCCGCCTGGCTTCAACTCATGAACCAAAACCCCTTTCTAGCTACCATTCTGGTGAAATTTTTATGTGTCTCGTCCTCCAAAAAGTTTCCAAAAATCCTTCATAAAATCCCTCATACCAAAAAATAATCACGCCAGGAATGAACGTCATGCCCTAAAAACCCTACAGTCCAATCCCAACATCTTTGTCACCACCGCCAATAAAGGCTCCTCAGATGTAATTCTAAACACCAATGATTATATTTCCAAAGCCCTCGGTCACCTCAATGATACATCCACCCATACCACTCTCACCAACAACCCGACACCAACTTTCCACAAACAGAAATTTGGGCTTTCCTCCTCCAATCTGAACCAGACGAGGGCCTCACCTCCAAAGAAATATCATTACCCTCATCCCAAACCCCAGAACACCCTAGTTTTATCTCCTTCCAAAAATGTACAAACCTAACATCCCCTGTCGCCCCATTTCCCCACCCACACATCCCCATTTCCAGTTTCAACTCTCCCACCAAAAGAATCTCCACATTCCTTGACCACCACCTACAACCTCTTGTACTCTCCTAGCCCTCCTTCACGAAAGACACTTATCACTTCCTCAACCGTTTAAATTCTGTCTCCATTCGCTCCACCACAACCTACTTATGGCCACCATCAATGTCACCTCCCTTTATACCTCTATTACCCATGCAGAAGGCTTATCCTCCCTCCGGCATTATCTTTCTTTACACCCCCTACCCCAACACCCCTCGACTGAATTTCTCCTCGACCTTGCCACTTTCGTCCCGACTACAAATGCATTCTCATTCCAAAATTGATTTACTTACAGACCAAAGGCACAGTGATAAGAACGAGGATGGCACCACCATATGCCATTCTCTTCATGGGCCATTTTGAAGAGACTTTCTGGTCATAGCAACCTCTTTTTTGGGTCCGCTACATAAACTTCATTTTTATTCTGTGGACACATGGCTCTGAGTCTCTCAATAATTTCTTATCGGCCTTAAATTCGTCTTTCACTGTTAAATTCACTTCTTCCATTTCAGACTCCACCATCACCTTTCTTGACACAGATATCTCACTTCAAAACAAAAAGTTCACCACTTCAGCACACATCAAAGCCACTAACAGCCAGCAATGCCAACACCACACAAGCTGTCATCCTCAACACACCAAACGCTCGATTACCAACTCTCTCTCTATCTGCAGACACCAAATTTGCTACACCACAGCCACTCTCAACAAATACCTCGACAATCTACACCTTGCACTCCACAAATGTGGTTACCCAGAAAAGCTCCTAAAAAATAAAATCCACCACTCCACCCGACCACACACACCACATGAAAACAAGCCCACATCTGATGTAGGACTCAACCTTTGAACCACAGACTGAAAACCTTTCTTAAAGAACTGTTTCCTATTTTACATGACAATGATGCGACCTCATCCTTACTACCCCAATGCCCATCTCTTGTAAACAGACAACCCGCCAATCTCAAAAACCTTCTGAGATCAACCAACCCTTTGGCGCCACCCGACAAAGTTCCTCATATTTCCCCTACTTGCAAGCATCCCCGATGTCTACTTTTCAGATCAGCTCCACTCTCCCTACATCCCTTTTTGCCCCCTCACCTCATTTCCACGCTTATTGCCTCTCAAAAAACATTATTTATCTTTTGTCATGCAAACAATGCACTTCATGTAAAATAGGCCAATGCATCACCCCCTTATCCATTCGAATGAACAATCACCGGTACTCCTGCAATTCTGCCTCACTCTCTTCTCTTCCTATCCCTTCACACGCTGATTCCAGCAACCTTTCATTCGACCAGTGTTTTGCTCTCAGCATCCTAGAATCCCTCCCCGATTCAGCCACCAATATAGAGGTGAAAACTCGAGAATCTGCAAAAAATACCAGCTTTCCGATCTTTTAAATTCCCACCCTTAACCGCCATCTTTAATTCCCCTCCCAGCATTTCCTGCACCTTCCGCTTCCCTCCCCCCAGACCGCTAACTTCTCTCCGAAAATTTTCAATCTTACTTGAAGAAGCCTCTGAGAAGGCCGAAAGCTCAATTAATCTACATTGGGAGTGTTTTTTAAGTGTTATCTACGTTATTTGTGATCTATATATACACATACACACACACCGCCCGAACGCTCTTCCAACGAGGACGTGGCCGGAAAAATCGACGCCTGGATTTTCCAATATTGGCGGATGAATGAAACGACAAAACTTGGACAAATGAAGTTTAGAGTTAGCCCACATTTTAGGAGGTTTCCATCGGATAGACGAGCAATTCTGGAGGTGAGAACGAAACAATGTCGGCAGCAAGTAGGAAGCCTTACGAGAGGTAAAATAATTCCGATTCGCGCACCTCTTGATCCATATAAGGCAAAAACTTCCCGAATATCACCTGTTGCGCCGCCGGGCACCAAGCCCTTCTACGATAGCAGGGCGGCGCCTCATCGGAGGAGGAAAGAATGTGTACGATAATGAGAGTCTAAAACGACGATTTACACTACATTACCTGACGTAATAGATGTGGGAAATATGACTGAAAGGTTGGTAACCAAGAGAGGGAAGGTAAATTTATGCAATATTCTTACGCAACCGTTGGCTGCGACAGGGTCACACTACTCCTAGTACTACCTGTAACACTTGCATCACCTCAAAGACGCCACCTGGAATTTTTTAAATTTGGAACAAATATAATTTCCAAATTGTTTATTTTTGTGGATATAACCTCAAAGGGCATTTGAAAACAATGGAAATGATAAAAAAACTAGGCAAAAATCATTGATGTGTATTTTAGAAGAAAATTGAGAGAGTTCCCACGCAAATGTAGAAGTGTGATCTCTTCTGAGGCACGTTCTCGAGTGCACTGATGAGGTTTAGGTTTACTCTTTTCAGAAGTCATTCGAGGATTAAAAAGAAAAACAATCTTCTTTGGCTTCCAACCATTCTACACTTTCGATATTAATTAAAATTGGCAATTTTCCACAAAATAAAATTTATTGCGGCCGGTGTCAATGTAACTACATCATCATCCGATGATAGTATTATGTTAATAGTATAAATAAATATTTTAAAATGTAGCAATTAGTGAAAACGTTAAGCCAGAGTTAGTTTACCTTAAGTATTATTAAGCGTCTCCCAGTTTTTTACTTTGGCTGATTTTGAGTTGACGGTGGAATAATTGTGTAAATCAACATACCTTTAAACTTTGGCGTACTTTAAATCATGGCATAATTGAAGTTTTATTAATATGCTAGCAATTTAATATTGTTCTACTCTACAATAACACAATGTACTTCTCTACAATATACTTCGTGCATTAAGACCACGAAATATTGGTAAATGGCATTGATGATAAGATATTTTAGATTCGTAATATTACTATTTAATTTTTGGTTCTGATATAATTAATCAAAAAAATTATCTTTGCACGACAATCCAGTGTTTATAATTGTTTATAATCCCGTGGAGTGAAACGTGATATATCTCCACGTTGCTCCAAGCAACGTATTTACTTTACCTCCGTAAACAACAAACATGTGCATGCTTTGGCGAAATATTTCCTTCGAATTCGAACAAATTAGGAAAAACAGTGAGTTTACCAAACAGACCCATTAAAATGACAGATGACTGCGGCTTTGAAGATCTATATGCTTGGGTAGATAATGTTCCCTTATCCCGACGAAAAAAAAATATTTCTCGCGACTTTGCTGATGCAGGTGAAAATTGCTGTAATCTCTTCTAGTATTTTATTACAATGGGTTTTCGATAGCTTATTAATCATTTTTTTTAAAGTCGCTCTGGCTACACGCAATAGTTTGTGTTACACGAACCATTATTTGCAGTTCTAATCGCAGAAATTCTGAAGTACTTCTTCCCAAGATATGTTGACTTACACAATTATTCCACTGTCAACTCAAAATCAGCCAAAGTAAAAAACTGGGAGACGCTCAACAAGAAGGTAAACTAACTCTGGCTTAACTTTTTAACTTATTGTCAATTATTGTTAAATATTTATTATGACTATTAACATAAAGCATTTTCGGTAGCTCTTTGCATGCACTTCATATATTTTCCGATGATCCGTTCTGCCGCGAGGTAATGTCCAATGGGTTGGTGATGTGATGCTTTTCAAGTAACAAGTCAAATTTCTTAATCAAATGAATGCCATTAGTAACACGTGAGGTCAGGAGGAAAGTCTTGACTTACTGGAACAACGGCAATTCTTTTCAGCTAATATCAAATGCGAGCGTATAAATATAGGCAGATAGATGTAGAATATACAAAATATAGATAAAGAAAAGCTGATGTCTGCTCAGTAGCCGAATTTTAAATCTGTAAATTGATCGAAGATTTCCTGGTCCGTTAATCAGAATGCCCAGTTCTTAGGGAAATACGTTTCCACATAAAAACTCCACGTTGATGAAGCCTTCTCTGATGAGGAATTTTTCAGGAAACCCCGACGAAATTTCTGCGATAGATAGATACCCCAAACATCCTGCTTCCTTAAAATTTCACTCCTTCCTTCCATTTTCCTTACTATCCTGACTTGTCACCTTCAGAATGATGGCGTAATCATTGATGACAGAGGAAAGAGATATTTGCCACCCACCACTCTACATCTACGACAACTTTTCTGATATTTAAAAATAAAACACCTACCATACCTGGACACTTTCTTTGTTGTAACCATGCTTGTTTACATTGAAATATGCTGGTTAAAATTTTATTTCCTTTACCATTTAAGGTTCTCAAGAGGCTAAAAATTCCAATAAGCGATAGCATGATCTCAAACCTTTCATCAGCCAACCCAGGTGCAGCAGAACAGTTGCTGCAAATGATTAAGGACAAAGTTGAAGTCGTTGACCAATCAGTTGATAGTATATCCGATTCTACGAACTTTAAAGGTAAGTTAGGTTAGCTTCCGATAATATTTTTTTAAATTTATAATTAATAGCAGTTCCCTCTTCCACTGTTGAATCTCCTCCTTAAGATTCTTACCGAAAAGAGCTCTATTTTACACCAAATATCATTTTCCATCTCATAATAACTGGGGCACATAATGCATGCACTGGTGCCATTTGCGCAGAGATTTATACATTTTTAACTCTTAAGTGACAACTTTAATGATTGTTATGGTCAAATCTTGTAGGGATGACATTGCAGGATATCTTCAGTTTTCCACAAATTTTAAAAGAGAAGCTTTTATCAACTCGGCAGAGTGATCACTTCAGTGATAAACTGCAAAGCAAGCAGCCTCATTTGATTCCTGGCTCGGAGACTAATCTGCTGGCACTTGAGTCACATTAAACATTACATTTTCATAATTTTCCCTGTGCACACATTCACCGCCTTAAACACCACCATACTCCAGGAGTGAAACTCGAACACACCCTCTTCCAGATAGCAGGCCTACACTTGGCTAATGAAAACCACGACTGCCAAATTAAAATTAAAAAAAGGTAGATTTAATGAGAAATTTAAAGAGTTCTTATTATGCTAGCTGTTTCCACCTAATTTTCACCATTGTATGAAATATCTGAAATTATTGCACATCCTGTGTTGATACTAAGATTAGTGATAATTTATTTACGCGGATAATATACGTGTAAGTAGATTATACGAAAACTTGCTTCGAGGACCAGCAAGTCAACAGAGAATTTTGCTTTAGTTCTGAAGCCGGTAGAAGGTTAATTAAGAATGGTGAACATTTACCGTTTTACTTATCAATGAAATTCAGTGACCAACTGCTGCGGTCAATTAAACCATTTCCCGATTAAATTAACTACGAGTAAAAGGCAGAATTCCATACTTTCTAAAAGCTAACTTATGTCTACTATTTTCCGAGACATGAAACACGACTCATTTTACAAAAATGTAATACTCATTACAGCAAAATTATATTTTTTGTATAAAAGGATGACACAAGCTTCATGAGGATAATAATAAAAATTAAAATTATCAGGAAAAAATTACCATATGTTTATACAAGTATTATTACAAAATAGAAGCAGAGACTAAGGTGATCATTTAGCAAAACCTGTGAGAACAGAAAATGGTAGTTCTCTTCCAAAGTGCACCATCCCATTGCAGAAATTTGCCAAAATGAAACTGAAATTAAAACCTGGACACTCTCTCGCTCCGGGAATAAATAAATGCCTGTTGCCAAGCTTGAGCCAACAAGAAATTTGTCGTGTCGAATCCTAAAGTTCTGCGACTCACATTTCACACGCTCTCTTTAAATTTGTTCATCACATGCCTTGAGTAGCAATGGCATCACAAACGGCAAACTAAGTGCCATAGCATGAAGTGTTACTTAATAAAACATTAATTCTCAAGACACCACTTGAACCCATGACCTTCCTATTTATCGTCTGATGAGCTATAATTTACTGCATGTATTGTTTAATAAATTCACACTTTCTTAATCAACGACCTAAATACCACCAAGTTGATTAAGATCTGCTCGAGACGCCCAGGACAATCAGCTCTGAGCCAGCAAGAAGGAGCGCCAGGTTTCAAGGGAGGTGGGGATTCTCCAATTTTGGCCGTTGTTTAAAGCCATCTATTCAATATGAACTTTTCCATGTACATATACATGTCCAGATTCACAAATGATAAGAGGTTGCACGCCATCACTCGAACTCCAAACGAAATAAACTACTGTTCCACATGAGAATATAGACATTCAGCTCATACTTTCCGTCTTCCTTCACTCTATCTAAAATTCCTATTCATTTCCTCCCCTCAATCCTTTAACTTACTTTTTTGCTTCTAAAATAACTTTCAACACCCCAATCCGTGCCTCTCAATCACATCTTCCATCTTCTTCCAATTTCTCCCACCAACATTATCTCACCACAGCAATGCCCGACATCCCTTCATTTGCCTTCCTCTTCCTCTCTGTTTCCTGCTTATTTTTTTCTATATCTAAAGGACTTCAATTTACACATATCTCTTGCCTCAAATAATAAGTTTCTGAAAAGTAAAAGTCCAAGTCTGCATATTAGTATGAATACCTACTCCTTGCTCTTTATTCAATGTTTTATCGCCAGTATATTCACATTAGTTTATTAATTCTATTTACCTCTTTCTAATTCAGGCAAAATATTCATCAGTGACCAGCATTAGCAGAATGTTTCTCCCACTTAGCATCTAGGTATTACGAAATCATATTGGAATTGCCTTGACTTAGGCATCTCATCCAATTACAACCAAGCTTTCTCAAGCAAAGCATAACAACATTTGAATTAGTGTAAATTTAAATGGTTATTTGAAATAACTGTTCCACAAGGTGGATCCTCGGAGCATAATTTATACCTATCCGTCCTCCAAGACTAAGCTACTGAATAGGGCATTATTAAGCAATTGCTCATGAAGCTCACCATGTGATTACAAAAAAATCAAATGTTTCTTTGAATTTGACATCTTAAACTTTGAATAGCATCACCCACAAGGATCGAAATATTGTAAAAACAAATGTAAAGAGGTACTTGAGTAATAAAGGGTTAGTGAAACTGCTCTATACAATCTCTAAAATAATTGACTTCCTTAATGTGTAAAGAAATAAAATATTATTTTGCCCAACCAGAACACAGTGCACGTTTAAGTAGTCTGCCTCATCCCAGTGAGTTTTTCAAACACTTGTGGATTTAATGCATTTCCAAATGCCTTTGCTCAAAATCCAAACTGTTTCCCACCCTTTAGCATCACCTAACAATAAACCACATGTCTGAAAGAGTTGCAAACCTAGGTCAACTCAAAATTGCTAAAACTGTTCTTTTGTAGGGCAAGACACAAGTGTATTCTCCTTTGTCTAGTGTATACAGTATAATAAAATTCTATGATTCTGATTTGAATATTGAATTACTGGTCATGTAATTGGGTGCACAATAATGAGGCTTAATTCAAATTAATATTTGTTGATACTGGCCTCCACTCACCTCTAAATTATTTCATTTGAAATTCAGATAACTCCCGATGAATCTCCAAAATTATCCCCCAAAACTCCATCCCGCAATGCAGAATTTGATAGCCTGATGATTTCTTTCATAGTCGCCTGACTTCAGTACCTGGTTAGGCTCCTCTAACACGATAAAAATAATTTTCTTTTTCATTGATCTGATTTTTTACTCTCATCTTTATTTGATTGACCATTTCAATTATTCTTGAATCCAATTCAGAGGAGAGCATTCCATCCTATGAAGAAATACAAAATGCTTTGCATGAATGCCAGCAGGAACTCACAGAAAAAGAAGAAGCTATAACTACTTTAAAAGAAGACGTCGCACATTATAGTGGATTATTAAAATTAAAAGATCAATACATAGCTGACCTAACAGCACAACTGAAAAGAGCCCACGAAAAAGTTAATGACAGTTGTCTATCATACCCATAGGCAGATGTATTTTTGTCTATAATGGGATTTCTTCATGTTAAATAAAATCAGCAATTCCTTCCAATATAGGAATAATCAACATACTACTGATTAAAATAATTAAATGTAGATGGCACTAAATAAATTCCTATTTATGCTAACAAGATCTTATACATATCCTTTCCTAACAGCCATCAATATTTACATAAGATAAAATCGTATATACACGATATCATTTCAAAGTTCAATATGCAGTCATGGGCTAATTTATGCAGAGATTAATTTTAGATGCGAATATTAAAATAACATTCAGGAACAAGTAATTCTGCAGTTTCTAGAATGAAAACAAATTCACAGTCCACCTCATGCCCTCAGAATAACATGATAATTCAAAATGCAGTGGTATCTTTTTTAAATTGTTATTTAGATTGTTTACCTCTTAAAAATGTACTATGTGTGTGCATTTATAACTGGATATAAATTATTCAGCTGTAAAACAATCGACACATATTTAGTGAAAGTCTACATAGATGGTAAATTAGGTTTTCAGGCTCTGAAATCCTTTCATAAGAAAAATAAAATATTATTAAAAATCTCATAAATGCACAATGCAATGACCACAATCCCTCGTTTCCTAATTATGTGAAACCAAATTTGGAGTTTCAGCCTAATAATTATTTTTTTAAGATAACTATTTCAAATGTTTGTCATATCTTGCTTTCATGTTATTTAGTTTTTCTAGCAAAAATAATCTGTGGCATGAAAATTATTTTTCAAGCAAGACAAGTATCAATGTAGTCGGAAAATTATTAAGTAGAGAACTTCAACTATAAGTGAATAACTTTTGGAAGCAAAAAATTTAATCTGTAAGGCATAGACCCATTAAGTAGGATACTTAGAATCATTGCAACAACTAATTAAAGTGTGGGAAATACTAACCCCAGATGAATGCACCATTCTTCTGCAAACACCACTGCTATTCAAATATTTTTGGTACTCAGGGTCTGACCCAAGTGAATTTGGGGATAGAAAACTTAGCACATGACTTTGCAGGGATGTAGTAGGCAGGGTATTGCCTCTTGAAAGTTAAGTCACTCACAGCCTTCCACTGTTCCCTTTGAGAATCTGCATGCTATGTTTCCAAACATCTGTGATCTTCATTCAATTGATTTTTTTCTTGCTTTTATCCCATTTTTTTACCACTTCCCCCATGCTACATGCTTCCTTCACTACCTCATCTCCATATTTCTTCCTCTTTCCTTCCATCTGAGTTCTTCCATTACCCTTTTTCTTTCACTCTGCCTTTTACTTTTGCCATAATTATTCATTTCATTCCCTCATGAAAGTGCATATTTCTTAAGAGGGCGAATCAAGACTCTTTGAACAATTTATAAAGAGAAATTTGCAACGGCAGATTTGAATGCTATCTTAGTCAAATCAACCACAATCTCAAAATGAACATGCTTGTTTTATATTTATAATCACTGTCCCACAGGAAAATGTTATGCCTTTAGTTTTCTAATGCCCACTTCAGATTTATCGAGGATATTCAACAGAAAAACCCCTTGACCCAGTAGATGTGTTAATTTCTAAGATAGTATGAAAATAATGGCAAAAAAGGGTTAACCTTCCCTATATTCCTGTCATGACAACTGCAGGAAAATCTACATATAGACCACGGGGTTACTTCCTCGTGAGATATTCAGATTGAGAAATATCATGGGACTCATGGAATGTTATACGTAGATAATCAAACTGTAGCCTCTACCACCACATGCATCTGAAATAGTGTACAAGTGGCAATGATGAATTTGATCTGTGACGATCTGAGAGGTAAAAGTCCATCTCCTTGGCAGCTGAGACATCCAATTAGTTTTGAGCACACATGGAGTGTCAGCCCCAAAGATATTTGAAAATGATAATAGCCCTTCCACACTTGCACCACTGTGCTGTTTTGCTCTCAAACCCAGAAAATTCAAATTATAATAAACTTCCAAGTTATAATAACAACAAGTTAGAAATTAGATCACAGATGGTCATTTCAAAAAATACCCTTGGAGGGGCTAAACATTTTTTCAGCCAAATCAACAAAATTGATAAAATTATCTCACCGTTTGAACTATGACCTTAAAACAACTTCATGGCATTCTTTCGGCTGCTGTCAATACATCACACACAAAATGTTCGCTACCAAGTTGAAATTTGTTGAGCCAACTGAAAATTGTGCTTTTTTGAGAGAAATAAAATCATTGCTTGACTCTGTTTAAATATATGCAAATATCAAGTAAACTTGCATATTTCCCAAGAGAGGTTTCTGTCTCTGATTAAACTGCATGTACTTGAGCTCAACGAGGAGGAAATTGCTTTGCAAACTCAACTAATTTTCAACCCACAATGTAGCCAAATGTGTCCAATTCGTATACTAGACATTATTTTAAGCAGAATGACTTCATGCAAGAAGAGCCCTTATTGTACCTTGGCATAACACAGCCAATGAGATAACTTCAAATTAGTCTGCAATAGGGTACATACACAACACTGAAAATTTTCATTTATTTTAATTCAAATCTTATAGAGCCCTTTAATAAAAAATAACAAAGAAAGAAAACTACTACATAAATTAAAAAAGGAAGATAAAAATGTAACTTCAGTACTTTTAATTAACTTAAGTATTTTATAATACTACTACTCCCTTTTTTGGTCATTTATAATTTGAATGACTGTGGACCTAACCTTAAATGACCGGTAAATAGAAAAAAGACAAAATCAAGAAACTGGCTAAAATTGGCATTATTGCATAACAAAATGAAATTTTAAATTCTAGTCCAAAAATTAGAGGAACACTTCACCTAATTATTAATGCTAAGGGTAAAACTTTGATGATATGAAATTCCTGAGGATAAGCCTTTCAAAAGGCGGCCGATAAAGAAATACAATGGTAATGCTAAAATTAGAAAATCAGGTTTATTAGCACAGAAAACACTAAAGCAAATAAAATTTCTTAATTTCAATGAAAAATTTAAGATTTCAGCAAAAAAATTGCAGTAAAACATAATCATGGCAGAAATAATATATCCAAAACCACTAACTACATAGTAGGATTTGCATTATTATCATTGAGTCACATTATAACAAAAGTCGAAGAACGTGTGGCTAAATATAGCATGATGATATACGAGGGTAGGTTGAAAACTAATGCACACATGCTAGTAGACCACAAACAAAATGACCTCTCCAGAAGCACTCCTGGTGGCATGTGGAAGTAACATTCCCCCTCGACACGAATGTGCAGGTTTGAGGTCGTTACATTCATCCAGTGTATTTTGAGAAGCGGAAGTATGGAGACGTGTTCTAGTGCTATGGCAACGCGAGCCAAACAGCGTGCTGTTGTCAAATTTTTAAATGCTGAAAAAGTGACTCCTACTGAGATTCATCGTCGTTTAAAGGCTGTTTATGGAGACGATGCTGTTGATAGATCTATTGTAAATCGATGGGTAGTAAAATTTCATGGTTGCGAGGATGGAAAAGCCATAATTGTTGATGAAACACGCAGCGGACGTCCGATCACTGCCACAAACAATAAACATCGCCAACTCATCAAAGATTTGATTCAAAATGACTGGCGAATCACTCAAATACATATCGCAAACCATATTGCAATATCCATGGATGTGTCGGTTTCATTAATGAACAATAATGTCAGCCCGTCCACGCACAACTGGAGAGGCTCTGTAAAACCTGAAATTTGAACTGATTCCACGCCTTCCTTATTCACGCGATCTTGCATCTTGAGACTTTTATATTTTTCCTTGACTCAAGAGACACCTCAAAGGTAATCATTACTCCTTAGATGATGAGGTGATGGTAGCTGTCAAGTCCTGGATTAGAGAAAAGTCGCGTTGAAATAGCACTAGAACATGTATCCATACTTCCGCTTCTCAAAATACACAGGATGAATGTAACGACCTCAAACCTGCACATGCGTGTTTAGGGGGAATGTTACTTCCACATGCCACCAGGAATGCTTCTGGAGAGGTCGTTTTGTTTGTAGTCTACAAGCATGTGTGCATTAGTTCTCAGCCTACCCTCTTAGAAAAGTGTTTGAAAAATCTGAAATAGGTTCTCAATGCCTTTTTCATCGAAAACACGATAAAGAATATTTGCTTAAATTTTTCCAATTTTTCAGTCAATGCAAATCATTCGATCATGAATTTTTAAATTGAAATACAAAAAAAATTATGAGATTTGACCCCAATTAAAATTAACGGATGGGCCTAAAATTACTGGTGTCACTTCTGATTTTCCAACATTCACCTAAATGTAATTAACCTCTAATTAAAAAAAATTTAAACGCATACTTACATGATACTCTGATCAAATTTATTATTTAACTTGCCTAAAAACACAAACATGGAAACACACACACACAGATCAAAGAAAAAATGAGCATACTGGAGAACATATGTTTTCCCTTTGAAATCTCAATGCCATTTCTCACAATAATAGTACCTTCCCGTATACCTTATATGATGAAAGTCAAAACACATTTACTTGGCGTGTGATATATTTATTAACCAAACATACATAACAATAAGTAATTACAAATACATACCAATTATAGGAGCATTTGCTTAAATATTTCCCAAATTTCCAGGAGACTATCACCCAAGGTCAACCTTGGCAGTCATTTGATAATAACCATTTTTTCCAGTTGAGTACCGCTGGGACAACTGAACAGCGCCAATAACTTGCTCTCCAAAATAGTAATCTTGAAATTTCTGGATAAGTAAGAGTGAGCATTCACTTGGTTAGTTGGAATGTATGATATGTATTGACAGAGATAAATCTAACAAAAACGAACTACACCATATGCTCCACCACTTATACTACAGAACACAACAGGAAGTAAGAAGACTGAAGATTAGCATTTTTTCTAACACATCTGGACAGTTTGGTACATGCATGTTAGGTGCCACCACTGCAGTAATTGGGTGTTCACTGATATTCATTCATGCAGCATTGGTTGTAAGGAAATGAGATATGGTGGCTCTCTGGGGGAGGATAATGGAATATTGGCATAGTGGACAGTGTTAGAAAGAAGTGTAAGGCAGGGTTGCCGATTATCACCATTGCTGTTCAACGTACGAGGCCGGTTCAATAAGTACCTGTGTTAGAAATGAAGAAACCATTTTTCAAAAACATTTTTTTCATTTTTCAACATAGTCCCCTTTTAGAAAGATCCACTTCTCCCAACGTTCCGCCCATTTTTTTAACCCCTCCAAAAAATAGGAATCGTCGAACTCTCAAAATACGCCTCCGTCTCGGTGATAACTTCCTCGTTTGAGCTAAATTTTTTCCCGTGAGCCATTTCTTCATGTTAGGGAATAAGAAAAAGTCGCAGGGAGCCAGATCAGGTGAATACGGGGGATGCGGCAGCAATTCATAACGTAGTTCATGCAGTTCGGTGGTGACAACTCCGGATCAGCTTGTTGTCCACCGTGAGCAATCGCGGCACCCATTGGGCCAACAATTTCTTTATCGCCAACTTATCATGTAAAATATTAATTGCCGTTCCGGTCGACACAGCTACGGTCTCTGCTACTTCGCACACTTTCGTTCGTCGATCAGCGAGAATCATGGCATGGACTTTTTGAATGATTTCCTCGGTAACCACGTCTGCCGGGCGTCCTGGTCGCTCCTCATCAAAAACAGATGTTCGCCCACATTTAAATTCGTTGAACCAATATCTAACTGTGCTCATAGATGGCAAAGTGTCCCCATAAACAGCATCCAACTTTGCTTTTATCTCCTTGCATTTCTTCCCATCCAAAAACAAAAAGCCAATCACTGAACAATACTGCTCTTTTTCCATCTAAGCAAAAATCACAAAACATGTCTCACTCGAATGGCTGCCATATCCAAACTAACCTTTAAATCAGTCTGAAATTTGTTTCACTGTCGTTTGATAGATGGCAGTACACGATGATAACATAAACTTCCCTCGGGAACAACCTTTGTCATCAAATACGGGTACTTATTGAACCGCCCTCGTATATGTGGAGGAAATGATTAAAGAGGTATGGGAAGAACTGCAGATAGGGATGAAGGTCAGTGGGGAATTCATAAAATCAATTAGGTTTGCTGATGACCAAGCTCAAGTGTGTCAGTCAGCCATGGGGCTGCAAGAATTGCTACGTTAATTAGAAATTCAGTGCGATAGATATGAGATGAGAATAAATATAAATAAAACATAGGTTAAGTGATTTTTCAGAAATAGGAAGGCAAAGTTTTAAACTAAAATAGGAGGGCAAAAACTAGAGCAGGTGGAACAGTTTTCGTATCTTGGACACGTTATGGACCAGAATGGTCAAAGTGGTAGTGATGTAAGGAAGAGAATTCCACTGGGCAAAGGGGCTTCCACAAGAAGGAGGGAATTGATGAAATTGATGTTGAGTAAGAATGTTAACAAAAGGCTCGTCAAAACTTTGATACGGAGCGTAGTTATGTACAGCACAGAAACATTGTCAATGAAGCAGGATGGTAGAAGTAGTTTGGAGGCTTTTGAAAAGTGGGTGGGAAGAAGGTGAAATGGACAGAAAGAAAAATAAATGAGGTAGTGCTGGGTATGGTAGATGAGGAGAGGGGATAGTTGGGGGTAATCATGAGGAGGAAGGGAAAATGGATGAAGGGCATATAGATCAGCAGTATGATTTTAAAGACTGTAATAGAGGGGAGAATGGTAGACAAATGAGGAAAGGAACAGGATAGGGCTGTTGGATGGGACGAAAGGAGGAAGAAGGTACTAGAGATAAAGAGGGGTTTGTTGTAGAGTAGGATGTTGGGTGCGAGAAACAAAACATTTATTTGGTAATTGTGTCAATTCAAAAACCTACCTTAACCGGTAGATCACCCAACAATAATAAAATAATCTTATAACCCACGTACCTCAAGAACTGATGATGCATCAAATGTCTCCCTCCCCCTTTTGGGAGGCTGCTTGCCTCGCCTTTGAAGCCCATCATTCCCTTCACCTTGCCTTGCGCCTTCACTTAATCCATCCTCTTCCTTGCGGAAGATGGTATTCATTAAGGTGACATGCAGCTTCACCCTTTCATACTCTTTCTGCATGAACCCTGAGTAAAAAAGAAACAGAGAGTCATTGACAATCTGTGTAACAGATTTACCATCCAGGACTAAAAATATAGGAAATTTATCAATACGATCAAAACTAATTTGCCAAAACATTTAGTTAATATGGACCATTCAATATAGAAAATAACTGCGCAAAACCATTTTTCAATTTAACCTCTCATTTTCAACATGCTTGGTCCAAAACCTGTAGATATAAGATTTGCACGCATCCTGAAGCTTCCGAGGGCTAAGTTGCAATTAGTAGGTTCCAAACAAAATTTATACAATAATAGAAAAAGACAAAATTAAATAAAAGAAACCGGAATCTTTGAAAAAGCATCAACTGGGTCCTCATCATCAAAATTTTTGAAAAAATAAAATCTGGGTGGTCACCACTAAATGAATATGCCATCACAGTCTCTTGGAACGATGGGAGAAAACAAGCAGGATGCAAGCAAAAGTATTGCTTTCCAAATATCAATGAAATATTCTTTCTTGAGAGGATTCATGTAGAAATAATCTGAGCTACAATTTGCACCATCCAAGGAGGGGGTCAGAAAGGAGCTTTAATACATCAATAACTCTTTCTCGTGTGTCCTTTGCTCCAGCTTAGCTACATATTATTGACACTTACAATATATCCGATTGTTATTTATGTTCTCTCTTGAGATTATTAAATTTGTTCAAAAGAAACTTACCCTTCTGAGTAAAATATGCAGCAATGTCATCTGCTAACCGCTGAAGAATGTCCTCATGACAACCATTTCCTACAACCACCTGCACTTTTCCATAGAGCACATCGACCTCAGCAGGATCATCGTTCATGTATTCCAATCCTTTCATTTGAACTTTCAGACTGCATCCTTGGAGCAATGGCCTACAGAGTCAACATCGGAAAAGGAGTTCAAATCATTCAGACATTTTGTTGCATTGAAAACAAGCAAACATCAACTTCTTCACTTTCTCCATCACCGCTGCATTTAACCGAATGACAGGAAGATTTTAAATTAAGTCTACTTGATTGGTTGTATTTGGAGATTAATTTTTACATTAAAACCTCTGATTTGGGCAAGAAACTTCCTACAGAGATGAGACAGGAACTGTTGCCTGGCGCAATAATTTACGTACAAAGTTTTGGCATAAAATTTTACCCATATACATTTGCTTAACACCCAAATATTTGCCAAGAAATTGCAGTAATGCATTATTCTGAACACAATGCGTTATTACAAATGTAATCCCACATTTCTTTTTATCTAAGTATTAATAAAAATATCCAGGGGTATTATCTCAGCTAAAGATCACAAATGAAAATAAATGCATGCATTTAAAATGTATCCACACAGAAATTGTTAATGTGCTAATGTTCTCATATTTTTATTCATTTTAAATTTATTTTTATAACAAAATTAGAGAATACTGAACATCATCTTAAAGATCCACTGTAGCCTATGAAATCATGCAGTAAAATATATTGTCCATAATTCAAAATGCAACGGACTGCACATAGGATAACAAACTTTGACTCATTCAAAAATACGATGGAAGAATTAAAAGAGGGTGGGGTGTGAAATAATTCACTCTTTATGATGTTCATTCCATTCGTATTCATTTGGACTTGTGATATTTGAAGTACCTAATAACATTTGGCAGGGCTGAGTGGCCCTTCTATATTTTAGGCCTATGGCATAATTAGCGATCACCTTGAATGACCCTCAATGTAGACAGATGCTCTATGATAAGTCACGTGGATTCTCAATCTGATTGGGGATCGGGATGGTGCAGTGGCTGATGGGCAGGTTTCCCACCGGAAGGGTTCAAATCTTGGAGACAGGAGATCTTTTCCAGTGGTATTCCAATCCCTATTTGAGGTACTTTGTGGAGAGCACTTTCAGTGAGTACGACGTCCGTTGGATGGGACGCTAAACTGCGGACCCCTAGGTGCCTTTCGACAAGAGTAGGCTAATGCCGAAGTAGGTTTTCTCTCCACCCTTCCTTTCCCATCCATCATTATTGGGCCTTCTTTGGGACCATCATCACATGACCTTGCTGTTGGTCACCTCCCATAAAAACTACTACTTGCATTTCACAGATGCCGTCAGTTGACTAAACATTGCATTGCACACAGCCAAGGCACTAGCAGTTAGTGGAATGGTTTTGTCAAGAGAGTTTTTTATGTACTGGTGTGATTATGGTGGCATAAATCAGTGTTTTTTTTAACACATTTTATTTCAGTAATGAGTTTCATTTAAATCTACATTTGAAATGGTCAGTTTTTTTTGTTACAGTGTCACCTCACTTAACGAGCACCTCGCAAAGCAACTAATTGAAGTAACTCATTATTCAAATGGGTCATGACATTCGCGACTCATTGAAGGATTACTCTTACGGCAATTCCATTTTTATATTTCACCAATAAATAATTATAAACAAGCCAAACAGGAATAATGAAGGCCATGAGAGACTTCGTACGATGTGCCATGCGTCTTGAACGTGCAATTACATTCCCTCTCAAGCCATTACATAAAAATCTACTTGGGAATGAGGAAAAAAGTATACATTGATCACAAGTATAATAAATACTTACCACCCTTGAGAGAGATTCCATAGCTCTTATTAAATTTACGCTAATTTCTGGAGAAATCATGAAATATGTACATCTAAATTCATGTCAGACTTTTTACAAGGGCCGTACAGAAAGTAACCTCTGTTATGTTATACACTGGAATAGATACAGAAAAATTTTCTGTTTTCATCTCAAAACTACATATCTCTACTGTTTCACACATATTCACCAAAGAGATTTAAACATTTGCCAAATCTCTGAACTAGTTTTCAAATTCTGGCAAGAAAATCAAAAGATGACGGCATATTTGGGGGAGTAGTAGTAGTAGTAGTTTTGAGGGGAGGCGACCGACAGCTAAGGTCATTTGCGCCATAGGGGAAGGATAGGAAAGGATGAAGGGTGGAGAGAAACCCGGCGTCGGCATTAGCCTACTCTTTACGAAAGGCACCAAGGGGTCCGCGGCTTAACGTCCCATGTCCCATCCGACGGACGGCGTACTCACTCAAAGTGCCCTCCACGAAGCACCTCAAGTAGGGATCGAGATACCTCTGAAAAATATTCAACACCGCCGGGATTTGAACCCGCGCCCTCAGGGTGGGAAGCCAGTACGTTAGCCCCCGCACCATCTCGATCCCCCAGCGGGATATTTGAAGTTCCTCGTCGAGATAAGCACAAAACATGTAGTAGCCTAACATTTCAGTAGCGATTCCATGCAACAGAGTCGTAGAAATCTGTGGAAATCTTTTTAAAAATTTCAGGTATCAGTTTTCATGAACTTTTCGTCAATTTTCAGAACGGTTCATTGTTCACCATAGATGTGTGGCCACTTCCGTCATCATCATGGACATAAATGCTCACTCTTAAACGAATGACAGCATTGACACACAACTCTTGTCATCATCACATTTGGTCCGTACAAAACACAAATTTGCCAATGAATGACAGCAGCATTGAGGTTTTTATCAGTAAAATTATTACTACTGAATGAATTTCACATTTGGTGGGAATATCAATTGTATTGTTTATTTTTATTTGCTATGTTATCAAATGACAAGCAGCACGACCTTCCAATCACCTCAGCTCGAGACATACTAACCTACTGTGTGTATCAATACAGCGACCAGTCAGCTCCCTCCACTAATTATCAAGTGACACAAAAACAGAGGTTATTTTCTAGACTTGCCTCGTATTATCACAGAAGGCATTAATCATTTTACCAAAGGAATAAATTAAAAGGGTCACTCATCTAGTGACAATATACCAAACAGATTTTCAAGAATCCTTGTCATATCTTGAAATGAAGTATGTCTGCATCTATAAGGATGTTCCCTGAGCATCCAAGGATTTTCTCAGATCATAAGCTGTCATAATACCAAGCATTTTACATGGGGGGCCCAAGAGAACCCGGCCTGACCTAGAGATGGTGGTAGCTCTTTGAAAAATATCACTGTACTAGAAAGTATGCAACCTATAAAGCATATGTTTAGTATTTGTTTGTTAGCCATCAATAGTGAACGTTTTCAGTGAATTAGTGAAAATGGAGAAAATTGGTCATCCTAATGGGATACAATACTTTTATTTGAAAGGCCTCAGCCCAACCAATATAAAAGCTGAACTGGATTCTACTCGGGGTGAGACGGCTCCTTCGTTTACATCAGTGGCGTCGTTTTTTTTTATATGCGCGTGGAATAATTTTCATTGACTATCTTGGAAAAGGATAAACTATCAAAGGCGAGTATTATGCAAACTTATTGCAATGTTTTAGTGAAGATATCAAGCAAAAGCGGCCGCATTTGGTTAAGAAGAAATTGTTGTTTCATCAAGACAATGCACCAGCTCACAAATCCGTTATTGCAATGGCAAACATTCATCAATTAAAGTTTGAATTGCCACCTCAAGCAACCTATTTGCCAGATATAGCCCCCTTGGATTGTTTTCTGCTCGCAAACTTGAAAAAATGGCTCGGTGGTCAAAGATTTTCCAACTGTGAAGAAGTGATGGCATTTAAAGAACTGGCATTTAATGGCTATTTTGAGGAGCAAGACAGTTCTTATGGTAAAAATGGTATCGAACTTCTTGAACATTGATGGGAAAAGTTTATAGAGCTGAAAGGAGATTACGTTGAAAAATAAATACCTTTTTTTCTAAAATTTTTGTGTTTTCTTTGTTAAGTCGGGTACTTTTGGGATTACCCTCATAGCAGGAGGAGGAGGTACAGGACACCAGAGTACATAACTCTGATATCAAACAGGGAATCATCAAGACACATAATGTACCTACTAACAGATTAGACAATCAATGAATTAATCCTAGAAATAGACTCCAGTAATGATACATTTTCATAATTAAATAAGTTAGGACTCACATGATAACATCAGCGAATGCATCTTGAAGAGCCTGGGCAGCCTGTTCCCTTTCCACCTTATCCAGAAGGGCCAGAGTGCCCAGGGTCAAATGCAACTTCTGTTCTCGTTGGAAAAGTGATTCACAAATGCCTCGACTATCTCTGCATACCTCTAGGACATCCCGCTGCATGTCAAAAAAAATAGGGTGCACACTTTGAAAATAGTTCATTGCTGTTGACATGCGGTACATGAAACACTTTCAAATTCATCCTGGTCCAGGAATTACTCTAATTATATTTAATCCCACCTAAAACATCTTGGTGCATCAGTACACTGCATACAAGTACACTTCCTAGCGGCGGGGAATGGGAAAAGTAGGTCCACTATCGTGGCAATCCCTTTAGAATGGATTATAGGTTATTTAGAAGGGTGAAAAAGGGCTTGGAATATTACTAGGCTTTGGTTTTGATGGTGTAATTTAGTTAAGAACATATGCTGTACACACATCAAATTCATAAAAATAAAGCTTATAAAATTCATCTGTTGTATACAGGGTGCGGGGCTTGAATTCGGACAAGCACGCATTTCCTCGAATGAGATTTCCTCTCAGGGTAAGCAAAACCTTCCCCAGACTTCTCCAAAGCACTATACTTAGCCACAATACCGTAAACAGTTGATCTGGGGTACCAGAAGAATCGAATTATTTTGAAATAAAACGCCCAGCGCAAACACTTTCAATTCTCTTCGATTGTACTCCACACTTGTACGTAACATCTCGGCTATTTTGAGATTATGACTGTTTACTAGATGCCTATAACTATAAAAACCACCAATCACGAACTCCAGCGGAACTACGATATTGCAGAAAATTCAAATTGAATTTTTCCGGATTTCAGAATCACACTCTGTATGCATAAACGTTGATGAAATTGGATGGCAATGGTTTCTCATTGTGGTCAGGAGTTGAAGATAAGAGCGCATTGTAATCAGGGTGCTGTCTTCATTATGAATAAGAAAACTAACAAAATAGGAGTCGCTATCTCCTCGGCTGCTATGGGTTTGTGCAAGTGTTGTCATTTGGGGATTTGTGATTTCAATGGTCACGCTCCATGGGATGGTGAACCTGACAGTGTCAATGATGAGATCTGAGAAAATTGAGGTAAGTTGTAAGTGAGTGTTACTCTGGAGAAAGAATAATATAATGGGCTATGTTTATTTGAACGGATCATTTGATGGCTTAAGGGGAAATGATATGAGAAATTTAAGGGGAAAATAATTCAAAAAGTGAATACTTTTACACATTTGCAGAATATTTGCGAAAATAAAATAGATTAAGAGATTACAAGGCATGTGAACACTGGAATAAAGGTTGTTTATAAAACACTGTAGCATGTGGAGAATATAAGCAAATTACCAGTTCTTTGATGCAGCAAAAATGGTAGTAATTATTCCACCAAGATGCTATCCCTCAATTTCTATCAATTTTTTCTGAATTTTGAAAATCGGACAAAAATAAATCTTTATTTTACATGTAATGTCTCAGTGATTAATTCAATAAAAAGCTTTTTCCATGATTTCCAACCATGAGGTACTTTTATATCAATGAATAGTTGGTTTTAAAAATACAAGAGGGGATTGCCACGAGTCAAAGTGCTTGGTGATTGCTCCTCTCACTAAGTCAGTCCCAAAAGTAGTATGACTTATTTTTTCCTGGATAGACCGACGGATGGGCGGCAGTTTCTCCGGCTGTGTTTGACAGAGGGGAGTCTCGGGAAAGGCTGGAAGCCAGTGGCAGTTGGCTACCAGCCACCACGGAGTGCTGATCGTTTGTTTGTGAAACCTCTATAACATGACCTCATTACGTTCCATCATGAACTGGTTATTGGGACAACACTACGCCAACAAATATTGCGTGAAACTGGAATAAACCAGGAAAGAGACTCGTGGCATGCTCAAGGCAGCTTATGGTGATAACACCTTGGGTAGATCAGTTGTTTCTGAGGGGCACAAGTGGTTTTGGGAGGGAATAGAAGATGCAGAACATTTAGGATGCCCTTCGACCTAAAAATCTGACAAAAATCTTGCAAGAGTGAAAGTTTTGTTGGACAGGGATCGCAAATTAAGTAAGTGTTTGCATGGCTTCTGATGAACTTGGCATTCCTTAAAGTGATATGCATCAATTTGTGACTGAAAACATGGGCATGAGAAAGGTGTGTACAAAGTTGGTGTTGCATGTGCATTTGGACGAACAAAAGGAAACTCAAACGTGGATCTGCCAATAGCTTCTTGGCCACTTGAGTTAGGATCCAAATTTTTTAGACAATGCCCCACCAGACTTCTTTCTCTTCTCCCACGTCAAATTTGTGCCGAGAGAACCTCACCACGGCTTGGTGGCCACAGGCCGTGACGAGAGTACTTAGCAGCATTCTGGGTGCTGCCTTCCAGAAGGCATACAAGGCATGGAAAGCCCAACGGCAGCAATGTGTGGGTGTCGAAGACTTTTGAGTGAATGTATCAATTCTGGCAATATATTTTTTAAATCGAATAAGCCCTACTACTTTAGGGGCAGACCTTGTATCTAGATTTCAAGGTGCAACATTGCCAAGCACCACCTTCTAATTCTCTACTTCCTGAAATTCTTGCCCTAGGGGAAAAATTTAACTCGGGTAAAAATCATTCGTAGTCGTCAGTTTGCTTCACAACGCAGCGGGAGAAAGGTACAACGCCGGAATTAAAAAGCTGCTTACAAGGATGCAAAAAGTGATCGATCATCAAGGAGACTATTTACAAAAATAGCTTAATGCTTAACCTTTCCTACAATGTACACAAAGTTGAGAATAAATTTGATTTTTCAAGGAAAAAAACAGGAGACCTTACTTTTCGAATCACCCTTGTAATTGACTCTATGAATGTCATCAATTTCAGGATACTTTTAAAACAAAAAAATTACAAAACCTCCATTTCACACTTTTTGCTATGGTTTTCATCATAAGAGTAATTACCCCAAGTAGAATCACATGTTTGATCTGTTGAATCATCCTTGACATGCACTGAAATACCATAACTCTATTTTCAATACCATAAATTAACTATTGAAATATTTTTAAAACACTTTTTTTGAAAACTAAAAAAATAACTTTAGCTACGCAAGGGACTTCTCACCTTAAACTGCAGAAAGGATTTTTGGATATCTTCCCCAGCCATTGAGAGAGACAGGAAGTGTGTGAAAGCTTGCCTCTGTCGAGATGACATTACAATCAAGCCAATACGCCTGCAGGCAGCAGACACACCCTTGTGGTCCATTCCCTTAATTTCTGTTGGGGAACACGAAAAATGAGCCATAAATAATTTCAGATATTTCACGAGATTTTGCATTAACTGATTTTGAATGAAAATCTACATTTTCATGGTAATGGCAAGAAAACCATAATGGTGTCCAATTACAATAAGTACATAATCTATACAAAAATACATAATTTATGTGGGTAAGCCAATTTAAAAAAATCAGCTTTCTATTCACGTTGCAATATGACATTAATGATAATGTACTGTGAGCCTATCACTCGGAAGGAGAGATTTAAGAGAAGAAGATGAAATGGAGCTGGAGAACCAAGCATTTGCCACAATAGCAATAATACAACATTGAAGTAGCTGAGGAAGCATGTGCTATGAATTTTCTGGATGATGCTATATACCTCTCAGAACTACAATCAATGTTCCTTCAAGTGCAGCACCTCTTCCTTCAATACATCATCAACTATTTCCTCCTTGGGCACTCCCGTACATCCAGAATAATCTACATTAACAAATCAGCAGTAGTGCCTAGTAACCAGCTTGAATTTGGAGCCATTAAAATTCTGTTAATTGTACCATCATTTGAATAAAAAAGTATCGGAAAAGTTTTGGAAAATGAGATTCATTTCTGATAATGCTACAATGTCTCAAAATTCTTTAAAGTACATCCCTTGAGCTGCAAAACACTTTTGCCAGCATTACACAAATCAAAGACCTTCCTGGTTGGTGGAAGGTCCTTAAGGGTACAGGCACAAGCTTCTTTGGCAGCATTTCAAGGGTCCCATGGCAGTGTCCTTTGAGGGAGAATTTCACTTTTATAGGGAATAGGAAATAGTCCGCTGGTGCCAAGTCGTTACTGTAAGGGGGTTGGGGAATCGTTGCAATGCCATTACAGGTCTTCTCAAGCAAACACTCGGCTTTGCCCCAGGTCGTCCGTCAAGACCTACGGGAGGACGAGTTTAGGGCATATCTTTCGTTTCACCAAATTTTCAGCGGCAATGGTGTGCACTGTCATCTTATCAATGCAAATACAAACTGTGATCAAGCACACACTTAACTGGTTAATTTAATGGTCTGAATTCAGCACTTCCCGTACACTTCAGGAAAAAATTGCCACCGATACTTTTTACACAAACTTTGTATAACTTGAGAAATAAAAATTAAGGTCACCACTGTAACTATTTGGGTCTTAGATCAGTTTGATGCAAAACGAAAGAGCACATTTAACATTTAACTACATATAGTATACGTATAGCTGGTTTGGTTGGTCATACATAAACATTTAGGTCCGGAGGGCCAATTACTTTCCCTATGCTGCCTTGAATAAAGCTATGAACACACCATACTCTGCTACATATGAAGGAGGTGAAAAAATTTGTTGTCTCAGGCGTAACTTTGTGGAATTTGCATAACATATTGAAATGTAATGAAATAATTGACTTTGTAATTCCACACACTTTATTTAAAAACACACGACCCAGGTTTCGACGTTGAACGTCATCATCAGGTGGTCCTCATAGAAGCACGCTGGCTATATATACCTTCTGATCATAGGAGGGGGGGGTTGGTCAGAGAGGGAGGTCGGAGGGGTAAAAAGGTTACAATGTAGCTGGGAAGAAAAGAGAATTACATTTTTGATTTAGAAGAGTGGTAGGTCTAGGAGTGGGGAGTGGGAGGGATACAAAATTTCGTTGGCAAGATCATCTTTCCAACGGACACATTTCAAAATTTCTAACTGCTCCAAAGCATCGAGCCTTTGACCTTTTTCTTCAAAATGAATAATTTTTGTCACAAAGTCACTTTTGTGATCACTTTCGATGAGGTGTTTTGCAAAGAGGGATGTTATGTTCTTATTTTTTACACATGTTTGGTGTTCTTTAATCCTTTCTTTAAATTTCCGTCCTGTTTGTCCAATATACTTTGTGCTACAATCCGAGCACTTTAACTCATACACTCCACTCCTCTCGTTTTCGGGGACTTTGTCTTTAGTGTGAGAGATCAGGTTCTTAAGGCATGAACGACTGTAAAAGGCACATTTAATTTTTTCTTCAGGTAAACTTTTAATTACTTTTTGAGAAATAGTCCCAAGATATAGTATTCTCCGCCATTTGGCAGTGGGATCTTTTACATGTTCGGGGTTGTAAATGTGGCTTAAGGCTATTTTTGTAAGTTTATTCCGGTAAAGTTTATTTATTAGATCTTCTGAATACCCATTGTTTACTGCTAACGTTTTAATTACATTAAGTTCCTTATTTACATTGAATTTTGACATAGGGATAGCGGTCAAACGGTGGATCATTGCATGAAATGCCGAAAGCTTTTGGGTGAAGCAATGCCTTGAAGAGGAATTAATTAATTGGTCTGTATACATTTCTTTCCTAAAAATGGAATACTGTAACCCATCTTTGTCTTTAGAAATGGATAGGTCGAGGAAATTCAGGGAACCTTTTTCCTCTTTTTCACACGTGAATTGTACATTAGAATTGATAGAATTTAGATGTGCTAGAAACTGATCTAGTTGCCTATCAGAACCTGTCCACACACAGAAGACATCGTCTACATATCTTAACCAACAAAATACATTATTAATGAGAGGGTAGGCTGAGGAGAACAAAACTTTTTCAAAATTGTCCATATACATATCGGCCAGGAGTGGGGACAAGGGCGAGCCCATGGCTAAACCATTGGGTTGTTGGAAATAGGTACCATTAAAAATGAAATAATTTTGGGAAACACACGTCTTAAGTAATGCACAAAGTTCACTTATAACTGGAACTGGGATGGATTTCCGGATGAGGATGTCTTCGGCAAGGTTCACCGCTTCCATGGGTGGCACGTTGGTGAAAAGGTTGCGTACATCAAAGGAAACAAGCATGCACTTTTTCGGGATGACCTTTTTCATAAGTTTGTTCACAAGGTCCAAGGAATTCACTACACCATATTCCGTGGAAAATTTGGAAACCTCCCTGAAGAGTACATTAAGCCTTTTCGCTAGTATGTGGTTGGGAGCTGACATATTTGATACTACAGGCCTGATCGGAATCCCATTTTTATGAACTTTAGGTAGCCCGAAAAACCGTGGTGCTGAGGGATTCATTTGCACTAGTTTCAACATTTCACAACTTTTGAATAACGTGTTACAAGATTTAATCACTTTCTTAATTTCTTGTTGAAACTTGGGGGTTGGGTCTGAACGAAGTACTTCAATGTTATTGTCCCTGATGAAGTCTTCGCATTTCGTGATGTAGGTATTTCGTTCTAATACAACCACTGCGCTGCCTTTGTCTGCTTTCTGGATGATCAAATTTTTCTCTGTCACAGAATGTTTAATGGACTTTAAGGCCTCGTACTCGGTAGAATACTTCATCTTTTTTACTCCAAGTTTTGAGAATTTAAGGAGCTCCTGGGAAACAACTTGTTTAACCGTGATATTTTCTTTCTGAAGGGCAACTTCAAGGTCAACAGCCAGGTTTTTAATGTTTTTAACAGAAATTGGAATTTTAGGTACGTACTTAAGGCCTTTTTCTAGCAAAGAAATCTCACTATTAGAAAAGGAATGTCCGGAAAGGTTAACGATTCGAGGCCCAAACTTATGGTCACACTTAGAACTTGTTGATTTTGAACTGGACTCCTTATTTCTCCGTAGTAAATCAAGCTTACGGTTCATTTTCGCTCTTTTTTGAAAGGAAATCTCACTGCACTTCTGACGGACCTCATTATCAAAGTATAGCCACTCGATCCAATGAAGTTTATGGGACAATTCCACGTATAAAAGTAGTAGATAATGGGATATAGCGTCTCGTTTAACAGGAAAAAGGTTCCCTGAATTTCCTCGACCTATCCATTTCTAAAGACAAAGATGGGTTACAGTATTCCATTTTTAGGAAAGAAATGTATACAGACCAATTAATTAATTCCTCTTCAAGGCATTGCTTCACCCAAAAGCTTTCGGCATTTCATGCAATGATCCACCGTTTGACCGCTATCCCTATGTCAAAATTCAATGTAAATAAGGAACTTAATGTAATTAAAACGTTAGCAGTAAACAATGGGTATTCAGAAGATCTAATAAATAAACTTTACCGGAATAAACTTACAAAAATAGCCTTAAGCCACATTTACAACCCCGAACATGTAAAAGATCCCACTGCCAAATGGCGGAGAATACTATATCTTGGGACTATTTCTCAAAAAGTAATTAAAAGTTTACCTGAAGAAAAAATTAAATGTGCCTTTTACAGTCGTTCATGCCTTAAGAACCTGATCTCTCACACTAAAGACAAAGTCCCCGAAAACGAGAGGAGTGGAGTGTATGAGTTAAAGTGCTCGGATTGTAGCACAAAGTATATTGGACAAACAGGACGGAAATTTAAAGAAAGGATTAAAGAACACCAAACATGTGTAAAAAATAAGAACATAACATCCCTCTTTGCAAAACACCTCATCGAAAGTGATCACAAAAGTGACTTTGTGACAAAAATTATTCATTTTGAAGAAAAAGGTCAAAGGCTCGATGCTTTGGAGCAGTTAGAAATTTTGAAATGTGTCCGTTGGAAAGATGATCTTGCCAACGAAATTTTGTATCCCTCCCACTCCCCACTCCTAGACCTACCACTCTTCTAAATCAAAAATGTAATTCTCTTTTCTTCCCAGCTACATTGTAACCTTTTTACCCCTCCGACCTCCCTCTCTGACCAACCCCCCCCTCCTATGATCAGAAGGTATATATAGCCAGCGTGCTTCTATGAGGACCACCTGATGATGACGTTCAACGTCGAAACCTGGGTCGTGTGTTTTTAAATAAAGTGTGTGGAATTACAAAGTCAATTATTTCATTACATTTCAAAGGAGGTGAAAGTTTCTTACTTGTTTTCAGTGACTGGATTGTTATCACTACTGAAATGACAAAGATCTGTAATGAAATATGATGCGCAAAAAATGAAAAAATACACCATAATTAGACAATCACAATGCACCCAACAATTAATCAATACATATCATATGCAAAGTATCTCTCATGATGGTTCGTGGCCTCTCCTAAAGAGGTTTCTCATTCTTGCCAAGAATGCCTGCCAGAGTCTTGACTTTATCTCCTATGGGTATCTCCATTAGGAAATGTTCATAGAACCTAAGGCTGGAAACAAGGAAGCAATTCGTCAAGACTTTCGAGCGGAGCATGGCGCTCTATGACTCAGAGATTTGGAACATTGAAAAAGTCGACCAGCGAAGAATAGAAGCATTTGAAATATGGGGCTGGAGGAGAATGCTGAAGATTAAATGGACAGACAAAGTAAGGAACGAGGAAGTATATAGAAGAGCAGAAGGGGATAGAGCCATATGGAGAACTCTACAGCAAAGAAGAAATAGATGGATTGGACACACATTGAGGCACAATGGATTGATTAGGAATATAATAGAAGGAAAGATTCCACAAGGAAGACCAAGAGACATGTGCATAGGACAATCTAAGAAGGATGTAAAACAGAGAGGAAGTATCAGGGATTGAGGGGATTGAAAATTTGTTTACAAAGTCAATTATTTCATTTCAATATGAGGGGATTGACATTAAATGGAGTAGAATGGAGGGCTGCAGTAAACCAATCCTAGAATTGAAATACTGATGACGATGATTTAATATTTGCGTATTCTGAAGATACATCAACATTGAACGAGAAAGCCATTTCTGCCAAACAAAAATAACTCAAGATTAGGGGCAGAAAAGGGTTATTAGGCATATTCCTGTCCATTGGAGGAACTAAACCCAAAACCTTGGCTAATGAGGCCAATATTAACACTTTCCACATTACTGTCTCTATAATCTCAACAAATTGCAGTCAATGAGAGCAGAGGAGTCCTTAAGAAAGGCTCCAAAAAGTTGATAAATAGTTTAATTGATCAACCTTTAATTGATAAATTCATAAAAAAATGATTGCACAATACAGTTTTGTTTCTGGAAGCCAGTTCCAGAATGGCAAGTTATTCACATACTAGATATACTTGGTAGAACTGAGTTTACAATACGACGGTTTCAAACAGGAAAAAGTACAAATAATAAATATATCATGAGCAATACATCTCGCACAATTTCCAACAATGTAATGTATACATGAAATAGAGAGTTCAGCTTATCATTACTTCAGAGTAAACTAACCTTAAATTATTATTACTTTTTATTTGCCCAGAGATCACAATACAAAAATACCAGGTGGGTGGTGTATGTACATGATATAAGGCACGTCAAAAAGGAGCAAAGACACAGGCTCAGTTAAGATACATGAAAGAAATGATGCTCATAGTTACATGAATTTTTGGCACAAACCCATGAACATTGGCTGTTACATGTCCATGCAATATCAAATTCAGTTAAATCATTGATCTCCAACATGAAATGGACCATTGCTAGAAACTAAAAGTATGAACTTACTGGTCGGGAATATTGTTGAGATATTGGCCAACCAAGTAGAACACATTGCGCTGTAGATATATTTTTAATTTATGCCTGAATGCAGCAGTTCCCCTTGTATCCTTGATACTTTTGGCTAGTTTGTTATATAATCTGATGCCCATTTCATTGGGTCCTAATTTCAATGCTTTAGTTCTTTTATTGCCATAATGGATGTCATCCTCTCTCTGGTGTAATAATGATAATAGGCAGAGTTAAGAGAATAGTTGCCAATATTATTTGTTATGTATAGAATTAAAAACATAATGTAGATTCACAGGAGTGGTAGGAAATTTAATTCATGGAAAATAGGCCTTGATGGAGCATTGTGAGGTTTCCGGCAATGATTCTAATAGCTTTCTTTTGCATTTTTAAGATGGTTTGAGAAATAGCAGCTGATCCCCCTAATATTATACTGTAGGTTATATTTGAATAAATTTCCCCATAGTGCAAATTGAGTAGTACAGTTTTACTTGTAGTTTCATACAGGTGTCTTAATAAGTAGCAAGTTGAACTGAGCTTGTGTTGAAGGGCTTTTCCATGAGTATCCCAAGAAATATTTGAACATAGAGAAATACCTAGAAATTTGCATTCTGTCACATGCTCAATTGATTGGTCATTGATTTTGACCATCAGATCATTTGACACGTTCTTACTGTGTGTAAAGTATACTATTTTACTTTTATTTACATCTAAGTTTAGACGGTTGTCTGTACACCACTTGTTTATTGCAAGTGGGCCGGATTTAGATTTTTCCACAAGGCTGGGATGTGTTTGTATTGATATTAATTACATTAGTGTCATCAGCATACAACAGTATTATTATTAGGTATTATTCCATCATTATTTGGTAAGCAGTTAGGTAGGTCATTGACGTATATCAGAAAGAGGAGTGGCCCAAGGGTTGAGCCTTGTGGAACACCTTTGTTAACTTGCTATGCTTCAGATGAATGTTTTGACCCATCAACTGATAACACTACTTTCTGAGTGCGATTATGAATATAGGACTTCATCCAGTTTAGAGGAATTCCTCTAATTCCTATTCTATTGAGTTAAATTAGTAGTCTATTGTGGTTAGCATAATCAAAAGCCTTTGACAAGTCAAAAAACATTCCACAAAAGCATTCCAAAGGAACTATTATAAATGAGAAATAACTATAGTATCACCCCCAATCAAACAACGATATAGGTTACACTGTGGTTGAATATAGGTCAACAAAATCTTACTTATGTCACCTTCCTGTCCCATTTTCGGAATGTATATGTGCGTGCGCGTTTCGGTCTCCAAACGCTTACGAGTAGTCCCTCTGGAACCAATTATGAGCGGGAAATAGGGACTAAAAGAAAAACCACATAATAGGAACCAAATAAAATTTAACCACAATACAAATTTTGAGCAGGGTAGGAAAACGATGCTTCATTATTTTTTACCTGGCAACATGAAGAGATGCAGTAAATTTGCCAGTATCATCACAATCAATCTGCACATCATCTATTGCAGGGTTAGCATAACATTCAGGCTCTGAAAGTAATATATTCTCGTTTCGGTAAAATATTTATACAATCAGACAATAATTAACGAATTACATCAAAGATTTACCATCATCATACTCTTGAATACTTCGAGAGTAGTTTGATACATTTTCTTCTTGACATATCGAAGGGTCAACCACATTGATTCGAAAACAGCAACCCTCAACCCACTTCAAATCTGGCCGCATAACATCCATGAGCCTGTGATGGGTTTGAATCGCATTTCATATCTCTTTTTCGTGGAACAAAATAACAAGGGAAGAACAAAATTGATGTGGTTCAAAATGATGAAATGGAAGAATTTGCATCGGAGAATACATGAGTATTCGTGTTTCATATCCAAGGTGGTGTGAATTTGTATTTATAGACTCTTACTCTAAATGATGGCACACTTTGTCGATGAGCTTTTCGGTGTGTGTCCGGTGAAATAACTCCCATAAGAGCTTTAAAAATGAAAGTGACGACGCTGGATCGTCTCTTTCCAGTAGAGTGCAGAATTGTAGATGTAATTGTTTACAAGGATTAGGACCATCGGGATCAATATGTATATGATTTACAGTTATATACCACCCGTCGCTGTCAGCATTAAGAGAGATCTTGGGGATCACGAAGCAAATAATTAAAAATAATATTACATTGAAGGTAGTTAACTGAACTTGGCCCACAACTCCATCTCGACCAGTATCGACCATACACAGTTCAGTGATACCAACATTGTAGTTCACATTTTCTCGATAAGTAAAAGGCATTATCTCCTGAACCAGAGCATCTATTTCACTAAAATTGACACTATACACTCAGTAGTCCTCGCTTTATTTTCGTTATTGTTAAGTTTTTCCCATAAGGGCAAGACTTTCAGAAAGTAGAGAATAAGGCGCTGCTTGGCAATGTTGCACCCTGAAATCAACATAAGTGGAGCAGTCAACAGGCTCTTCGACTTTCTCATACTGTGGCATTCCCCGCTTGTTTTTTTAAAAAACATTAGACACTGATATAGAAGTACCCCATGACCAGAAATCATGGAAAAAGCTTTTTTTGAATAAATCACTGAGACATAGCATGCAAATTAAAGATTTATTTTTGTCCGACTTTCCAAGTTCAGAAAAAATTGAGGGATACCATCTCGGTGGAATAAATTGTGCCATTTTTGCTGCATCAAACTAATGGTAATGAGTTTATATTCAAACGTGCTACAGTTGTTTATTAAACAACCTTTATTCCAGCGTCCACATGCCTTATAGTCTCTTTCTCTATTTTATTTTCACAAATATTCTGCTAAAATGAAAAAGAGTCTACTTTTTCAATTATTTTCCCCTTAAATTTCTCCTATCATTTCCTCTTGGGCCATCAAATGATCCGTTTAAACAAACATAGCCCGTACTGACCCAATGGCTCTTGTCTCATGATAATATTATTCTTTCACCTTAGTAACACTTTCTCAAAACTTACCTCAATTTTCTCAGAACTCATCCTTGACACTTGAGGTTCACCATCCCATGGAGCGTGAATACTGCTATCATAAGTCTTCAAATGATAAAATTCACACAAACCCATAGCAGCCGATGAGATAAGATTTCGTGAGCGCCCTCATTCACAATGAAGCCAACACCCTGACTGAAACTTCATCCTTGAGCACAGGCAAACCGCGCTTCTTTTTCCCAACTGGCGGAATTCTCGACCACCCCACAGAAAAGATTTTGAATCCAATACAATTTAAGTCCAACTTTGAGCTACCGGAAACCTGCCTGGATACCTTGCAAGAACATGCAAAGAATAATGAGACGTTTAAGTGAATAAAAAAGTTTTATTAAAGTATATACATATATAAAATAACTTGCGTAGAACTTAACATTGGAATTAAATCATACATTAATAAAAAAAAACATTTTAAAGAATAAATTCAACCATAAGAACATACATAATCAAAGTTCCATTTTCTTTTGATGGATTAAGTATTCCAGCACAAGAGTTGGGAAAACTTCAGAAAGGATTTAATCAAAAAGGGAAAACAGATTCAAACACTAGAAGCTGCAACAAATGGAGAATGCAGGAATCTCCTCAACCTGGAAGACGTAACATCATATTACAAAATGACCATAGTAGTCAATGAACCCAAAAAATACAACTATATGTGCAAGATCACATTGTTATTAAAAATGGCTCATTATATGTATGATTTAAAATAATTACAACCTTCTAGTTAAAAAAACACAAAACTTAATGGGCAAAGAATATTATTTACCAATATCCAAAGATGAATGTTAAACTAATTCAGCATCACATAATTTCCTAGGGTTCTTTGTCATAGGGCAGATGCATGAAACTACATTTCTTCACTCTAAGTTTAATTCAATGTTCTTTCACTTTCTAAGAATCTAATCTCTGGTCCTTCACTGTGCTTGTCCACTGAGGATCAAAGGGGACTTCTTACTTATGACGTTCATTACAAACTATTCATGCATACATTTATAATACTAAACAGATCAAGTCAGGCAACCTACAGTAAACCCAAAATACTCCAACTTCATGGCACCGTTCACTCAGTGCTTCTGCTTACCCCAATTTCTTCTCTGGGGTCTGACCAAGCCAAAGTTCTATCCATTATTATTATGGGAAATTTTGCGGCGTTCAAAGGATGGGATTTGAATTCAATCTCAGCAAATAGGTGTTCGCAAATGAAATATCGCATTATGCAAATTAAGTTGGATGAAACTGAACTGAGTACCCAGGGATAAGTTAGCTACCTTGTTGACACTCTTACCTTGAACCATATTAGGCCATGCAGAGAAGTATAAGTATATTCGCATTCAAGAAACTTAGGCTTCTCCAGATAATACAATGAAAAATAATCGAGAGGTACTGTTACCCCACATTGGCAAGGACAAAAATTAGAATTTGCGACCAATTGTGAAAATGTTGATTTAGGACATGGATAAAGTTAAAATAAGATCTACATATAGAAGAGTCCCTCCCCATGGACTACAATCTTAATACAGAAGTAGGGCTTGCGTATTCCTATGATTTATGAAGCCATGCTGGTGAGAGAAATGATAATTGCTTGTAGTAGGGTATCCTATGCCCCAAAGGCTGATGGGAAGGAGCCAGACGAGAGGTAGTCCATCTATTCCTCAGCCTGGCGACTGCTGAGGTGACTGACCTCAGTGGGGCAGCCAATTCAGTGACGGTGTGATGTTAAAAAGAGCACAATTTAGGAAAAACCACACTGAGTAAAAAATCTTGTGGGAAAAATAGATTAATTATAACTAACACTTGTTTTCAACACCACAGAGGACATAAGCAAACATAAAAAATGTGGGGATATATAGGAAAATATAAGATAGTTTATAATATGGCAGAGCATAGATTTAAGAAGAGTGTAAATGGGAGAAGAAAGTAAAAAGAACTACACAATAAACAGAGGTGAGAAACTAATAAGGTAAAGAAATCAGGAAGGAAAAAGCAGTCCTAAGACATTGAAAGTTTACAGGGCAAAATGAACATGCTTAGGAGAAAGGTGAAGGTAAATTCAGGATTCAACATAGAAAATTACATTTAAACAGTCAATGAAAGGTAAAAAGCCATGAGTTGGGTATAATATGAATTACAGAAGGACTCATGACTAGATGGAAAAATGATATAATAGAAAAAATATAAATAAATACCAGGGAGTTTGGATATGTAAAGGGAAAAATACACCAATAAGAAAGACTTAAGACCAGATATACGTAACAGTGGAAGAGGAATGAAATGAAATTATGCTCTGGAATAGGCAATATCCTCTTAGAACTACTCATGAATTTATGAAAGCTAGGAAGGAAAAGTTTTTTTAGGGCCCATAAGAGCCCTTTCTTAGGGAGGAATTAGGCCACAGGACTTTGTTAGATCAGTATTGTTACCAATCCCAAAAAAAAAAATAAGTAGCAGTATCAATGCAACAATTTCAGAGTGTAAAAATCAGTCACCTTTCAAGGCAAATGATTTTTACACTCTGAAATTGTTGCATTGAAATGCACATTAGCGGATGACTCCGTTAAAAGTTACTGTTGCGGCATCTCCCGCAGTTTCTTTGGAATTTGCCAAAGTAGCAGTATGTTTGGGCTATAGGACTCTGATTACCTCCATCTACATAATATCCCACAAGCCGCTGCAAGGGCATGTGACGGGGGGATTATATTATTGGTCTAAGTTTGATTACACATTTGACGAAGGTGATCAGCGGCATAAGGAAGGAGAGGAGAGCAAATGAATACTTGGGCGAAGCTCAGTTTGAGCTGACAAAGCGTGGGGGGTATGCATAATGCCATAGCAATAATGAGATTACTAATAGAAAGGAATAAATGAGTGCATCGACAATGTATTTTGGATGATTCAAAAATTTTGATAAGGCATTGGGCAGGGTTAACTGAACAGAGTTAATGAACTCTTTGCAAAACATGTCAGGAGTGTCGGGAAGGGCAGTGCTAGGCAGGGGAGCTCTAGAGGGATGTCCATTATCGCCTGTTCTTTTCAATACACATGAGTAAGAAACGGTGAGAAATTCATGAGAAGAGCTAGAGGCTGGAGTGAAATTGGGTGGGAGCTCTAAATTAATTAGATTTGCAGATAATCAAGAGTTAGTTATTCAACCAAAGGTTACAATTAATACTTACCACATTGCAGAATCAGCATGAAAGGTGTCGGAGTAGAATTAATCATAAGAACACAAAGGTAATGAGATTCCAAAGGAAGACTAAGATAAACATTAAAGTTGGCGGACGTACAACTGGAACAGGTGGAACAGTCTAACTATTTAGGAGGAGCTATGGAGGAGAGTGGGTTGTATAGATTATTAGGGATGTAAACACAAGAATTGCTTCAGGTAAAAAGGAATTTAATGAAAGTCGGGAGTTGATGACAGCTACCATAAGTAGAGACATAAATAAAACACCAGTGAAAACTTTAATATGGATTGTATTTTTCTATGACAAGGCAAATTGGTCTGGAAAAAGGAATGCAAAACGAATTAGTTATTGCAATTTGTAAGAATAAATTTGAACAAATAGAATGCTTTTACTTTATAAACGGAAGGGTAACTGACAATGGCAAAAGAAATAGGGCAGTAGTAAATTTACGGCAGCATTAAAAAACTAAATTGGATGCAAGATTCATAAAGATGGGTGTTTATTTTATACAACTGTGAGCTGCGGACTATAGCAGCAAGAGGGCTAAGACAGAAACGCAAAAGGATTGTCAATTCTAAACTTTAATTTTGCTAACAACTTTACAGTTATACAATAAAGAACTGAAAGACAGATGCTAATCCCAAATAAAGTCTCCTTGGAATACTTTTCGAACATTGGCAACATCTTGTGCAACATGTAATACAATGACCACATATTTCAGCTTTGACAACATAAAAATGCATACAATGCATTCACATTGAAACATTTGAAAGGGAACTTGCATAAAGTCAACATCATGTGGCGTTCCCAGTTTTAAACATGTATACACAAAGAATACAACAACTTAATACGCTAGTGAATTGTAATGGCTAGTGAATAAAAATCAAGAAATTGTATTTTCAAAAAAATACTCATCTGGAAAATTACAAAGAAAAAAATCAAAATCCATTAAGTACAGCAAAAAGAAAGACAAAAAGACTCACAGACATGTATAAAAGAGTGTAAAGATAATTGAATATTTGTCTCCATTATCACTGACATATCACAACAGCGGTACATATTAAAACACGAAACATGTCTTTCACTGTGGCAAGGGTGCGGGAAGTTTCACATTGGAAAAGCTGAAAAAATTGACATTTTCAGTAAAGCTGACGGCAAACAAAAGAGGGACTTCATCATTCAAATCTTTCGTCAGATGCCAAGTATCCTTCAACTTTGGAATTCTATCATCAGACCTGCAAGATAAAAATCCATTAAATCCAGTTAATATTAAGAAGCAGGCTGATTCTGAGGAACATATATTGGTCAAGGAAACCTTTTATACTTACTTCACAACACTAAGGCGATATCTTGGAATCCCCGGGCAAGACTTTCTAAAATTGGAGTTTGGCATGTACAAATCAAATTTTATCGACAAGGAACTTTGGTAAGCTTCTGGGCTATTGTAATAGCTGTCCTTCCCAGACCTGGTAATCTGGAGCTTTGATTGAACTGCATCTGAGAAAAAAGCAGGAAAATGATTGGTTGAGGAATGAGGAGGAAATTACAAATTTATCAACACTCCGAATGAACAAAACTTTGACATGAAATTTTGAACTAATGAAATACGAGGGTAATCCCAAAAGTAAGGTCTTCAATTTATTAGGAATAGAAAAAAACCATTTATTTTCTATGATACATACATAATTTTACAGATTGATCAATTATCTATTTCTATACATAATTGCCATTTTGGTCGATGCATTTTTGTAAATGCTGTGACAGTTTCTGTATGCCCATGTCGTACCAGCTCCCCGCCATGACCTAGAGGAAACAATAAACTTCATCTTTCACCTCTTCGTCGGAGGTGAATCACCTTCTAGCCAAATATTCTTTCAACTTAGGGAACAGGTGAAAGTCATTGGGGGCCAAGTCCGGACTATAGGGTGGGTGGTTGACCATGTCCCAACCGAAGTCTTGCAGGAGAGCGATGATTTGGCGGGCAACGAGTGGGCGAGCGTTGTCATGGAGAATGCAAACGCCCTTGCTCAAAATTCCTCTTCTTCGGTTCTGAATTGCCCGTCTGGGTTTTTTCAATGTACCTGTCGGCATTTATTGTGGTCCTTGCAGGCATGAAGTCGACCAACAATACCCCCTTCCGATCCCAAAACACAGTTGCCACGACTGTACCAGCAGACTGTGTTTGTTTGAATTTTTGCGGCTTGGATGAAGAGGGATGCCGCCGCTCACGAGATTGTCGTTTGGTCTCAGGTGTGAAGTGGAATGCCAAGGTTTCATCACCCGTGACAGTCGAGTCCAAAAATCTATCCTTTTCATCTGCATAATGGCAAAGAAATTCACCTGAAGAATAAACTCATTCATGGCGGTAAACTGGTGCGACATGGGCATAAAGAAATGTCTCAGCGTTTACAAAAATGCATCGACCAAAATGGCAATTATGCAGAAAAATAGATAATCGATCAGTCTTTAAAATGATGTACATATATCATAGGAAATAAATAGTATTTTTCTATTTCTAAAATATTGGAGACCTTACTTTTGGGATTACCCTTGTATTAATACAGCTAATGCATTTCACAAGTAGATGAATAGAAACACCGCATGATCCTGCTTTAATATTAATTCAAACAATAATGCAATGTTCACTCTAAAATTTGAACAGGGAAAAGAGCAGGACTTGAAAAGAGAGATGGAGCAGTAATGGGAGGAGTTATTGTGAGAGGTGACCAACTTTTAAGGTCATTAGCAACATTAGGGATAGACGTGTGTGATTTGATAGAGATAGGATTTTCAGGGAATAGGTGAAGGATGGTGAGAAACCTGACATTGGCATTAGTTTACTGTCAGCAAAAGATACCAAGGGGTTACACGCAATTTAATGTCCCATCCAACGGATGGCATACTCCACCCGAGGTGCTTCCTTCAGATGACACATGCGAAGGTATTGGGATTCCACAAAAAATTCTGCCATTGCTGGGATTCAAACCCAGTTCCTCGGGGTGGGAAGCCGGCACACTAGCGACTGCACCAACTCAATCACCTAAAGTAACCTTCAAGGATAATTCTTCAGAGCATTAGTGCATTCTAAATTGATATGCCTTCAAGCTTCACTTCATTTGGGCCATTCATGCTTCTTTCTGAGAGCCATGCTTGTATCATCATTTTCCCACGGACAATACGGGATAGCAACTGCAGGGTTATAGATAGCAAAAATTCCACTTGCCACCCTCAGCGTCTAAAAAATAATTAGTTGTATTTAAATGCATGCTCTTCCACTAACCTTATGTGTTTTGCTATAATAACCCATTCTTTCTGAATGACCTCATTCGTGTTCCGTTCATCTGTTTTTAAGTTTCCCTTTCAATCCCTCGTCCCTCTCCGCGGGGGCAAATTCCTGCTACCTGCAACGTTGGGTCGCATTCCCTGCCAATTAGAGACTCTTTGGGGGTAGAGTGTTTCATGGTGCATTTTCATGTGGTAGTGATGTTTCAATTTCTTGCTTGTTGTGTCCTGGCTTCCGTGTTGTAGAATGTCTTTCGTGCTGCATCATGGGGTGCAGTTTTTTAGTTGTTTTGCGGTATATGTGTTTGCATGAGTATTGGATGAAGGGATTTTTGCATGAGTGTGTGCGCTGCTGTGGGTGTAATTTTCCGTGTTGTTTTTTTTTTGCATGTGGTATTTTTCTTTTTTACGGTTGGTGACCTAACACCCCCCGCCACACGCCCTTGCGGCGGCTTGCGGGGTATTATGTAGATGTAGATCATTTGGATGCTTTACAACACTAACATCTCCAGGAAATGCATCAAAGAGAAGCCATTTCAACAGCACTCGTTAAAATACTAATTGATGGTCGACCATGAAGATTTAGAGTAATGTTTTAGTTCAGCCATATCAAAAAAGTTTTATTCTTAAAGGGACATCTCTTCTTAACTTTGATTTCGAAAGCAATTTCCACAGACAAATTATCAGCAATGATTAAACAGATAAGTATATCCCTTGAGATAAGTATATCCCTCGAGGTATACCTTAAAATTTTTATAACTGACAATGAGAGGAGGGACATACTCTTGTTCTTAAAACAATTTTGTCTTGGTACCCACCTAAATATGATCCCTAGCCTAAGATAAACATGGAATGGATACAAATGTCAAGATGCTGCATGTGCGCAAACACTTAAAAAGTACAAATTCATCAAACTTATTCTCTCGGCCACTCCACTTTACCCAGCATTGTGTGCATGGCCTCACATATCTCAGCATGTGCAACACTTTATTTGCATCCAGTGTGAACAATGCAGAGATGTTAGGGATAAAGACTTTGCAGCTGCACGTGTCTGACAAATAATTGAAAATCACCGGACCACCCACCACATTTGCAGTGTTCACTTACATCTGCACATAAACATTCAGCATTTAATAAGCCACTGTGGGGTCTGCCACGAAATAAGATTTTCCCAAACTTATAAACTGTCAAATGTCTTACCAAAATCTGGACAGACCTTTCAGAAGCCCCAGGGGTTTAAAAAAAAATTAAGATGCTTAAGATTAAGAACTAATCAGATTTTAAACTAATGCTCTATTATATAAAACCAAATTTCAATGAATATTATGCTGCATAACACTGTCAAAATTTAAGCAAGGCAATACAAATGATAAACAGAAAATTTGGTTGATGTCACATTTTTCTTTTACCTCAAAAAATTTGCATGAATATAATTTAGACCAGATTTGGCCAACCTTGTCCGTGGGTTCAATAGACTCTTCTAGCCTGAATGAAACTGGAATCTACTCTGACAATAACAATTCATGATTCAACTTCAATTCATGATGATCTGTTTAACGTGTATCAGAATCAAACAATTCTCAGTTAGGATGCAATCAACAGAAAACACTTCTGCGATTGACCAGTTGGTCACCCGCATTGTAGACACCACTCAAAAGAATTGAATTCTAACCAATGATTAGCCCAAACTCACCTATGCTTATACTATCAGTCGGCTTCACAAGTGGCAGGATATTTTTTGAGTCTTCCATAATGATCTCTGGTTTGGTCTCCACGGTAGTTTCACCTGGATTAGTCTTCTCACTCTTAATCTTCAACTCCGTCCAATTCCGAGCATGTGGCACTCTCGGGACAACACTAGGAGCAAACGTATCCTGAGCCGTCATGTCCTGGTGATTGCTTCTTCTGGCCATGTGTCCAGGATAACGACCTCCCCTGCCATAATGTCTACTTCCCCCCCTGTGGGGCCAGTAGCCCGAATGGCGCTGCCATCTACCACCACTCCTCGGTCCATACGATGAACTATAAGGACCCTGCCTGTGGTTCATTCTATTACCACCCCAACTTTGTCTTGAGACATTGTGCCCATAGTTGTGGGAATTCATTTGCAGAGCACTGTAATGAGAATGAGGAATATTGGACGAGGCCCACTGCTGACTAGCATTTGGCATTGGGTAGCCACCAACCTGTCTCTCCGAGTACACAACAGAGCTCCAAAATGATCTACTGCTTCCCGCCTGATAATGGTTGCCCCAAACGTTCATGGACACCGTGGGACTTGAGTAATAGTTCATTGATGACATGTTTTGATTCAATGATGGCCATTGGTTCCAAGGATTACTCCCATATGGAGCACTTCTTCCATACGAAGCATTGCTTCCATATGAAGAATTGCTTCCATATGTAGGATTCCTTGCATATGGATTTCGCCAGGGATGAAAATTATTTCCCGTAGGGGTCTGAGACACTTGCGGCAGGGGCAAAAGGTAAGAGTTTCCCCCTGACCCTCTATCAACGGCACGAGGTTGTGTCCTTGGCCTGCCTGATTGGTCCCTTGGCTGAGACAAAGCACTACTGCTTTCGGGGCATTCCCAAGATGTCCCGACTCCACCATTACCATTCCTCTCCCCTTCAGCACCCCTCTGGCTATCCCCCTGCTGACTACTCATTCCCCCTTCACTTTCCTGGCTCCGAGTGGCATTATCACCCACATGTGGTCCATCCACATTTGCTGAAACATTGACGACATACTCATCTCGTGTTGGTTGGATATTATGAGGGATTAGCTGAGAGGGAGGAGCAGGCATTTTTATGACCATTCTTCCCTTCTCAAGTATTGGGATTCTCCCTAAAATACCCCAAAAGTCATAGTTTTCGTCAATTCTATTATTACGAGCACCACTTGCACTTCTAGCATCCTTTCCCTCCTCATCTTCTTCGGATATATCAATCAGTTCAATCAAGGATATATCCTTGTAGAATTTAAGAAGCTCTTTTGCTTTTTTAACATCCCATTTTGATTCATCGTCACTTAGAACGATGACATCGTCAGAGGCCTCTGCAACTGCAACTTTAGGTGCCTGTGTATTCTGACCCCTGAAATTGGGCTTTGCTTCTGGTCGACAGTTATTACGGGATGCAGATGGAGCGTCCACTGAAGACACGCATTCAGACATCTGTGAAGAGCTAGCCACGGGAGCGAAGAGAGTGCGTTCATACATTCCTCTACTAGGTTGAGTCTTTTCATTACGTTCCTCCACCAACTCCAACTCACAATCAGACTCGGAATGAATGGAAATATCGCTCGTTTTCTCAGCTTCCAGTTTTAAGCTTTTATCTTCATTCCTTCGTGTATTATCATGCTCCACATTAGACTTTTTCGCTGAAGCTGCAACATTTCCATTACCATTTGAAGCCGATGATATCTCAACGTCATCATTCAATACCACAGAGGACAAAACTTTCCTTTTCTTGCTTGTGTCAACAATCTCAAGGAATTTGATGTCATCATCGTCGGTTGCTGAATTGTTAACCTCCGATGTGGAAGGGAGGTGAAGCTGGGCAGGAGAGGGGCCATCGCAACTGGTCTTTGTATTCACCTTGACAGACTCAACCACTTCAACAGAATCATCTACATCGACCAAATTCTTAGGACCTTCTGTAGCACAAGATTTCCTCTTGCGAACTATACCAACTACATCAATCTCCAATGGGTCATCTATTCTGGGCCTTCCACCAATTTCGGGTCTATGTCGACGAACTCTATACCCAAATCTTGTCAGATGAGCAAACGCCCTATACTCTTCAAGCGTGCATCCAGTTTCACTGCCAAGAAGCACAGAGTATGCTTGCTGCAGGCTCATGGGTAATCCATTAAAGTATATTTCAATTGTGTTCTGGAACGAGAAGGCAATTATGGTACAAAGGACATTTACACAATGATAGAAACAATGCAGGCCTAAGAAGAATGAGGGCTCAAGTCATGATATTTCATTGACAGCTGATACATTTACACTTGTCATGTATTCTTAACAGCAACTTTAATTTAATCCAAATGAAATATATGCAAAAAAAACTTAATTATGAATATGAGGAATACTGGAAGTCAAAATATTAAAGGTTCTCACAATTCAGAATTCACAGGATAGAAATCCTGAAAATCTATGTTTGATAACAAATGAGGAGAATTCTGATGGAGTTCGATCATGGAAAAGGAATAATATTTCATGAATGTTAGAGTTGCAAAGAACGATAATGGTAAAAATAGGGAATGGGCATGTTTGGAAACGAGATTTAATTGAACACATGGCTTAAGCTAAGTCTAGGGACCCAAAAAATCAATTCTTGGACCCATCACAATCTTCTTAAAATCAATGATGAGAAGTCACAAGTCATGAGATTCGCGCACAAAAAAATCACCCACCCTGGTGTTAAAGATTCCTTTAAATGGAAAAACTTTACCTTAGATGGAATCTTCCAAGTACCTTGCCATTAATTTAAATTATGAGATAAAAAAATTTGCATTTTACCACAAGTTTATCGGTAGCGTACTATGTGCTTCGGTTCACAGAATCATCTTCAGGTACAAGACCTATTCATGGTTCTGTGAACTGAAACGCATCACCAATTAAATTATGGAAAAGTAAAAATTTGTTTTTCTCATAATTATGAACTTCCACTACATCTCACCTGAATCTATTGAATGTATTAATTTAAATTCCTAACTTCTTCAGTCTCCTCATATTGACATTCTTCCAAAGAAACTTAACTGATTGTGTTTGTTATTCATACTCTTAATTTCACTGTACTCTGGTAATGTTCTCCTCTTAATCTATTATGGTCTCATATACACATACATTGTACCTATATATTGTACCTGGGATTCTTCCCTTCAATCTGTTTCTGTATTTAAACTGTAAATGAAAATGGATAGCCTGATAGCCAGTGTCACACATGATACCCAAGATCTTTCCCTCCTCAGGAAGTTCAATACGTTGCCTCTTCCACGTAATTATATTTTTACTACAATTGTGGCCGCAAAAAAAGAATATAACCATATTTTATAGTATTGCTGGTGTACATAAGAATAGAACTCGTTAGTAAAGTTAATAGCTTGCATATTTCTCATTACATACTGATTGTTCTTATCTAGGGCCCCATAACATGGGTCTTATTTTGCACCACTAACCGTCAGTTGAATTTAAAACCTCAATGTGCCTTACATCCTTCAAGTCCAACCTGAAATGCCTCCAGCTGAAAAGACTTTTCTGTAGCACCAGTGAATACTTTTCTTGCTGCCAATTTTGCTTAATCCCATTTGATAAGTTCTATGCTAAATGAGCAATTTTTCTTTCGCACCATCTGGCCCTTGGACAAATACATTAATATTATTAGTATTGTAAGCATTCTATTACTTATTCTTTTGAGTTTTACACCCTTTGCGATTGTATGCATATTATCGATTTTTCTACATACGATAAAAGAAAAAGAGAATGAAGTGTGCAAAGCCAATGAGAGGGCAAGACCCAGGTTTTGACATTGAACGTCATCATCAGGTGGTCCCCACAGAAGCCAACCATACACCTCCAGAGTGGGGGCGGGTGCAAGGGGGAAAAAGTAGGTTAAAATGTAGGTGGGGGGGAAAGGGAACTACAGCTTTCGGTGTCAATTGTTGGCTGTTAATGGCGGTTTGGTTGGGAGGGGAATACCCCCTCTACGGGGAGCACTGGACTTGAAAGAGTGGTAGATCTAGGAGTGGGAGGGGTACGAAATCTTATTGGCAAGTTCATCCTTGAAATGGACATATTTTAAAATTTCTAACTAGCTTCCTCTCCTTGCAAAAATGGTTCTCTGGCAACAAATTATTTCTAAACACAGAGAAAACTCAAAACGTTATAGGTAGTATGAACAACATTCCTCTTGCCAAGATTTAAACTGTAAAATTATAACGCTCTCTACTGGACTCAACTTGGAATGACGATAAAATTGGTGTCTGCCGCAATATGCTGTTTAAAGCATTGTGCTTGATTAGGAGAATTAAATCACTCATAACAAATGCTTATCCATATAGTTTATATATACCATGCACATCTTCATACTCATATATTGTATGGTTTTACATTTGGGGAAAACTTAAGTGGTGTAAAAATTATTTTTGTGCTAAAAAAAAGACTGTGAGATTAATTACAATCTATGGTGCTAAAGATCACTCTAAACAACTTTTTGTAATAAGTGGCATAATGACATTAGAGAGTGAATACCTGTTTCAAGTGCATATCCATGAGAAAGAGAACTGAAATGCTCCACCGGAAAGATCAAATGTGCATCAGTATAGTACATAATATAGAGCAAAAATTGATGCAAGCAATCATAGACTCTTTAAGTCTCAAAAGTCTTTCACCTGCCTGGGAAATAAGCTGTTCAATAAGTTACCTGGGACAGCTAGAAATAAGGATATGCAAATATTCAAAAATATTGTCCATAAATGGCTTACTAATCAAAGCCTTATATTCCATACAGGAATACTTTGATTCTGATGTACTAACTATGAATATTTTTAACTGAATGCAGTATTTGCTATACGTCTGTCTATATTTGTACGCATGAAATGTAAATAGTATCTCTCCTACTTCAACTTTACAATGTCTATTGTATATTGTATACCCCATGTAATGACAAAAATTGTTATAATTAATTTTTTTTTTAAGGTTAAGTTAGGTTGTACATCCATACCTAATCCAACCAAATTGCAGAACAGTATCTACAGGAATAAATATGATAACCACAGTTAACAACGTGAAAGCCTAGTGCTAAGCCTAATGGCATGTGGAATTCACTTATGGAGATATGGGTACCAGTTCCTTTCTCTGTACAATCTGTGGTTTCCCAGAAAGTTCAATGAACTGCGGGAGATGCCATGACCGTAACTTTAAACGGAGTCATCCACTCATGTGCACTGAGTTGCAGAAATTTCAAAGTGTAAAAATCATTTGCATTGACTGGGATTTGAACCTGAATCCCTCGACGCCTGGCCGAGTACTTCAGTCAGTAAAGCAACCAAGGCATCCTCTTACACTCCATAATTTAGGGGGCTTTAAAGGAATAAGATGTTACGATGAAATACCATGCATTGTACAATATCACAGGTATTCATAGTTGTGTACATTGCATCATGGTCCACAAGATTAAAGCCAACGTTTTACACACAAAGGAGTTTTATCTCAGACAAAATCAAACGGGGGAGATGCTGCAAAAGTAACTTTGATATCTCGTGATATGATTTGGGGTTATTCAGACCAATACACTGGTCTATTTGAGGCTCCAAAAATAGGCCATTGGAATTTTCGGTAATATCCCAGAAAAACATTACCACTACTACCAGGCCCATTTACAATCATAATTCTTATTTAACCCTGCCTATACATTTTTCCTACATTTTTTTTCCATCACAGATGATAGTTTTACATTGAAATAAATGGTGATATACTCGAAAACAACATCAGAGCCTACAAAGAGATTAGGACTGTCACTTCTCATTTGAGTACTTTTAGAAAGAATCCAATCTATGCAGGCATGAAACTTTTTATTGGCTTACCAAGGAAACTCAGAGAAATCTTCAACTTCCCATGGCTTAAGCATGAACTATACCGACAATCTTGCAAGCAGGACATTTTATTCCACAGATGAATTCATACAATATTTAATGAATGTATTTGTCCTAAATTGACTCCGATGCAGTGTGTGTGTGGGTGTATTGTTTTAATAATACCACTCTTTACTAGTAAATCACACGTCCTCAAACCAATGAACATTATTATTATTATTCCTAGTTTCTGAATAGATGAGAGACAAATCAGATGCAAAAGGGAAAAGCATATGGTTTGAAAGAGGAAGGGGTAGACTGAGAAAGTCAACGATGAAAGTGGTCAAAAAGACTATCGAGAAATGGTATACAAGGAGCCTTAGGAACAAAAGAACATGTGTGAATCCATGAATGAATGAATGCGATAAGGGAGTGTATGCAGAGTGCCCAAACACAAATTAAAAATTCAGTTAAGATAATATGCACACCGCATATCATGCCAATGGCAAGACTCGAGCATTAAATATTAAAATCTATCCTAAATCATTATCTACAGAGAAATTTAAGTGTGCATAGTCACATGCAAATATGATAGATTTAAACTATGATGCTGATCAACACAATGAATTAAAAAGAATTTGAGGATTCTAGAAAGTCATTACAATATACTAACTTGTTTGATAACTGTTGTTCAGGCCATGGATTAAAATTATATAGGTCTCATAAAAAATAAATATTGACTCTGATAAAAGAATGAATTCTTGCAAATTTTGGCTGAGGACTTGGATCACTTAACGGGAAATTTCTTAAAGTTTCCAAAGTTGCAGAATCTTGGTTAAATCTAGGTTTAAAAAAAGAACCAATACAAACATAAAATTTCCCAGGGCTTGCCTTGTTTCAATAGAGTTAGGTATAAGCCCAAAACACATGAAAGCTATACTGTATGATTAATGGAAAAATAAGTTTAGCAGATACTAATCATATGAACACCTACTGCTTCAAGAAGGAATAAAGCTTCTTCTGGGTCAAGGTATAATCCTCCCAAGTGGCTATGTCCCATTGTAGTCCAATGGCGACCAACTTGTTTTGTGACCTTTACCAGGTTAGAAGAAGGAAGCCACTCCCCTTGGGACAGCTGTGCACTAATGTAAAGACAACAAAAGAAGGGATATAACAAAACAATGCATACTCGAATATTTAATAAAGGGAAATTATATCACCCACTTTTAATCCCACGAAAATAATCGGGAGTTTATCACGGTTGGATTCAGAAATAGCTAATATGAATCAACAGGTAAGATTGTGGATAGCACACGAATTTTTGAATCGTTTGTGATTGAATCATGCAATTTCAGGGCAACCTTTTAGTTACTTCTGAATGAAAATTATGAAATTTAATCCCTTGATACACTCACCATATTGAGTTTCTTCGATAAATTGGCGGCATGAGCAAATATATTTCAATTACTTGACTTAATAATCCCATCGCATAAAGTTAAAATGAATCAAGAAAACTTGCACATCCCGTCGTAGAACCTATCAGTTAAGTATTGGAATTCAAAGCCTTAAAACACGATTCCTGCGTTCTGCAGTTTTATTTTATACCTTCGATTAAATGTTGAAGTCTTTTGAAATGATTGAAGAAATTCCCCGTTTTTATCAATTAAATTTTATAATTCTAGTACTCAGGCTTATGTCAACGCCGAGTCCAGTGAAAGGAAAGCAGCAATAAGATAACAGAGGACAAGCTTTTCGAAATTACTCAAAAATAATAATTTTCTGAAAATATAATGTCTCAGCTAGTGAATTGATGGATAGGGTTATTTAACCACAGCCATATAATTCTTCGCCGCCGATGGTGCATTCAACAGACATAACTTAATAAATCCAAAAAAAGCGATGCACATGCAAATACGTTTTCGTTTGCCAGGTATCTGCTATTTGTAAACAAGGTACACAACATTCCATAGACTTCATCAAAACTTTTTTTTTCTAATGAAAGCCTAACGCTAAGCATTAGCATTTATGTAAGTAGGAATTGAATACGATGTCCATTTCAACCAATGACCATTAAAACGATTAAATATTGACACTTACAGTTTTTCAACCCTCTTCTCCTCCATAAGGGATTTCCTTTCCTCAAGGGCATTCTGAATTTTCTTCGTCTCAAGCCAAGTATTGGTTGAGCGAAATTTCTTAGGCGACTTCTCCAGTAATGGGTCGCCACCATTATTATCAATGGCACTACTAGGTGGCGACGTCCTTTAAAGAAAGTTGAAGTATTATTAAGTCATGATGCCTGCAGCACAAGTACAAATTAAAAACTAGAAGTAATGCATCCTTGGAACATTCGAAATTGCTAGTCAACCAACCTTGATAATGACAAGCTCATTGTTAAGGATTCCTAGGAGAGCAGACAACCGAATGTTTTCCTTCAAAAGTTGTCAAACATAACTTCTCCGGCTAATCATCTTGCAATTGAACTCAATCAACTATAAGGTTAGCCCATTTGTGATACCCTTTGTGTCCTGATGATCTATCGAAAAGGGTCCTCATACCAACATACTAAAGTATCAATTAAATAATAGGAATCATTTTGCAAAACTAAAACCAAGAATATTTAGTCCACCTTTTTAAGGACTAGAGATAATTTTGATAATAATAGAGCTTCTTGTTACTTAGACACTTTGGAATGAATTTTGAACACAGTAATAACTTATACCAATATGAGGCACGTTTTACCAACATTAAAAGTTTCAATTTAAGTAAATGGCGGGAAGAAAAAATGATTGGCCGCAAGTGAGGTTCCATAACCGTGACCTATTCTTTGGAGATATTTGTTGATAAAAATAACATCGAATTAGTGGACCCTGGTAAGTTTAGGGATCTATATTCTGCTTTGTCACAATATAAATCGAGGGCGTAATAATGTTGGCACCCCTCAGGGCCCTAGTTTCGTATTTGGCGCCAGACTTCCAAATCCGTAGAAAAGTTTGCCCCCGAGAAGAATTTGCTTATTGAGGCATCGCTTAATCCATTTTCATCTTGGGACGTTGGATTTACGTATTTTAAGAGTTTCTATTTAGAAATGAAGCAATGACTCTCCACTGGAATGATGATACAGATAAAAGATAATTGTGGGTTTTGGTGCCATTAATATTGAGAATTCTGCGACATGGTGTATGGTCGTTTAAATTAATTTACAAGGTTGGGTTTATCATGATACAAATTTGAGTGCAAAATTTTGTTACAAACATTCTGCCTTTTTCTTTTGGATTTAGGAAAATCCTAGTTCAAGCTGTCAACAACTTTCTCTTGATCAACAGGTGTTGTACAATTTTGGTGGATGCAATTCTCTATGATGAATCTGAGACCAAGAATATCTTATCTTGTTCCTATTCTTCTTCTAAATCAAGATTGGGCCTCACTAAAATGCTCTTCTTTAATATTTGCGAGTCACGAGTCCGAGTAATATCCACAAGTCATCCAACTACAAACATTCTCAAGCTTTCACATGTCAGTCTTTTTCTTTTTGATAACTATGGGAACAATACAGGGAAAGGAACTTGGCTCCGCACCCTAATGTGTGAATTAAACATGTCATTGGGCTTAGTATTGGGTGAACTCTACCGTTTCTTATCAAACCTACCTTTGGGTTGATAGCTATGTTTATGGTTTTATAGGAACAATTACATTTTTCCTATGGTCAACCAATATTTCTTTTCACATAGGTATAACCACTTTAGATTTTATAGCTATCTCTTATTCTAACATTTAAAGTTTGGATGGAAACTGACTTAACATCACTGCGATAGTTAGCTTGGTCAAACAAGACAATCTGACACCCCAAACTATAATAAACTCTTCTTCAGTTCTGGATACATTCTACCTCCCTTAATCACATCCGATCATCAAATCATGCTCCAAATCAAAGTTTTCACTGATCTATTCTTACCATTCTTACTCAATGCCTTGCCATCAACTCCTTCCACCTTGTGAAATCTATTTTGCCTGAAGCAATTCTTCCTTAATGTGCTGGGAACATCCTGGTCCAAAACACTCAGAATTGTATTTGCTGAATAAAGAATAAATGCTTACCTAAGGCAGCTTAAATGACTTTATAAAAATGTATACTTCTCACATTACTGCACATAGGGTGAGCAATTAGTGACTAATGAGAGAATGAGAATTGGGTGTATTGGTGATAGACATGTTATGGAAATTTGCTGTGCTGGTCTTGTCATGTTGAGATAATCGGTTTGAATGAAATATCCAGCAGATATATGGGAGTTGGTTCTCTAGTTTCATAATATGTTGAGGCATGAAGCTACTTTGTTTTTGGATTTCTCTGGTTACTGAATTGTCTTCTGTGGATAACAGTTTCTAGATGTCTTGGTTAACAGGAAGCAAAGGCATTATAATGTTAAGCTAGGTAGCTTACAGGAATAACTCCACAGAAGGTACTTATATGCAGATGGACTCCAAATAGCATGTTTCCCCCCACAACCAAACCTTAAAAAAGTTAGGCTGTTGAACTCTTTAATACATCACGTAATCACCATCTTTGTAATGGTTTCTCTAAGGTTAGGAAAAGACGACTTTATTGTAGGTCAGGCCATGAAATGGCTACCATGGAACGAGCTGGTTCTAAAAGGGATTTTTCAGCGAGAACACGGAGAAAATGGTGGAATCAGGACCACAACTAGAAAATGATACAGGGCATACAACTCCAGTCTATGCTTCAAGACCCTAAAAGGGAGAATATTTAGAATTATTTCAAAATTTGTGTGGAAACATTATTATGTAACACTTGTCATTTGCCAAAGGTGTCTTCTGATTCATCAACAGAGTAAAGGTTCCGTGGTCTTTTTATTTTCCTCTCTCAGTACTTGGAATAGATTCTCTAATTTTTCTCATAAATGCAAATAGATTCTAACCCATATGCCCACTCTTCTGCAATTCACTGTATTTTACAATGGATTTTTATCATTATTACTGTATTTTCCCATCAATAACATGCACGTTATACGTAACATGCACCCAGAACTTTGTAGTTATCATGAATTTGTATAGATACCGTGCGCCCAGGGAATCATAGCTATCTTGAACGTGTGTATATATATATATATATATATATATATATATATATATACATATATATATATATTTGCATAAAAATTATATATAGCGTATATATATAATATATATACATATATATATATATATATATATATATATATATATATATATATATATATATATATATATATAATATGTATACAGGTATATATATTTTTTATATACCCATAAAAATTATATATAGTTTGTGAAAAAATACGTCAATGTTTGGATTTTTTCAATTTTCATTACATAACGCGCATCGCCATTTTTTTCGATCATCTGAACATTTTTGTATAGATAATGGGTGCGTCATTGATGGAAGATACGGTACGTTGCCTGAATAATCAGCCTGATTTGTTTCAAAGTTTTCACACTTGTTTGCCCTCTACTCATTTAAATTACCATTAAAACAGCTGTTGATGAGCAATTTTTCATAGAGTTCTGAAATTATCTATAATTTTTTAAAAAGATATTACTGATGCTTCATTGACACTGTGGTCCTATTTTTAAATTATTTCAATTGTTGATATGGTTGTCCCTCCCAAAGGACTACAACCTTGATGTCATGGAAGGGCTGGTTCATTCCGATGACCAGTAAAGCTGTGCTTGCAGGAGCAGTGATGATTGCTCTTTTTTAGGGTCACCCATGCTAGATAGGTCAAAGGGTAGGAGCGAGACAAAAGGTAGTCCTAGAGGTGTCTGTTTCTCAGGGAGATAAATGCTAAGGCATATGACTTCATTGGGGCAGCCATTCTGTTGATGCTGTCACATTAAACACTATTGAGGAATTCCAAAGAAATTGCGGGAAATGCCGCAACGGTAACTTTTAACGGAGTCTAACACTAATGTGCATTTCAATGCAACAATTTCAGAGTGTAAAAATCATTTGCCTTGAGCGGGATTTGAACCCAGATCCCTCAATGTCCGGTTTGAGGAAGGTAATAGGGAAACCACCTCAATTTTTTATTCCATCACTCAATGCATTTGGAGAAGCAAGGCTTCTTTGGTCATCACCACTGAGGGTTCACTTAGACTTCATTATGGTTAGGCACATATTAAGGAAAAGCCTGATCCATTAGTTCAGTTTCCCAATATTGAATGAGGATTCAGATCATTATTTATGACATTAAGGTATAAAAATGTTTGAATACATCATTAGACATTTTTACGGTTATCATTACATAAGGGATAACCAAATGGCTATACCACTTTTTCAGAGGCATCCCTTCCATCACAACCATTCATGTATACCAATATGTAATAATATTCTTTGGCTAGGGTCAAACTCCTTGAAAACATTTCTCAATATTCCACACAACTAATTGCACATGCTTTCTCCACCCATGGGTACATCACAAGAAGCTACAACTCTTTGAATTGGGAACAGATTCCATGTAAACCCAGAGCAATCTTGAAGATACCATCTCATTTCTTCACGCAACCATATAGCACTCTTATTCAGAGTTAAGTCCACTCTGATTGCTTTGGACTCTATTGACCCACCCCTCCTGACCACGATAACAAACAAGTGTCATCTATTTCATCATCATCTAAGCCCTTACACTTTGTCCCACATGCACACAGGTTCATCAGCCTTTCAGCCATTTCATTCACAAACCTTCCATCCCATACACTAAGTATTCAAGCAGTTCTCATCGAGGCAATGACTTCCATGTCTCTTTCTTTCTGGAGAAATATTTTCCTTATCATATTCCAAGACAACCTACATCATGACTTTGGTGACCCAATTTTTTTAGACTTTAATGAGTCATGAAAAATGATTTTTTTGAGCCTTTGTGGTACCTGCATCATGAGCAGCATACCGTACTAATGGTTATGCCACTCTACTGGTCAGTTTTGGCACATTTTGGCCAGCATGGCGCCAACATACCGGAAGCCTGGTTTCACTATTCTAAAGAAACTAGTATCCCTTCTGATGGGTTTACTGGCTTGATAGCTATTATAATATTGCCTTGTTCCATCACTAGGAGGTATATATTCAGCATACTGGCACACCAAAATGCATTATTCATTCGTTTTTGAACATTACAGTGTTAAAAATACTGCAAAATTTTATTGTTTCAAGGATATATTATTACAGATACGGCACAAATAAAAAAAATATGCCAGCACAAAATAAATTATCTATGGTACATACATTAAAGAATTATGAAAATAAACACATTGTTATTCGATATCTTTCAGGGTTTCATCCACAGTATAAAAACAGGTACCCAATCACAAATATATTACTTTTATTTTGATCAAAACTTACAAAGACTACTATTATTTTACTGAAGTAGTTAATTATTGAATGCCGAATAAACTCTACCCCCCATTGCAATCAATGTACTGTTATACATATATGGATATGGCCGTTACATATTTGGTGAATTATTCGTCCTTTCATTTAAAAAGCAGTCCGAGGATTTTGGATATGAGAGTAAATTGATGATTGAGTTTCCCCAACTCAAATGTTTAATTGACATAAAGGCCAAGAAACTTTGTGACTTCAGTACAAATCAGGTCGGAGGAAATAAATGTGTAATATAAGGAACATAATCGATAGTTTCCCTGGGTTTAAATGAATGAGAGAATAGGAATCAATTCTTATTTATCATAACTCTGATCAATTACACTAGTTTTCCAAACTGGAGATGGCACTTTTTACACAAAGTCTACAAAATCACCTTTCATCACTGTTGGGAGATCACTGACATTAAGTACATAGGAGCAGCGAAGGCACAAGGATAGAATAGGTCTTAGGGAACACGTGATATGCATGCTTCCTCACATTTTCACTGGCAATTATTATAGGCCTGGTTCTGCTGGTAAGAAAATTTATTATTATGCAAATTTAAACGGATATTCTTAGATTATATTCAGCGTGAAATAGAGGGATGTTGAAACAACACTTACCTTGGACAGCCAAAAAACTTTGAGACAACAAATGTAACATATTTAATAATTTTTAGTTAAGGTCTCTGTTGTAAAAATTGTACAGAAATATTTAGGTAAACTCAAAAGGAAATAATGTGAATAGAAAACTAAACATATGAGTTTTTCCATAGAAATTTTACTTATTAAAAATACTTTTTATACCATTCTGCCTTATCAAAGCAAATTTTTGATTATTCTTGCATTCATTAGAGCTGTAATAAATGAAACTGCATTCTTCATGAATGTTAGCACACCAGTAGAATCATCATGTGTGCATTACTCTACGAAGTTAAAGTTCTGGCAAATTTGATCAAATCAAATCGCTGACAGAAAGGGACGATTGCAAAGGTTATTTTTGTTCCTGTGTAAGTAAAATAATATGCAGTAAGAATATTCCTCATCAAATTAACATTAGAGATTCATGTTCATGAATTTCCAGTGAATGTGACTCGTTACCTTGCATAGTTTAAAAAATTTGTATGCTCATTAAGCAAAGCTGACGTTAGGAGGGAATTCAAGATGAATGGACACAAGAAGAAGCAGAGTAAAATTTCATACTTTTCTTTACTCACTGTCTCAAAAATTTCATTTTCACATGGTTTCATGGTTCAAGATGATGTTACATGAAGTTAAAATCATGCTGTTTGATAAATATATTCATAAATAATTTTTTGGAATACCCTTTGCTTCTGTTACATCTTGAGCACGTTAAAAGTCACTTGAACCAATCCTGCACTTTCTTTATAAAAAAATGATTAAAAGTGGATGGATGAGTCTTGAATGCTGAGTGATTCACCCACGCTTTCTATATCACCAGGATGTGTCCTTATAAAGGACACATAAAAGGAAGAAAATGACCTTTTAATTTAAAAAGTCAGTTTAAGTAGACTTTTTAGACACTCGTTTCACTTTGAGCCTGAAAAAATCCTTTGTCCATGGCACAAATATATCCCCGGAGGCCCACAGATATCACGCTATAACAAAACCTGCACGGAAATATGTTCAATATGGAATGCCATACAATTGAGCACATCAAACGTTTGGCCCTTCGTCACGTGTCCACCTTTGACGGAGCCTCATCCTCCGCAAACAAATACTCGCTCTCCGAGAGGAGGACTTCCGTGTCTGCACTTGCTACCCTGTCCATTGCGTCTCTTTTGCGCATTGCCGCCCTCCTCTCCTCCCCCCCACCTTTGCCCCTCGGTGCCACTGCCTTCGCTTTCCTCCTAACGCCCTTCTCCTCCAGCACTTCTCCGCCCCCCCTGGCCCCTGGCAGCCCCACCCCCGTGGACTGCCTCCTCTTGCCCCCCTCGGCCAACGAACTCTTCCTCCGCTCACCACTCCCACCCTTCCCTCCTGCCTTCTGTTTTTCCTTGTTGCCCTCGGCAACCCTCAACATCACGGCAGTCCTCCCGCCACTCCCTTCAGCGACACCCCCACTCCTCCTCCGACTTGCGACATTCTTTGACTGTCTCTCTGCCTCATGGGCGGTTGTTGCATCAACCCCTTCCGGTGGTTTCTTCTCGGCCCTCCTCAACTTGAGGCTGAACTTGAAGGGAGGCTTGTACACAACTTGGAGCCTCACCCTCTGGTCGCCACCACTGCCTCCATCTCGGATGGGTCGCAGGTTCCCGAGGCTCCTCGCCTTGCTCTCTCCCTTGTTGGGCCGTGGTAGGGGCAACGTTACGTCTTTGGGGGCAACCTTGTCCTCGCTCACCGTGACCAATCCCGCGGGTGTGGACTTTGACTTGGGGAAGTGGTTGGACGCAAAGAGAAGCCAGTTCTGCACCTTGCCCATTGAGTCTTCCACCTCCTTGTTTGCCTTGCGCACCCCTCCCAGCTTATCCACGTCTTCATCCCCCTGCATTGCACTGTAGTCGATCACCTTGCGCCCCCTCCTGCCCCTGCGCCCCTTGCCCTTCTTCTTCTCCTCTCCCGCCCCACTCGCCGCGAGCTCCTCCCTCTCCTTCTTCGGTTTGCCACGCTGCGCCTCTCCCTCGCCCCCACCGTCGCCCCCTTCCACCGCTCCCCCCTCTGCTGCCCCCACGATCTGCTTGCTGTAGTCGATCACCTTCCCCCCACCCCTCCTCCGCCTCGCCTTCCCCTTCCTCCCTGCCCCCGCGTCCCTCTCCTCACTGCCCAGCCCCCGCTTTGTCCCCACCACCACCGCCACCCCCATCCCCCTTTTCCTCCCCTTCACCACCACCTTTGGCTTCTTGTGGTTCAATGACGAGGACGATGCCTCCGCCTTTCTCTGCTCCTTTCGTCCCCTCCCTCCCGTCTCTCGCACCTTCTTCTTCAGGGGCAGTTTTGTCCGCACCGCTGCTGGGTGCACCGTCACTCCTCCCCCCCCTGCCCCTGGAGATGCTCCCCCCTCCCCCCCCCTCGCCCGGTGGCAACCGCACCGTTTCTGTTGTTGAGCTGTGGATGATGGTTACCGACTTGAGCTTTTTCGATTCTGGCCTCTTTGCGAGAAGCCTTGTCAATGCCACCTGGAGGAAAAAGTTTGGATTGATGCTTAGTTTACGGAGCAAAACTTAATTTTGCACTGATAGCAAATACGTGTATAGCCTAACGACCAGGACATACTTAATTACAATGGCAAGGTGGGTGACTAAAATGGGTAATTAAAATTACTGGCATACTTACTTTCTAGAGCATACAGCTAATGAGTAAAATGGGAATTTAAACTTCTTGGAGGAATGATTGCTATTTCATTTAATTTGTAAGTGTAATATGAAAGTAGACACACAACTGAAAAATTAAACTAAAGAGTAAATAGACATCTCCAAAGTGGATAAATTCATTTCTCTAAGAATCTAACCTCTACAACATGTCGTAGCATTCCTAATTCAAGTTATGTAGCTGTTGTCATCCTTTAGTTAAGTAATTAAAGTTTCCCTTTAAAATTGCAGCCTAAAATTTTGTCCACAATGTTGGAAAACTGGTTGGGTACTTCTATTAAGCACCCAACATAGTTACACATGCCATTGCCATTATCAAAGTCAGTCTTACGCTAGTTTTGGTTCTAGCCATGGCCTGCATGCATGATTGCCCACCCCAAACATAAACTATAGTCTCATAACTAAGAGGAATATAATTCTTATTTGGAATTCATGATCCACATATCACATTCCAAAATTTTCAAAAATTCAACCTTTTTCCCAACATTTTTTCAAAATTGAGTAATTTCCATATTTTTCCTGTTTCTCAATTTCCCCATGAATTTCTATTTATAATGGCACTTGGGAGTCAGTGATAATCTTTTAAGTCTACCACTGAGCGCATTGTTCAATTTTGCATTACATTTCTTGTTCATGTTATCACCGACAGAGCTTGACTAAGCATTGAAATTTATTTGGTATAAGTGTTTTGTCCCTTGGAGTGATTTTTATCAGCTGATCTCAACTTAAGTCAGAGTCAATGGCTACACTTTGAGTTATTTCATTACAAATCTATACCCTTTGATTATGCTGACAATATAGTGTGGGACAACTGCTAGAATGGGTACTTATACATCTTGGTGTAACTACCTATGCACTTGTAAATGCTTAATTATGTTTATTTCAACTGATTCTCCTTAATTATGTTTATGTCAATGCAAATAAGCAATGTAAAAATAATTACCAAACTATAGAGATAATATTTATGGCACATAGAAGTGATATTCTACATAGGTACATGGTATTCAGCAAGTATCTCATCAGAATGTTAACGTTGTTAAAAATGAACCATAATGTATTGAAAGAATGATGAACCTATAAAAACTTAGATATAGATTCAACAGTAGATTTTTTAATTAAGCAGGTGTAAAAAATACCTAAACTTTTACAATTAAAAAATATGATTGATGACCATAAATATATTTAAAAGAAAAACAGAGGTATATAAATGCTACGGCCTCAAAAAAGTGAATGAGAGTTTGTAGAGATGGGAGAAATAAATGGAAAATCAGGACGCATTTTCTATCTTTTTAGGGGAGCAAAGTTCGACCACTGATTATTGTTCAAAAATTAAATGACACTAACTACTTCGCACTTTTAGTGCTGATGACCAATTAAGCAGTCAACATATCCTTATGCACAAATCTGACAACTGATCAAGCAATCATAAGCACCATAGTGATTTTTCTCCTTATATATCAGCCAACCATTAAATCATAGGACACCAAATGCGTGACATGCCACAGATATCAGGTCAAACTTTGCCTAGGTAGGGATTAATATTTAGATTATATTTATAATGGAACAGAATCAGAGAATGATGCCATTTCTTGGGACTATGAATCAATTGAAATATTTCAGCCATAGTCAATGAATAGTGATAGTTATTTCCTTGAAATTCACAGAAGTATTACATGTACTAAAAGAAAATTAAATACAAAAAAATAATTACTCATTAATCAAGGCTAACCAAATATTCCCGATACCATTAAACAAAAAAAAAATCATTTTTTATTGAGACTTAAGAAGTGATTCAGGGTTGAAGAGCTGATTGTATAAATTAACTATCTATTTTTCAATGCTTTGAATTGAAATAACAGCGTACATCAAAGCATAGGTCTAATTTATAACTACCATAGAATGTGCCGACAATAATAATCTTAACAAGCAAGACAAGCATGATGCCACGTGTACTACTGGTGGAAGAGAGTTTAGCAGAATAAGTTAGAGAATGTAATGTTTATAAAAAAATTATAAATTCACTTATTGAATGAAAGCACAAACTTACGCATAGGTGTGCCCACATGCTGCTCAGAACAAAAAGAAAATAAGCAATCATTGCATGCAATTTGACTCTCTATTCCACTAGGCTCTTTGAAAAAAATTAAATTTAGGATTTGTCGTTTTCTTGCATTCATGCAACTTCTAAGCAGTCAATTTTTTTTATTCCATTCCATTCAATGATTTTGATCATCAAATCTCTGCCAAAAATGCACCAAATTCATCGATTCCTTTCTATCTGTAAATTATAAACATTAAAGGAGTCCACTTTATTCAGGCAAGGCCATTACATGAAGTCCACGGAGGTGCATTCTTGGCAAAAAGGCTATCAAAGAATACAATGCAATGACATCAAAATCAATTTACTGTGCTATTCCATTAGTCATCTGTCTAAATGTTAAATCACTATGTACATGCAGATGTAGGTCCAGGTCCATCCCTAGTTAGCGTGATATTGTATTCCCAAAGGGGTGCCAAAAGTTAAGATAGCAAATGCAAAAAAAAAAAAAACTCATCAACATTGACCATAAACAGGTGTGGAAAAGAGAGAGGTGCCAGTAAGAAAAATATGAGGGTGCACAATACCTATCCTAGGAATGGGCCTGAAATAATTTTGAAAAATTAACCGTACTATTTATTTTTTGGGCTAATTCAAAAGAAGTCATTTCACATTAAATTCATGCTGTGAGTTCACTCACTTCCATCATGCAAATAAAGCACTTTCTATACCATTTGAGTCTATTCCTGACCAAAGGTCAAACTTAACCATTCAGGGTTGTATGTATATTTGGAGAAAAAACAATTGACGGATAATTCCATGAAAAATAATGGCAAAATATAATAATTGCATGCATACAAAAATATTAATTCGACTCCATGTCATTGAATGGATGATTGATTTATACAGTATAACCTTTATTTAAAAGATTAATCAGTGATTTTTTTTAGGATGCTGGCATTGTTACTAGATAATGTTATTTTAAATTTCATTAGTTATTATATGTGAAATTAATGAGGCTGTGTCTTGAATGCACAAGTTTGTTGTGATGTGCCAGTGATATTTTTACATTAGATAAGCACGATAGATTTCTTAAAACTCAAGTAAGAACACCGGCATGGTAGGAGATATTTCACGAGATTTTTATATTTTGCGAAAACAAATTTCACAAAATGCAGCAACTTAAGTCTTTATTTATGCAGGACTTCCATCAGGATATGAAAATAATAAATGCAAGACCATGATTACTTTGAGGTTATATTGCATTTGCAATTGAAACTCTGCATTCACTCTGAGCTCACGCATGCAAGAGTCCATATTAAAGATTTACTTACCGTTAGCACAACAATGGCAGCAAATATAAAGAGCACAGCATACCAGTGGTCTATCACCCATCTCTTGAAAGTGGCAATGCTTTCATCAGAGAGCAATAGCTTTCTTAGAGTAGCCAATGGACCAGAAGGATCCACCTTTATAAGGAGAAAAAACTGAATCAGTAAATGGAAGCTGTTATGTTGTTTAGCCCTTACAAATACATGATACCTTGGGTAAATTTGCACCCATTATTCATGTTTCATTTGATAATTACCATGAACATTTAAATAATTAGGACTCATAATATGTGATTGAAAATGCAAGGTAATGATATCAACACCACTCACATCAAATATGCAAAGTTACATTATCCTTTAATACCTTTGTCATATTTTCAATTCTATTGTTTTTTAATGGTTTATTCATTGATTCCACTACATTATCTGTTTAACTTTGACTGGGGTATGGTAGCTGAATGAGCAATCAGGTAATGGACCAAAGAGCACTTTTAGAATTAATTCAAATAATGACTCTGGAAGTCCTCAAGTTCTCAACCAAATACCGTGAGAGCTGTGATACCCTCAAAACCTTTTGGGAAACCACAGTTGGCACAGGCAATCACTTTTCCTGGGAGTGGAACTGTTCTACCCTTTTATTATCACTTTATGAATGTGTGACCTTTGCCTGCCAAATGGGCTTAAGTAACTAACATGTGGGCTTTCCTTCACTTATCAAATACACACTTCACAAGCTGGATAAAGACTCTCCCTTGTTATTGTAATTATATTGTTTATTATATTTTTCACAGTGAACATATTGTGTTTTTTACCATTTGAAAATATGCACAAAATTATACATTAAAGACAATTTTAAAATGCTATATATATATATATATATATATATATATATATATATATATATATATATATATATATATATATATATATATATATATATATATAATATATATATATAATATATATATAATATATATATAATATATATATATTTATACATATTTTATATATATATATATAATTCTATATATATAAAGGAGAGTTTTTGTTTGTATGTATGTAATTTGTTTACTTTTTTGCTGTCATAGAAACAGCATTTTTCCAACTACGCCAGCAGGATACTTTTGCAAGAACACTATTGTATTCAGAATTGCCGAGATATTATACGTGGAATACATCAAGGAAAGTCTTTTGTAGAAGAAAAATGGGCAACTTTGATCCTGAGAATAATATTTATTCATGTGACGCATTGGGCCGAGTCTACACAGTCCATCCTAACAACGCTGAATGTTATTTTTTAAGAATGCTTCTACATACCATTAGAGGACCTCGCTCATTTGCAGAATTAAGAACGGTAAACGGAGAAATATGTGAGACATTCAGAGAAGCTTGCCAGAATTTAGGGTTGCTAAAAGGAGATCAACACTGGGATGACTCATTGCGAGAGGCCCGTTTGATTTCTCTTCCAGGACAAATCTGAATTTTGTTTGCCATCATAATAACCTCCTGTAATCCATCTAACCCAAAAACATTATGGGAAAAATATAAAGAATCAATGAGTGAGGATATACTGGCTAAAGTTCGAAGTGAAAATCCTACATTGGATATTACGTTTAACTCCGACATTTTTAATAAAACTTTGATTATTTTGGAAGAAAAGTGTATCACCATGGTTAACAAGACTTTAGTGGAACTCGGTCTTTTTGCACCTGTACAAGATCAACTTTATCCAGATTATATACGTGAAACTAGCTACAATGTCTTAGACTTAGAAGCATACATCGCGGATAAAAAGCCACTTCTTAATGAAATATATATATAAAATATATATATAATATATATATATTTATACATATTTTATATATATATATATAATTATATATATATATAAAGGAGAGTGTTTGTTTGTATGTATGTAATTTGTTTACTTTTTTGCTGTCATAGAAACAGCATTTTTCCAACTACGCCAGCAGGATACTTTTGCAAGAACACTATTGTATTCAGAATTGCCGAGATATTATACGTGGAATACATCAAGGAAAGTCTTTTGTAGAAGAAAAATGGGCAACTTTGATCCTGAGAATAATATTTATTCATGTGACGCATTGGGCCGAGTCTACACAGTCCATCCTAACAACGCCGAATGTTATTTTTTAAGAATGCTTCTACATACCATTAGAGGACCTCACTCATTTGCAGAATTAAGAACGGTAAACGGAGAAATATGTGAGACATTCAGAGAAGCTTGCCAGAATTTAGGGTTGCTAAAAGGAGATCAACACTGGGATGACTCATTGCGAGAGGCCAGTTTGATTTCTCTTCCAGGACAAATCTGAATTTTGTTTGCCATCATAATAACCTCCTGTAATCCATCTAACCCAAAAACATTATGGGAAAAATATAAAGAATCAATGAGTGAGGATATACTGGCTAAAGTTCGAAGTGAAAATCCTACATTGGATATTACGTTTAACTCCGACATTTTTAATAAAACTTTGATTATTTTGGAAGAAAAGTGTATCACCATGGTTAACAAGACTTTAGTGGAACTCGGTCTTTTTGCACCTGTACAAGATCAACGGGGTGTATTTTATCCAGATTATATACGTGAAACTAGCTACAATGTCTTAGACTTAGAAGCATACATCGCGGATAAAAAGCCACTTCTTAATGAAGATCAGAAATTCGCGTACGAAACAATAATGGATCAAGTAGATAAACAAGAAGGAGGTATCATTTTTCTTGATGCTGCTGGTGGCACGGGAAAAACATTTTTAATTAATTTAGTTCTCGCTGAAATCAGGGTTCATGGAGAAATTGCTCTAGCCGTTGCATCTTTAGGTATTACAGCGACATTAATGGAAGGAGGAAGAACAGCTAACTCTGCCCTTAATTTGCCACTTAATATTTCCCGACAAGAAAATCCCACATGTCATATAAATAAAACAAGCGGCCAGGCACAAGTTCTTATAGAATGTAAATTGATAGTATGGGATGAGTGTACGATGGCTCATAAAAAATCTCTTGAGGCCCTCAACGCAACACTTCAAGATCTTAGAGGAAACTGCAGTTTAATGGGAGGAGCTCTGGTACTCCTGTGTGGAGACTTCCGTCAAACTCTGCCTGTCATTCCATAATCGACTCCAGCCGATGAAATTTATGCCTGTTTAAAACATTCTGTTCTATGGAATCATGTCCAAGAAATTAGCCTTAAACAAAACATGCGAATCCTCTTAAGAGATGGGAATGCTCAAAATTTTGCAAATAAACTTTTGGAGATTGGAGAAGATAGATTAGTTATTGAAGCATCTGGTATGATAAAATTGTCATCAGATTTATGTGTATCGGTGAAAACTGTCCGCGATATGATACAAGCAGTCTATCCTAACGTTAATAAAAATTATAAAAATTTAGAATGGTTGCGAGAAAGAGCCATTCTTGCTCCTAAGAACGATGATGTTAATGAAATGAACAAGGAGATACTAGCCAAGCTGCCAGGAGACGTGATTGAATATAAATCGCTTTATACCGTAGTGGATGCTGACGAAGCCGTCAATTATCCAACGGAATTCCTAAATTCACTTGATCCAGCCGGATTGCCACAACATCGCCTTATACTTAAAGTAGGATCTCCAATCATTTTATTGCGAAATTTAGATTCACCAAAACTCTGCAATGGGACACGATTGTGTGTGACAAAATTAATGAAAAATATAATCCAGGCAGTCATTTTAACTGGAAAAGGAAAAGGTGAAATAATTTTTATTCCACGAATACCTCTAATCCCAACTGATCTTCCCTTCAACTTTAAAAGATTACAGTTTCCAGTCCGGCTAGCTTTTTCAATTACCATTGATAAATCACAGGGACAGTCTTTAAAGTTTTGTGGTGTTGATCTAAGATCGCCATGTTTTAGCCACGGGCAACTTTATATTGCTTGCTCCAGAGTAGGTTCGCCTAAAAATTTATACATTCTTTCTCCTGGATATGAAACAAAAAATGTAGTTTATAAACAGGTGTTAAATAAAAAAGATTCTTAAATTTGTATGAAGTAGTGTATTATTGTACTTTATAATTTGTTGTTTTTATTTATGTAGTATATTTATATTATTGTTTCTCCCTAACCCGTGCAAAGCCGGGTATTCAGCTAGTATATATATATATATATATATATATATATATATATATATATATATATATATATATATATATATTTATTTATTTATTTATTTATTTATATATAATATATATAAAAATACATATATCATTGAATTATATTCAGATTTTGATTAAAATGTTCACCTTTGGAAACTATTGTGACTTTCAATTAATCAAGCAAACACAATAATTAATAGGCAATGTGAATTTAAAAAAATAAAATGTTCAGACACATCCTGTTATCATAATCAAATTTCATACTCTGCATTCATGACCAATCAATATTGCCACTGTTAAAAATATGTCAACTGATGGAACAGCATCCACAATTACTAAATATTTCCTCCTCAGCTTTGCCTTTGATAGGGGTTCAAAATACATTTTTGGGGTGGTAATGAGAATGAAATAAGGAACACAATGTATTCATTCACACTTTCTTTGGCACAAGTAGTTCCAACGCTTAAAATGTCATCATCAGATCCTTTGATGATGACACTAAAGCATTGAAACTAGCTGTACCTCGATAAAAACCAGCGGGTAAATGCATTGTGTTCCTTATTTCACAGACCTACACACAGTTGAGCAGGAAAACATCAAATTGGAAAATAAATTTTATTATTTTCTTATGCATTTAAATCTTCAAGCCATGATTTTTTCCATCTATTTGCTTAAAATATCATAAAAACTTCTATTTACTCAGTGAGTAGGAATCACCCTAATAATAAATTGCTGTTGGAGAACTTCCACGAGTGCAAAAATATCAAAAATAACCCTACCATGACCACAGTAATCAACCCTAAGGCTGGTTTAGGGTAGATCTCACCTAGAACTTAGCCCCAACAGAATGTGAAATTCATGGGTAGGGATATGTTAAATCAGTTCCTTTCCCTGTGGTTTCCCAGGAAGATCAGGTACTCAAAAAATCACACCTCTTGGGTAAAACTGAGGGTACTCAGAGGCAAAAAGAGCCCTATGTCATTACTTCTACAAGGATTGAAATATTCAAAGTATGAATACGATAGGAATCTCATACATGTAGACTGAAAGGGGACAGGAAAGGGATAACATATTTATTCAAAAATGTGACGGACACCAAAAACTACTGTGCACAAAGAGGGCTCAGCATTTTCCCCTACTCATGTGCCTTTATTTCAGGAAATCAAATAGAGATACCTTGGCTTAGTGCACAAGAATATTTTATGCTAATGATTTAATATCTGCTCCATCCAGTGATTTGATAATAGCAAACATAATAAAGTTAGCAGGAATGGAGAACATTTTTTTAATGGCTTCAGTTTGATTTATCTAACTCTCAATTTCCAATGGTACTAATGTAATTACTCATACATCGTTTAAATTTTATCTTTTTAAATGACAATTGAAGACTAAGTCACAATACTGGTACTAGAGGTACATTTTTGGATTCATATTTAAAAGATATTTAAGATGAGACATATATATTTTTGCACACATAATGGAAAGTAAAGCATTAGAAACATTATTATCAACGTAAGTGCCAGCATATTACAATAACAACCTAATCTACTAGTGCTATCATCACAATTTCTTCACATATTTTTTCAAACTCAAAAAATACCCAGAGGTACCCATTCCTTTTTAAATCATGCATATTCTTTTACGCACAACTGCAGGTACTGTTGTTATGTAATATGAAATTCAAACTGAAACTGTTTTTATAGCTGGAAAGATTATCATATCAATGAATTTTTGTGGCAAAAGCATGTTTCATACCTTAAATATAATAAATGATTAAAGAACATCAACCAATTTCAATATGTAGGTTCACAGAAATAGATAGATGGACAGACAGATACGTGGAACACAGAAAATGCTCTCACACTTTGGTAAAGAAAAGTTTTAAGCATAGAAGTTTTAAATTTTGAGTGACTAATATATACTAACCTCTCGACACTTTTGGAATACATCACAATATCCATTATAATCATTGCAAGGAGTGCCTGGTTTTGCAAACATATCAGGAATGTCATATGGCGAAATATTCCAGTCAAAAGAGGACCTGAAAGTGACAAATTACAAATTCTTACAACTTCATGTGGGTCAATTAGAAATTATCATATAGGTTTTATTATATTTCCTTATTTTTCTTATAACTGTACTAGGTACCCTAACAAAATGATGGCCAATTTATCATATCAAGATAATTCGCAATAGTAATATAAATTATGAGCTGATGATTCATCATTTACAAACTTGAAAGGAATATTTAGCCAACTAGTCAGTATGCTATTCATGTAATTCTGAAAGATAATATGCAAAGAATGGAAATCTACAACAAGAGGTTTCATAAAGACCTTCAGAGAACATGTAAGCTGGGTTTGAATGCTCTTGGCAGTCTAATTTAAATTGCATATGTATAAAAGAAATAAAACTCACAATAAATGGGTGGTCTGAAAAGTTTCAGACTCAGAAAATTTCAGAAAAAATGTCTTGTATCTTTATTAGGTCGGAAACTTTTCAGACCACCCTCGTATATATTAAAATCACAAATACTGGTAGTAAAGTAAGGGAAAGAAAATTCTTAAAACAAGCATGCATAATTTCCAGAAAAAACTAAACATTAAATGTTTTTTGCAGCTGCAAAATGTTATTGTACACATCATCTCTTTTGTTCAATAAATTTTTAAATGCATTTTAATGGCACTTGAAAGGTTTTGTGATTTTAATAGCTCCAGCCTGAACATTGACTGAAAATTTAATTCTCATACATGTTTTTTGCGCTTAGCATAATGATCCACTGAAAATTAATATAATATTAGGAACTTTTTTGTTTCAATAATCTATAAATTTTTTCCACTGCGGCTGTATTTTATGTCGTAGCGAAAAATGCTTGCATTTATTTTTCTATTAACTGATTTATTTATTTTTCTTCATCTGGAGTAGGCCTAAAATTATAATACCAATTTATAGCATAACCTGTTTTAGCAGATTCACGACAATAAAATCTAAGTAAATTCTAATATACACATAATCATTAATTTCATGATATATTCATGCGTTCTACAGCTTTCCTTCCATCTTAAGGTTCTTTTGCCAGAAATACCGTATTTCCCATCGATAATGCAAATGTTATCTGTACAGAAATGTCCAGATTATTGAAAAAATGACGCGGCACATAATGTAATGGAAATTGAAAAAATCCAAAAAGAGGATGTATTTCAACACACACACACATCAGATATATACGTATTTTTACACACACTATGTATAATTTTTATGGGCACATATTTATATATATATATATATATATATATGTAAATACAGATGCGTGGCATCTATACATGTTCAAGATAACTATGAAGCCCTGGGCATGCATTATCTATACAAATTCATGAAAACTCCCAAGTTCTGGGTGTGCGTTACACATAAGGTGGGCGTTATCGATGGGAAAATACAGTAATTAAGATAAATAAACCATCCACTAAATTCATGATAAGTTAAGATTTCATGCCAGGGTGAATATAGTCAAACCTCCCTGTTCTTTATTAATGCTCTCAACTCAGATAATATTATAGGATAACATATTTTGGGGCCATTTTTATGCAATTGGAAACTATTTAACTTATACAGTGGGCATTATTTAGATAGAAAATCAAAGGAAAAAAGCAAGGAGAAGCTCTGCACAATTTTATGCCATGTTGTTTTATGTTGAAATAGGCTAGATCAAATCAAAGGATGTGTTAATAAAAATACTCACAGACATGGTGAATCATCTCCTGGCATTTTACAGCATAGTTCACATGCCTTGGTGGGAGGGTCTTTGGGACTGGGAAGACATTGACAAGATTCAAGTCCATAAGCCAAACATATTGATCCAGTGCACTCCTGAAAAATATTGTACGGTCTTTGCTTAGCAATTCAAACCAAATAAAATTATTAGAAAATCTTCTCATTCTTGTGATTTTTGAATCGAATGAGTCGTGAGCAATCAAAGTGGAATTATATTTTATATACATATACTCCATTGCACTAGCAGTCAATTTTGAAAAAAATATTGCATTTTGTTTAATCACCTTAAATTAAATGGACAACTTGAGTCATTCCAATAAATATTTTACTTTAGAGGTATTTTATCCCATTAGAGTCATGAACATTTTGAGAAGTAATATAAATAAAACAGTTTCTGAAGTGACTTAGTGTAAACTCTTTATATTGAAATTGAAATTAAAAAACTTGGCTTTTCCACATAGAAAAGTTTTTATTTACGACCTAGGTTTTGCTATGATAAAACATATATGATATGTTATATACTATTATGACCTGACGATGTTATACCATAACAAAACCTAGGTCATTAATAAAATTTTCTACGTGGAAAAGCCAAGTTGTTAAATTTCAATAAGAAGTAAGATATATCAAACAAAAAAATAATATAATTGGGAAAATGCAAAATAACATGGGAATGATTTGTGTCATTTGATTTTGGTCATCATTAACATTGGAGTAGCTTCAAGAAAACATCAAAGATTTTTCAAAAGAATTTTGCAAGAAGAAACAAATGTCTCTTACCCCCATAAAACAAACAAACTCGTCATTGCAAATGGTCTTGTTGGGCTTGTTGGTTGAGAGTGGGCAATGAGGTCCACGACCATTGCAATAACTAGAATCACGGCATCCATTATCATCACGACACTTGTCTCCGAATCGTAACTGACAGTTGGTTGTGCAACATGGCCCCTGGAATGCAATATGAAACATACAGAGAAACTTGTAAACCTGCGGTGTGTTTGACAAGTTGGCTGAGATTGCAAATTAACTCAATATCACAGAGCTGATGAAGCCGTGATGACTTTTCAAATCACACTTGGCGCAATTAGAATTTCTACAGAAAGCTTCTGGAGTGGTCCTTAAAGGGTAGAAATGAGGCTTTGAAGTTAAATCTTGGTAAAGAATGAACAGGGTGCTATAAAGACATTAAAATTGCACTTCAAGGTTTAAAAGAATCACTTTCTGACATCTCTTCAAAAAAATCTGTCTGTCTATCTCTCCTCCATTTGAAAAAAAACAAGGAATAGCTCCATGAATTTTCAAGGGGAATTAAGATTATAAATTCCCCAATATAGCTGCATTCATCACATTGTTGATCAATTTTCAACTGATTACATTATTTTTACTTTGCCAACGTAAATTTTTTTAAATGTATCTTTATTGTCCTTAAGAAGTTGACCTTTCAGCAAATAAACTCCCTGCCAACAGAATAATAGAGCTATTCCAGAAAATATGAATTTTTTCATCAATTAAAAGAACCTAAGTTATGTATGAAACATGCTTATTATGACACCTATCTTCAAGTGAATAATGAAATTTCTTGAAATGTTAGTATGTATGTAGGTCAATCAACATCATGAGGTTTAAGGGTATTGGGAAAAGCTAATTATGTGAAGCAACCAGCTGAAATGAGAGGCTGTATGCATGCCAGCGAAAATGCTAAAATGCCATATTAGAAGAACAAAAGATAATTTCAACAGAAATGATAGAAAAGTAAAAGTTTTAAATTTTTGTTGAAAAAGTTTTTTTTTGTTTTACCTCAATAACGCTAAAAAGTGAGTATTAATAAAAATTAAATAATATCAATCTCTTACCATGATATCTTACTATGACAATAAAATCTCACTCTGGCAGGAACATGATAAAAGTTTACCCAGTGTGATATGCTGATCTGGTCAAGTATGAGGATTAATTCATAAGGAAAGTCTTGACCAGTCATGGGAACCGACACTCAAAACAAGAATGCTCGCCCTAAACAATGACTTGAACAGTGCAACTACAACTGTGCCGATTCCTAATGAAATTCCGTGTATCAAACTATCAATTAGTTATTCACAACTTAAGAAGGCCTGGGACAGACATACCAGAGTATTTCAATTGAGTGGTCGATGCTACCTATCTTTGATCACTGCAGTCTTCAATGCCATAGTTTTAATTCAATATTTCAATGGTTTCAAAGATAAGTACCAATTCAAATCTCCATGATGAATGATTAAGTGGAATTATGTTTAAGTTGGAAGCAAACTCTTATGCCCAAACAGAGACCCTTGCGTTCAAGTTCTCTAGATATAAAGACTCCACACAGATATAGACTCTCATGTTTGTTGATATTCTGAGAACCAGACCTTTCTGGGGAACCAGGAATGACAAAGTGAAAAAGGAAGTGATCTCCTTATTTCCTGCAATTGTTGAAGTTTACATGATGCAGAATCTGGTAGCTCTACCTTCATCTAAATACACCAACCTTTGGGAATTGACTGTAGCTTTAATACAGAATTATTATTTCATTCAACGGCAACCTTACACCAACGAACACAGAAACTAAGGTACACTGTGAGTGAATTTAATAGTTTAAGTGATGCAGCTGAGTGGAAGGTAGAGAGGGTTGGGGCAAATCTTTACATCCAGTCCTTTGGATGTGGAGAGGTTAGAGTTCACACATATATTTTTTTCTCCCTGCGATGACCCAACCTGTGAGGGACTGCATACACTCCGGGGAGTGAGCCTACAAGGCGGCTCATCTGGAGGTGGGTACGTCCTCATCGGGAAGCAGCACGTGTCCCGGCAGTCCTCTTCCCATCCGCAGTCGCACTCCTCACCTGCCTCCACGACTCCGTTGCCACAGAGGGCAGCCTGGGGCTCTGGGCACAGAAAACATCACATTAGAGAATGTGACAAAAATTTCAAACTGCACTCATTTTAATTAATAAACTGCATTATTAGCTCCAGAGATTTAGAGACATTTTTTGCTTCTGTTGAAACTAAGTCAATTGATCAATGTTGCATCAAAATTTAAATTATGTTCATTAGGAAATGACGGAAAATATGCATGTTGATGATAAGTTTATTAACCCCTTGCACACTGAAAAAATGGAGATTATTGTGTCTCCGTAACCTTTGTTACATCAGAAAAAATAAAATAACATAAATAATAAAAATAAACTAGATTCAAGGTCTATTTTCTGGCAAATTTTTATTATTTTATTTTGATGAACATAATTTTTATAACACTTAAAAGTATGATAGCACACCACAGAGAGGGTGGAAAGGTATGTTCACAGCAACCTACCATGCTAATGTACTAGATAAGTCAAGATCAGTGTAAAAAGAACAAAAATCAATTTCAATTCATCATTTTTTAGCTATCATTAGGTGAAAGTCATATTAAAACACTAAAATTAAATCCTGTTACCATAATATATTATCTATGCAGTTGAAATTGAAGTTTACTTATTGCAAAATAGGCACAAATCTTGTTAAACATAACAGTTTCAGGTTTAACTTTGTAGAATTCCTTAATTATGAGGGTAAAAAGAAGAAACTTAACATTTCCACCAAAAGGATTAATTATTTCACGACCATGGTTTCGATGCGGTGCATCATCAAAACCATGGACGTGAAATATTAAATCTTTAATGAGGAAGTGTAAAGTTTCTTCTTTTTACCCTCATAACAAATATTTTTTTTTAATATTGTGTATATTTAAGCATTAATGATAGGCAATCAGTATTTCCTTAAGACTCTTGGTCAGTAATAAGACCCACATTATTTTAATCTTCTAATTAAATGTTTTTTTTTTATTTCACATTATACCCACCAATTTCAAATTGGTCGTAGAAGATGACAAATAATTCCTACAATGTGCTTTTTAAAATTATTCCTACACAAACCTGTGAAACATCCTTTAACATTCCGTGCTTTAGCATTCAAAACTGGATCAATACTTTTGAGACTGCAAGGCGAAAACTTGTTGTTGTTTTTCTTATCTCCTGAAGTTGCCCTTGCAAACATTATGTAGTTGCCATCCTCTCCACCAGGAGTACAAAGCTCAGGGTCATGCTAGCGATAGGAAAAAAACATGTAAATAATTAATCATGCCCCACATACCTACAGAGACACATGAAGTCTGCAATCAATTGTATAATAGATGCAGTTGAAAACAGATCAAAACTTTATAATTTCAGTTCTATCTAAACTCCAACAAAAATGGAGAAACACAGAAATATACATTTCAGTCAGAAAACCTACTGAGCATTTAATGTCATATGCACCACACTGGGGGTCACACTATCAATGGGTTATATTTTCCTGGCCTGTCAAAAATAAAGTACAAGTAGAAAACAAACTTTTAAATTACTTAACTATGAAATACACAATTTTAAATGTATGTACCTTGACTTGATGAGATATGAGCTGGGGTTGAGTGGTGAAATTGACATTGGTCGCAAGAGGATGAATTGTAATATGGGAATAGTGGATAATATTTGAATTTTTTACAACTTCTACCATTACTAAATAGATGACTATCATTGATCTCATTGCCTAAAAATATTGCAATTATTGCAGAATCCTAAAGCAACAGACTCTTATACGAGGTTGGTCCAATAAATATACAAACTGAGGCCATTAAAAACTTTATTTTGCAAAATTTAGTCTACATCCATTTTGTCCCCTGTTCAAAGTACTATCCATTCATAGGCTATACTGTGCATAGACTCATTCATATTCCATCTTCTATTCCACCGTTCAAAGCACCCTTGGAAGTCCTCCCTGGCAGTTTGGCTTTTTAGTTTTCTCATCGTTTCTTGCTTTATTGTGTCTTCCACATCTTTCCAGTGGTAAGATCGCATCTTTCGCTCGCCTCATCGCATTTTTGCATTTTGGGAATAGGTAAAAGTCGCAAAGGGTGAGATCTGGTGAATAAGGAGGATGAATCATAAAGGATCAAGGTGATTGAATGTTTTGCCAGAAACTGGCGAACAATCAACGCTGAATGTGCAGGTGCATTGTCATGGTGAAGGATCCATCCATCGCCTAGTCAAATTTGGCCCCACACAACACATGCAATCTCTCAAATGCTTGAGAACTGTAGGATGGTAGAACTCAGCATTTACAGTAAGGACAAGGGACCACACATGATCGATGTTGTCGTCAACAAAGGTGGTTGAAGGTCATCCTGGCCTTGCATCATCCGTGGCATCTTGTCGGCCATCTTTAAAATGGTCAATCAATTTGAAAATGGATGTTTTATTCAGAGTATTACCACTGTTAAACAGCTGCTGTCAACATTTCAGTAATTTCCTGATAACTTTTATACCGCACTTGACCAAAAAACTTGATGTTGATTTGTTGCTCCATGATTTCATCAATTTCCATTTTCGACAAACAGTGAAAACAAGGACAATATAAACAAACAAACCTTGCACCATACTCACAGCTCGACGATCCGCCAAGCACAGATGGCTCATTGGGTCTCAGGCAACTAGCGGCGCTAGTAGTGGGTGGGGCCGTAGTCTGCATCATGGCCGCCAGATTGCACCAGTTCGCGTATTTATTGGCCAGACTACCTACACCCCCTATTTTACGTATGTTCGTATCTTTGATTAAGGTTAATAAGACGAGAGAGCGGAATCAAAAGGAAGGAGTTTCTTTATTTTCAGAACAATCGAACATGAGAGTGATGCGTGATTTGAAATCCAACTCGATGAAGCGGTAATGAGAATTTGCCTGATATTTCTCAGTATGGGTATCTCGTAAATTTGATGACCAAAACACCATGAGATTTTGGCTATTAATCCCAACTTCTTTTCTCCTTGGACAAATCTTAGTTGACCTCTTCGTTGATTCATTCTTAATTGATAATAATTCATTCTTCCCGATTCATGAGCAAGGACTACATTTTGAGTTCCCATTTCTCCGAATTATTTTAGCATTCATTATCTCATGCTCATTTTTTGCCCTTGAACTGTGTGATGGCGGAGATTGATTATCTGTATTTTTTTATATTTTCGCAGAATATTCATTTAGCGATTTGATGGTACCAATTCGACAGCCTACATTTTCTTGAATTCATAATTCATTATGTCAAATTGAATAAAGCAAAGGTATGACAAATACTTACACACCAAGTTTAAAAATGCCCTCTTAAGCCTTACATGAGGATAATAAGAATAAGTAAAAAATACTAAAGGGATTAATACAAGAATATACCCATTTAATTCCAGTAGGGAGTTCAGTTTGCATTAGAAAGACATATCACACGTATCACATTGTTCCCAGATTGTATATAAATGCCATTTAATTCCAGTAGGGAGTTCAGTTTGCATTAGAAAGACATATCACACGTATCACATTGTTCCCAGATTGTATATAAATGAACGGCATATGTATTTCCAATTTCTTTGAAGAAATAAATATAAATATATAATGATTTTGGAGTTTTAAAATTGCAATACTTACGGGTGACCCAAAATTGTGTCCAATTTCATGTGCTAAAGTCACGTGTGACACAGCTGGAGGTACATGCTTTCCATAGTTGAGAAGAGTGACTATTCCTGTGTTTAAACTCTTCATGCTGCCTCGATAATGCTAATAAGAAATGAAATGATGCCATTATTAAAACAGTGGTTTTTATTATAAAACTTTCTCAAAGTTGCTTGCTATGGAAAGCTGATTAATGCAATGAGAATCCTTTTTATCTTTGATCATTATTTCTCAATTTCAGGAGTTAATATTGTGGATTCAGATGTGATATTGTGGAAATTCTTCATTTAAATAAAAACACTATAAGATAATGGTATCACGCATGCATACAATGTTTATTCATTGGATGAATGTAACATTTTCTAAAATAAAATATCACCAGAATACCTACTCCATTTTTTTCACATACACCTCCAGCATTTTTCAAATCCCCAGTCCACGCTAAGCCCAACGTCCCCATTTCAAAATCTCTGTACGTAAACATGTATGCCAAGCAGAATGGATCATAATCTTCCTCTGAAAAACATAATAATATCAAGAGAAAAGAACAAGTTAGTAATTGAATAACAAATGAGTGCACATTATTCAATTTGCTCCAGAATAGTTCTCCATTTTACACTCTAATGAAAGCCATAATTTCTATTATAGGCATAACTTCTCTTTTATTGCATGCCAGCAAACAGCTATGATTGTACCAAATTGACTCCTATGCAATTTTTCACTCTACTGTAATTTATAAGTAGTGATGTACATAGAATGAGACCTTGGACTAACTTTGATGAGGAGTGGTTCAGATTAAACTAGATTTTGACTGTGAAAGTTTCATTAATATGAAACCCCATGAAGTTATTTGCATGTTTTCATGAGCCCAATATTGCTAACAACTTCTGATGACCTTAATTATAATGAATGAGACCTCCAAACAGTCTTCACCATGAATTGTAAAGAAAGCTCATTTGAATATTGTAATACCAATTCAATTCAAATATATTATTGAATATATCAAAAAACTTAACTATTGCAATTTTATTAGTTATTTTCATAACAATGAAGATGTCTACGTATAGTAGTGACCATGGTAAATTTATTTTACTTACCTCGTTGCATGCAATAGATGGAGATAAGTAATGGTCCACAGTTTATGTATAACACTGACATAGTGGAATAATGGTTAAAATAACTTTTTTCAAGCTGCTTATAAATTTTTATGGAATTTTATTTTTTGGGAAAATTGCAAAAGGTTGACCTAATTGGTTATCATGTTTAAAGAAGCTTTTTAGTGGGGCTCATGAAAAAATTCCTATTTTTTTACAACAAACACTCCTCAAGTACCCCATATCCACCATATTTATTGTATATTATGTTCAAGAATAGCATATCTGCATTTTTCTTCAACGCAATAATGTGGGGAGAGGTGAACTTTTATATACTACCATTTTCACTGACTAAGACAAATATTAATTCTTTGAAATACCTCACATGCTGCTAGCAATCTTTCTGCCTGCATTCATGCATGAGTTTTAATTTTCACAACTGCCCCACCATATTTTGTAAACATTCTGTCAAGATGTTAAAAGAGCCATCCCAAATTGTTCAATATAACAAATTGCACCCCTACTATTCAACTCTCATTCTCCTGTCAGTATTAGTAACGATGAAAAAAGAATGAGCTCATACATAAAAAAAATTAAAAACATATTAGCATGCTAGCTCGTTTTAATTTACCAAAAATCAAACAGCTTACCAGAAAACAGTTCTAGAAACTTTTCAACTCCATAATTGTTCGGAAATCGATACGATGGATCATTGAGGGCATCCGTTGAATGAACTTTAATCCTTTTAATCATGAAACTAATGTCGTCTGGCTTGCCATCCTGGTTGAAATCTGTGAAAAATAAAACGTTTGGATCAAGTTTACTGATAGCAAAAAAAAATTCACCCTTAAAAATGTCTCTTTTCTTTGGGCAGATACTTTCATATTGCAACAAATTTTATTTTATGTATTGTGCATATAAAATTGGTTATAAAGTATCACATATTCACATATGCACCATTTATCTTAGAATAATAATAATATCGTAAGTGGGATAGCTAGAGTCAGCACCACCCAGAGTGGTCCCTCATCTTGCCATTTCCATTTTGACCCAAATTTGGGGTGATTTAACTCTATTTCCCAATCATTATCGTGGAACAAAGATGAGCCTCCCAAACAAAGTGCTGCCCTTGGTGGTGTCCATCTTCCCTAGCTATCCCAGTACGTATCGTATACGAAAGCAAACAGTTGGTCTTGCTCACCTGTTGCCCTGTAAATTGAATTCACCCTCTGAACATGTCTCGTCATCACTTCAATGCATGCTTCCTCAGAGCCAAACTTCTGGAAGAACAGATGATCTGCCTGAAGGTACAACATGCACGTAGTCTTCCGTGGGTCAATGGCCCCCCCTGTGGCCCACCTCTTCTTCCGTCGGCCCTGATGTGGACCTCTCGCACCAAACCACGAGGGCCTCTCCTCCCTCCTCGGAAGCCTCTCCGATGATGACCCATTCTGAACCGCAGCAAACCTCTTCCACACACCCTTGTGGACAGGTGTGTATGACCCCTCATCCTCCTCCCCCTGCCACGCTCCCTTGCGCTCCATCGTGGTCCCCTCCTCCATTCGTCTCAGGTGGAGCAGGTGCGAGGGGCATGCCGTGGGGAGGTTGGGGGACACCACGTCCGATGACCGGTAGATGACCGAATGGAAGCCCGATGGTGAGGTCACGTTATCACCTTCCCCCTCCTCCTTTGAAGTCTCCCGTTTCTCTCTCAATTTGAAATATCGACTGGAGGGCTCGATGTAAAACTGCTGACCATCTGACAATGTGATGGTGCCATCAAAGAGGCCTTCTGAGGTCACCATGCCCTCCACCATTGCCGTCTCATCATCTGGAAAGGGTTAAGGAGAGGAGTTTGTCACAACGTGACAAGACCTTAAGACTTTCTAAGATGCCAAATTCCAAGACACAATCTGGACAAAAATATCTCCACATTTTATTTGACAAACACTGTTGATTCAAACGCAAGGGTGGAAATGGAGCATTGACTCACTTTTACACAGTAGTCAGAAGTACGTATTTACCTCACAAAATGTTTCATTGTACAACTTTTCGTGAAAAAAATTACTGGAGGATTTAATATCTTCATGGTTGATTCCATCCTGAACTCAAGGACCGATAGATTTAAGCCTGCATCACGTGCATATCAGATAAGGAATTGTTTTTAAGACTGAGTTTACAGAATTATTTATGATATATCTGATAGCTATTTTAGCCTGTTCCTCAAAAATAAAAACATGGTGGGATAAATTTACAATTTTTAAAGATGGATAGTTATCCTGCTTGACTGGCAATAGCAGAGTAGTTATTCAAAATTCATCAAGAGACAAAACTAAAACCAAAATGCATAGGAAGAGATGTTTTTTTCAATTATTTTTCCAAGTTCATACAGTATTTATTGACAGTGGGAAAGGGGAATCGACTTGAGTTCAATGTATAATTTTGCAAAGACATGATTGCTAATTTGGGAATCACATTACCTTTCACGAGTTCCATGCTCCATATTGCTAAATAAAATTTAAATCAAAAATCTCCTAAAAAAGTAAAGTAAGTTTTTTCTGCCATTTTAAAATGACCATAACGGGAATAGAATGTCAAAAGAACATGTTTTTTCAGCCTATTGTCATGGTGTCTTATTTTCATATCTTGGTATCTACTTGGTACCTTTATCTAGAGCATTTCCTAAATCTGCCTGAAATGTCAAACATTTAGCCTTATTATTAATTAAAAACTAAAATATTAGCAAATTGTTATTCCTGTTATTCTATGGCCTGTTGTCAAATCTCTTTAAGCATTCTTGCTCTAACTTTAAATGACTTACGATCATGTGTGATTGTTCTTAATATTCAAATTCATTTGAGATTGACATGTTTGGACATTTCTGAATTTTATTTTACACCGCAAACTTAATAACAATTTAGCCATGGGAGTGTATGGTATTAAAACTCTTCCATATCTGGGAGATTGAGGCTAGAACCTTTTGGGAGGAAGGGACTATCTCTTCTTCTACTATTATCTCTGTGGTCTATGGCTGTAAAGCATTTTTGGAATTCTCTCTTGGCTTTACCTCTGCAATATAACCTGTTACACTTAATTGCTATTTTGTTTTTTTTGACTTCTTTGGGAATTTGACTTGTTTCCACCAAAAATTTGGCAATTAATTAGAATTTTGGCACATTAATTTACCTTCGTAAAATTTCATGGTCTTTCCATATACACTCTATGCTATTTTAATTGATTATTTCATGCATAGTGCCTATTTTTCAAATGACCTACTTCTAATGCTTGTGAGAGAAAACAGAAAGCATAATTTGAGGTTCATTCAAATTGGTTTCTTAAATATCTTTTTATAAGTAACATAGTTTTGCGTTAGCATTGTAACTGTGACAACCAATGCAACAGGTTGATTTTGGGCCATTCGATGATATTTGCATTGTTAATATATATATCCATCAACAGCATAAATATATACATCCTTCCTCAAGAGTATTTAGATCTTACGCCTATGCACGTGTGGGACACTGCTCCTTAAACTGTTACATTGGAATTAAAATGTCATTATTTAAAATTTATTTTATAAAAATGGATTTACCGTGAAAAAAACCAAACAATAAATACAGATGGAAACTTAATAATTCCAGTAAGGAAAGCAAATCTTGTCACATATATCAACAGCAAATCTTGTCACATTATTACATAAATCAAAAGCATAGTTTTTGTATTTTTCATTTGATATAATTGCACATTAATTCAGCTTAAATATTATTTCCAAACATTTTATTGGATATGGCAAATCAAAACATGGTTGTTTTTTCCTGCTGTGCTGTTTCGAAGGTGACTTTTTTATCCAGTCTATGGAGAGTTCTTCCCAGTTAGGAATGAACTTGATACAGCTAGTATAAATCTTAGCCAGACCCTGCGTTAGGGTAAACACGTAATGCCCCGGGTCAAGAGAAGGCACCTATTCTCCTCGAAGTTTCTCAAAACCATTTTATAAATTCGAAAAGGCAAGGCCTTTTTTTAGTTTTCAGATCGTTGGAAAATGGGACGTAAAAATGAATAAAGGGTAGAATCGGAATCAAAAAATCTCTTCGATTTAATTTATTTCATCAACTAGATTAAAATGGGGTCAGAAGTTGCTAAAATCAAACAGACAATCGAGTCTCCGCGAGGGCATTTCGTTTTCGATGGACTGCAAGTTAGAGAGATCAGATAAGCCATACATAATCGCTCATTCGTTTACACGAGGTTTAGTTTACGGCATATGAGTTAAGCTCGCCACTTGAAACAGATCCTGGTATCGTGTGGAGAATACGTAACTCCACCCATAAGTCAAGAAAGACATCGAGTGTGTTTGTAGAACTACAGGACTTATCGTGATACACCTTCGTCTAGGGACACAATCTTGCCGCACGAGAAACTTGGCTACCTAAGAATGTCGCATGGCAACCAATTCGCGATTTATTCTCTCGGCACGGCCCAAGAAGACCCACCTTTGCCTTACACGTAGGACGGGAGCGATTATTTCCACGATAAGGGTTCCGTTTGGAATTTTTCCGATCATGATCCGAACATATTGTCTGCTATAAACTAAGGAGAGAATGAAAATCAGGGTCCTGTTAGGTCCGCATGCCATGTACTTCATTTAGTTTGAATGTCTTCTGCAGTAAATGTTCCTGAGTTCAGATACTTCATGACCTTTTCGTCTTTCTAAAAGACTTGATAATGATATGTAGTGCATGGAAACTAGTCGGGAATAAATCTTTATTTCGTGGATAATTGTAATAGTCTTCGTCTCTGATATTATGGAACAGTTCCAACACCACAACTAGATCTGTAATTTACATTTTTCGTCTTTTTTAGGAGAAATTCAATTGAAAGGTAAAAATGAAAGTTTGAAAATTTATCATCTCGCAAGACTTGAGACTATCATTGACTCTTGTTTTTGTGCGATAATCCTCTCACAACAAATATTTTGGGGGGACGAGTACAACACCCCCTTCAGGCACACTTGTGGAACTATGGTTCATCTCTAAAGCGCATTACTCTCGCTGAACGAATCGGGATAACTTTATAATTTTAAACAAGCATGAATTTATATATAATTGTGTGCATTCAAATCCTTAGGACACAAAGAGTACGTTAATTTGAAAAAAGACGAATCCTACCGTTAATTTGGGCCGTTTTTTAATAATCATTAATATTTTAAAAATTTTCCTCGCGTAATAATACGCTCTGTACGTCTAAAGTACAGTATGTTCCAGCACATCCAGGATAAAAAGTAGGATATTTCCAAATTCTTAAAAACGTTGGATTCCTAACAGTCTTCGTGAACTTTTCTGAATAACTAATTCATAAAGGTGCTTCACCGCTTAAGCAATTAAAACAATTTACATTGTGAATATTCACAGAAGGTAATAGCTCAATAAGAATACACAACTTAGCTTTGCAATCCTAATGTATGGAAAAATAAAACACAAGTATTTATTCAATACGCTGCCCACTCCAGCAGTGCTTGAAATAACTTTAATTACTTTCATCTCAAAATGCATTTAAATTCCGGAAGTGATTTTCTTTAACACCTTATAGGGATTATATATTGTCACCAAGGTAACCCAGAAAGTATACTAGATTTTGTAATGATGCTTTAAACTATAATTCATCGCCGGTTATGGATATTTACGCCGGACTCGAATACATTTTTACTGTCAGAATCAGAGAATAGACAAGCAGACAGCGGATGTCAGAGAAATTTTCTTTTACTAGTTCGTCTGAAAAATGAGGATAAGAAATTTTCCACCATTTAAGTCCCACTATTCGTGGAAACTTCCACAGTAAATTGGAATACTTTTTAATAAATTCAATACTCGTTTTGAAGAAAATTTGTGGTATCTGTTTTAATATTTTTCCTTCGGCGATATACTGAAAAAATAGTTTATTCCCACCGAATAAGAAAAAATTATAGATCGCATTGTATAACTTACAAAAAAACGAAAAAAGAAATTAATGATTTTTAACATTAAGCTAAAATGAGAAAAAATACGATGCTTTTGAACTTTACCTCTAGTTGTGACTCGGGAAAATTTTCCTTTCAAAATCCAATGTCACATTACGTTCCGAAGCAAAAGAATAATAAGCTCATGAGTCGAATTCAAAACCATTTCCATCGGGAGAAAAGCGGATCTGCACAAACAGACCCTATATTTGCAACTCGTGACCCATAAGCTTCGGTGGAATTCCACGCATTCTTTCAAGTTTTACTCAAAATGAAATAGTGAACCATTTCACCGAATTGATTGAGTTTCTTTTGAACCTGGAATTGAAGCGAAGGGGTTATTTTCACATCAGTTGTGGCTGAATATTTGCTTTCGAATTTCGATTAGGTCATTCGGCCTGAATGGAGAGAAATAAGCGCATGTTCAAAATTAAAGACTTCATAGGGCGCTAGAAATTACATGGAAATGAGGAATAAATCAAACTCCAAACTTAAAATTTCCATTACGGCAAGGTTTTTTCTTCCATCGGTGTCTACCCTCGCAGATTCCAATTCGGTATTCAATATTCAAGAAGCATAAAAGTAAACCGTATGAAACGTCGATTCCAATAGATACAAAATATGGTAAGAGTTAGGTAAGCCCGGTCAAAATTGAAAATTGCAGATTTCAAAAATTTTTTGCCTCGTTGTGTTGACATTTTCTGGTACTTTCAGTTTTTGTGGTTGGACTCAAAGTAAAAGGCAGAAACAGTTCTCCGAACTCGACGTTTTTCTTGTGTAGCGAAAGGTAAACGCACCGCGTTAAAAAAAGAAGCCTTCAAAAGTGGGCTTTGATAATGTTAGTATTTTTCCAATCGATTCCGACCGACTTACTATTTTCGTGACGGAACTCAATATTCTTCTAGCTCCTTCAAAGTGCACACTGACGAATGACTCAGGCTATGAATCGCCCTCGTAGGCAGTCCATACACTGAAAATAACTTTTGTGCGCCGCTTCTTAGCAATCATTACGCATCGCAAACCTTGTGGACTTCCTACAGCCTTCAAACCTTGTTGCCATTATTTTCCTTTTCAATTCCTCCGACTACATTCTACCACCCTTCCCGCCGTCCAAGGAGTTTCCCTTCCCTCCCAACTTAATCTAACAAATTCTCGCCTTTTTCGCGGACTATATAACTATATATAACTCAATATCTTCTCCTGTCTCCGGATTTACCCAAGACCCCTCTTCTCCCGCCACATAATTAAAAACGTATTCGTTTGCCTTCCTCTCTGTCCAATTTATTTTCCCCACTACTCCTACACGTCTACACCTTTAAAGCCTCCGATGAATACGCAACCATTTACCTGAAAGACCAATATTCCGAACTTTAAAATGCTCTACCCCAAGTTCCCGTCCATACCTACATTTTATACATTTACGTAATGCGCATATAATACAGGTAGATTCTCCCTTTTTTACGTAAATATTCCTAAGCCAACGCAATTCTCCTTTTACCTCGCCATTTTTCTACAATGTTCCGCCCAAAAAAAAAAAATATATATATATATATATATATATATATATATATATAATATTTTTTATATTTATAATTATTATCAGGTAATCTACCGGTTAAGGTAGGCTTTTGGATGGGCACAACTACCAAATAAATATTTTGTGACTCCTAACAAAACACAAAATCCAGCAACCTAATCTACATCAGGTCCCTCCCTCTTCATCTCTGGGTACTTCCTTTCTCCCCTCACCCCGTCCAACAGCCCTATCCTGTTCCTTCCCTTTCCTCGTTTGCCTAACATTCTCCCCTCTATTACAGTCTTCAACATCCCACTGCCGGTCAATACACCCCTAATCCACTTTTCCTGCCTCCATAGGATTTCTCCCAACAAACCCCTCTCTTCGCCCACCATACCAAGTACTTCCTCATTTGTTTCCTTCTCGGTCCATTTCACCTTCTCCATTCTTCTCCACACCCACATTTCAAAAGCCTCCAGTCTACGTCTATCCTCCTGCTTCAATGACCACGTTTCCGCACCGTACACAGCTACGCTCCATATCAAAGTTTTTACGAGTCTTTTCTTAATATCCTTACTCAACTTTCCTGTCATCAACTCCCTTCTCCTTGAAGTCTCTTTGCCTAGCGAGATTATATATATATATATATATATATATATATATATATATATATACTATATATATATATATATATATATATATATATATATATATATATATATATATATATATATATAAAGTGTTCCTAAATTCTCTAGTTCAACGTTTGACTTCGTCTTCGTACTTTTTGAGAATCCCATAATTTCAATTTATCGCGATCTTTATTCCCTTATTCACGCATTAATCTCATTAAACAACCCATAAAGATAGATGATATTGCGTACACAGCGTCATCTAAAAATAACTAAGACGGATGAAATGGGAATTTGCCACAGGAAAACTTTTTGAAGCACAAATCCATCTCATTTTGCGAACGCGAAGGACGATTGCTGATGGAAGACGAAGAATTCAAATAAGAGAAATTCAATCCGGTCGGTTCCTAAGGGCAGCCATTTATTCAAAAAAAGCAATTAAGAAATTATTTCTCCGCACGTTTTTCTGCCGAATACGCTTGCCCTATTACATCCGACCGTCCTGTTTTCTTTGGGGTAGTGATTGGGATGAAAGTGACCGGGGCTGCACTGATCCCATTGACACAGTACCCTTGTCGGAGCCATTTCCTTCCGTTGGATCAAGTCGAATGGGAAGGAAGGAAGTAATCTCTTTGCGGGATTGGGAAATCGGCTCACCATTAGAGGTAGACTCACTCACCTTCCAGTGACCCGGAATAAACGCTGGTGGTCGGGTCGAAGTCCAGCCGACGGCCACCGCTACCCTCAATGAGCACGTCCTCCGTCATCAGGCTGCGGTCTGGCCTCAGGTGCATCTTGAACACCCTGTAAGGGAAGGATTCGGAGGTCACAGGATAGCATAACTGGGCAAAGCAAGTCAGGGGGAATAGGAAGAGACACACAGGGTGCCTCTGTTCCAGCTTATTCATGTTCACCTACGAGGCAAATGAAAATAGAACTTTTCAAATTTAAATGTTTTTAGGTTTTTACATGGCGCTATTTTCACAACATTCATTGATGCTTAAAATAGATGCTTAACAATATTTTTTCACGTACGTTATTTCTTTATAAGTAAAACGTTTCGCCCAACCTTTGATAAACCATGTTTTTATTTTCTTTTCAACCAAGTCAGGCCAGTTATGAAAGCACGCAGAAAAAAAGCGATTTCTCGTCACTAAAGAAAATTTACAAAAATGTTTTTTTCCAAATGCTGTTTTATCAAAGGGAGAGAGAAAAAAATATGTTCGCTAACCTTGCCAAAGCACGATTTTAATCTCTCTAAAAATAGGTAGTTTCATTCAACGGAGCAGTAAAAAAAATAACAGATTTAGGCACATACGATATGCATTGAGAATTTTGGTATTTCCACAACATTCACAGGCTGCCGTTCACATTACTGAATGAAATTCCCGAGAATTTATTTCCCGAATAATGTCAGTATTTCCACGCAAGCTGTGTTTTACACCAAATCCCTCACTGCCAACGGGCATTTAAGTAATCAAAAAATAAAAAAAAAACTCTCATTCACAACTCACAATATCTTACAAAAGTAAAACGAGGCAAATGACGCCTCGATTCTAGAGTGGTCAATCAATCAGAAATCAATCATATGTGAGACCAAAATGTGGTCGGTCACTTCAAATCCTTCGTCGGGACAAAATTCCTCCCTGGTTTCCTCAGAGGACTCAATTAGAAGTCCCCGTGGTGCTTGTTTTGAGGAAGAGGGAGAGAGAGACCAGGCCCTTGAGAGCCCTCGACGTTTCGTGTGGTTAATTAGGGCCAGAAATTTGTAGGCGGTGGGGAGGGGGAGGGGTGGTCCACAAAACCATCATCGGATCAAGAGACTCTTGAGGGAGAAGGTGCTAAAACCGTCGGTCCCTTTCGAACTACTTCTCTGAAGTTGGTCCCACCCAACTCGCGCGCGCCCACCCACCTAACCGGCAAATAGAAATCCACCGAAACACCCGCCATCAACCCCCGAACCCTGGTCATCCAGGCTCGACTCAAGCAAGGGGAATTAACAAAAAAAAACCCTCTTACCGACTAATCGGAAAACGCAATGTTCAGAAAATCACCTAATTATTCGATCGTATTTCAATTTCAGACGTTAGGATATAAATAAACAGCATGATCATTCACTTGATTTTTTTAATATCACGTATTTTATGCTTTACTCAAAGCTTTTTTAAAATTAATTTCTGTACCCTTCTAGCCACCGCTAGGGTGGGTGTGTGGGCAGGGGGCGAATACACACCGGACTAATTTTGACTCCAATATAAATGACCCTACTGCGGTCGGAAAATGTTATTCTGATCCCTTATCGTGCGTGGAAACAATGACATCTTAAATCTATCTGTCCAACACTTGATCTCTCTAATTTTATTGACATGATTTCGTCTACCGTAGTACGATGGGAGTAATACTAATACATTTTCAACGTCATCACTGCTAAATAGACCTCCTCCTAATTAATGCAAGATATTTAATCTGTTAATTTAACCTTCGCTCCATTGAGTGATTCCCAGCCTAGCTGCTCTAATTTGTTGAATACGCTACTAAGTTCATCATAACAACGTTTTAAATATATAGCTCTTCTATGCTGTACTCTATCCAATTCGGCATTTAATCCAACTTCGTGAGGAGAATCCCATATTATACTTTGCAGCATATTCTAAATGAGGCCTAACCAACGACAGATACTCTTTGACATTTTATTCAAATTTACCCGGTACTCTTCTAATAAATCCTAATTTTAAGTTAGCTTTTCCAAATATTCCCCGTAAATGTGTTTCACCCAGGACAGGTCGTGAGTGAAGGTAACGCCCATGTATTTAATTGAGTCTCGTAAGGAATAGAATTTTTTCAATGTGGGAATTATCAAAATAAATTCTATGCGTCATATCGATGTTTTTCCCTCATTGGTAGGCAATATTTTTTAACTTTGTTTCGGGATGGTCGCGAATTTTTTTTCATGATAACAGAATTCAATGGCAAGCAAGCACGACAAGTAAATAACGAATATCATTTAGATTACATCAAGATATGGAAAAGGGTATTAATTAACTGTATATTTGGCTCAAAAAGTTAAACAACGCTATATTCATTATTATTACGTTCAATACGAAAATATCATATTTAATGTACACGCACGACTTGTATTATGTATTACATTATGTCATTATATTTTATGATATGGCTTATAATTATTTTAATTTACCTCAGACTACCGCCAAAGATAAAAGGACACTTTTTTGGCGAAACATCTATATGGTTGATGCTCACCTGGTTTTAATGACCTCCTCCACCTCCACCATAGGGAAACCACCCAGCAGAGAAATGCACACTACGTATGTTATGTTACTCCGAATTTCTTTTCCTTCTGGTGCCATCGTTGATGCAATTACCGCGTGACACGATGTGAATACGTGCGTGGTCTGTGCAATAAATGCGCGAACTGGCGCAATCTGGTGGCCGGCCATGACGCGGACTAGAGCTCCGCCCACGCCCCGATCCGCCGCTAGTTGGCGGATCGTCGAGCTGTGCGTATAGTTCTAGTTATGTTAGTTTCTGTTGTCCTTGTTTTTACTGTTTGTCGAAAATGGAACTTAACGAAATCACGGAGCAACGAATCAACATCAAGTTTTTCGGTGAAGTGCGGCAAAAGTTATCAAGAAACTACTGAATTGTCGACAGCTGTTTACGTTGATAATGCTGTGAAGAAAACATCCGTTTTCAAGTGGATTAAACGTTTTAAAAATGGCCGACAAGACGCCACGGATGATGCAAGGCCGGGACGACCTTCAACCACCTGTGCTGACGACAACATTGATCGTGTGCGGTCCCTTGTCCTAACCGATCGTCGAAAAACTGTCCGAATGATAGCTGATTAACTGAATTTAAGAAAGTCAACAGTGCCCACACTATTTCCACCGAACATGATGGATGGATCCTTCACCATGACAATGCACCTGCACATTCAGCATTGATGATTAGCCAGTTTCTGGCAAATAATTCAATCGCCTTAATCCTTGATCATCCTCCTTATTCGCCAGATCTCGCCCCCCCCCCCTTCTGCGACTTTTTCTTTTTCCCAAAATGCCAAAATGTGGACACAATACAGCCAGAAACGACGAAAAAACCAAAAAGCCTAACTGCCGAGGACTTCCAAGGGTGCTTTATAAACAGTGAAAAATAAGAAGCTGGAATAAGTGCAAAGCAACGAATAGAGAGTGTAAGGTACGAAATCGATGTAGGCTAAATTTTGCAAAATCAAGTTTGTATGGCCACAGTTTGAGTATTTATTGGACAGACCCCGTATAATATTAGATAATATATCTGTGTCTACATTCGCATTCGTGCAGGCACAATATTTTTCGAACCCAATGGCGGCAGAGTCATCCAAGTACTTCAACGAAAGAGTCAGAATGGAGGTTCTCTGAAGGAGATGATGGTTGGGCCTCAAACATTTAAGAAAATTAGTATCAGTGTCTTTGTATGCTCCTAGTGTATTTATTATTTCACCCCTGAAACCTCAACTCTATTACCACAAATTCTTGTGTTTTCGTCAATTGAAATAAACGCCTTTTAGTAATAATTCATACCAACCTATTTATTTTTTCGCAAACGAATCACGTCATGTAATAAAAACATTTAAATAATTTGTTTGACCGAAACAGTTTTAATGAGGTTTTCTATTATTGTACGCGGCGTCGGCATCTATATCATTTAGGTGTGCAAAGTAATGGGGTTGGTAGCAGTGGATAGTGCCCTGAGGTCGCCCCGAGGGTCAGGGTTCGTCCCGGCGGTGGCAGAATTTCTCAAGAGTTACCCCGCTCCCTATTTGTGTGTCGTGGCGAGAGCAATTCAAACAAAGTACCGTAGGAAGGGGTGTTAAATTGTGGCCCCCTTGGTGCCCTCCGCTAATGGAGCAGGCCGACGCCGTGCTTCCTCCCTTACTCCATTTAATCCTCGAATTATCCACCTATCCCTAATGGCTCAAACGACCTCAGCTGTCAGTCGCCTCCCCAAGCAACTGCAAATATTAATGCCCAAGCATTGCACGCTCCCATGCACAACACACGTATTATACAACGTCGGTTGCGTCACCGAAATATTCGAGAAACAAAATCGTTTCATTCTTTTGTGTTGTGTGTCCAGCTTTTGACCACGTGTGGCACGCTTGCGATTGAACTTCATGTTCTCACTTTCGTTAAGATTTCTAAGCTTTCCATAGCAAGTAAAAATAGGAAACTGGCAGAGAAATATCTCAACGTTTCGACAGACAGTCATTTACTTCATTTTACTTACAACGACGAATCCGACCGGACAGTCAAGACGCTGTGATTTCTATGCGTATTCTTTGTTACAATATACATATATATACTGTGTTCGTCCTTTATATGTGTTCTTATCCCTTTTCCATGCATATATATATATATATATATATATATATATATATATATATATATATATATATATGCATGGAAAAGGGATAAGAACACATATAAAGGACGAACACAGTAGAGGTGGGGAAGGCGGAATTAAGTAGAATACAACTGAAAAAAAATTTTCCTAGACCGGGACTTGAACTCCGGATCTTACCACTTGCCGGGCGGATGCTCTAACCACTTGAGCTATCCAATATCCATTGCACACACACAAACATATATATATATATATATATATATATATATATATATATATATATATATATATATATATATATATATATATATGTTTGTGTGTGTACACACATATATACATACACACACGTATAATCCAGGCCAAGGCAATATTTTTTGCACTTGTGATCTGCTCGATTCCGCCCTCCCCACCTCTCTCGTATTCGTCCTATATATTGTTTCTATCCCTTTTCCGTTTATCAATTTCCATGTGAATGAATATTTGTTCGCCATAAGGCGGGATTTCGTGTTTGAATGCGTGCGTATAAATGTACAATGTGCGGCAACCAGACTTCTTTTTTTGAAAGCGTTTTGCGTATGAAAAAAGGAAGTTATATTGCCGCACCCTGTATATATATCTACACACACACACATTTCTATATATATACATTCTGAGCTCCCTGAGATTTCTTTCTGTCCGCATGGAGATCGTTGGACCACGTGGGTGTCCTTTTTCATGTGTCTATCTATATTTGTGCGGCTAATGCCATCTCGCTCCCTCATTTAATATATACTCGTATGTATTCAAACGCGAAAACCCGCCGAATGGCGATTAAATGTTTATTCATACGGATATAGATATAATTTGTACGTATTTATGACTCAATCTTTTCCATTGCACATATTCCCCCAAAACTGTGACTAGGGTTTTTGGAGCGGCAGAAGAGATTCCGAAGTCTCAGTCTCGCCCCCAAAAATGAGGGCCATTACCTATCCAAACCCACCGCCCCCTCCCCCCAGCCCCTTTCCCCCCCCCCTCAATCCCCCAACCGCCATCCACTTCCCTCCGAGTTGCTTCCTCCTTCGTGGACCCCTCCTTGGGGCAACTCTTAAATTATTAACGACTCCACATTAAGGCACATTTTCTCCCTCCTCCCCCTCTTCATTTCTGACCCCCCCCCTCCCCCACAGCCCCTTTTCCCTCCCATGGGAGCCCCCTATCCTCTACCCCTCTCCCCCACTCACCTGTTGTGGGCCGTGAAGTGGATCTTCAGGTGAGGCGGCGCCGGCGAAGAGGACGAGGCGGATGAGGATGAGGTGGTGGCGTCCCTCTTGAGTCTCTTGTGCTGCGTGGAGAGTTCCTTCCGGTCGTAGAAGGCGGGCTCGAAGTGCCGGACGAAGTCGTTGAGGACGAGGCCTGAATGCGAGGGAAGGAAGACAAAAGTCGCTCAGTTGAGTGCTTGTTCCGGCGGAGGAAAAAATAACATCCACATAATTAAGAGAGAGAGAGAGGAATTAAAAATAGGAAAGAGAGAGCAAAACAAGGTGGGGAGTGCGGTTCCAGACATTAGTGAAGGTGGGGGAAGGAAAAACAACCGAGGAAATTGGTTTCCAAGACGGTGGGAATAAAAAAACTCTCGAAATTAAAGAGGGCGGAGATTTCCAGGGGGGGGGAATCCTAGATTCCTAGCTGGAAGCAAGATAGATAGATAGATAGATAGATAGTGGTCTTTATTTGGGCGAAATTGAGACCAAATGGTCCCTTCTTCCATTTAACCCAAGCAAGCAGGGAATACCAATGACTATCGTTTATGGTAGTAATGTTAACGGACGTAACGGCGGAAGAACCGACTGTGGGAAGACAAGTGCACACGTCCTCTGTTTAATGTTTACTCTCACCACATTCACGTAATGATTAGTGAAGGAACAGAATAGGTCTCTCGTCTTAGCGAGTCCTCGAGAGGTTTCTCTAAAACCTCTCGAAGGCGGACACTGTTGGAGGCGTAATAAATTGCCCGGTAGTGAGAGGGTGGTCACACGGACCAAAACCTTCGTGGCGGTTTATATATATATATATATATATATATATATATATATATATATATATGTATATATACATGTATATATATATGTATATGTATATATATATAATTATATGTATATGTATATATATATAATTATATGTGTATATATATATATATATATATATATGATTTCGTCGACGTAACACAGAAGTGCCGAATAGTACATTACACAGTAACAAACAATATAGAAACACAAAAAAAGATCACTCACACGTTATTTCTTGATAATTTCGACGGAATTCCACTCCGTCTTCATCGGAAGATAGAGAAGATATTATATATAGGGCGCAACGCTTAAATCTGGAGAAAATTTCAATTTAAATTACAACAATTCTTATTCGTGGGATATAATAATATAATAATTTGTTTCTTTTTCCACGAATATACATTCAGAAAGAAACACCTAAATACATTTTGCAACAAATTTTACCTGTTCAAAACCGCACGCTTGGAAAGTCCTTTTTTAAATGCTTTGATTGTAAATAAGTAAGCGCGGGGTGGTTATGAGTAGGTAGTTTGAATTATCTAATGGCAAATTAAAAAAAAAAGTTGACACGAAATATTAAGGTTGATGAAATCATCTCGATAAGGTAGCCAATGATTACCCAAGAAAGGAATAAGACGCCGTGTTGTTTCAGTATTAAGACAAAGTGTAGGGAATGATATTTGTAATGGTTATGTAAATGTAATGGCTGGCATAACTAATGACGAGACGGTGTTCAAAATTCGACATTACGAGGAACCAATTTCATCAAAACTTAGCATTTAAAATTCAATACTCAACTGATGTTCCATTCGGTCACCATTAATCACTTTCGCCACCAGCGGGATTCGGGCAATTTCACCAATTTCCGCGTTTATCCGCGAGCCCTCAGCATGGATGCCGTCGCGGGAAATTGTAATCTCGGGGATTTATTTGAAGTGCGCGGGAAATATGACCAGACGGCACCCATCCCATTGAGCTGCGTTGTATTTTCAAATGGAGGGGGTTTCCCAGTAATTATTTCTCCGGTGGGAAATTATCCATTTTAAACTCGACCACTGCTTCAGGATTCAATTCGTGGAAGTTGCCAATATATCCGTTGAACAGAACCGCAATGATAATATTCCAGAGAAAAATTTGTATAATGACACGACGCGTTTCGCCGCTCTATTTTATCATGACTATAAGCTGTTAAATTATAAACCTGCAAAATTAAAACCTTAGAAGTTGAAGTCGTACCATTCAATATTTTTCTGTGGAATAGTAATTATTTTCCGTTTCCAGTGGATATCCATTTAAATATTAGTTACCGAGAGATTTAGCAATTCAATTGTGGCAGCAAGGGCTTTAGTCTGAACGAGCCATTAGGCTCTTATGTCGCTTAGGACCCCGACCTGGGTCCCCCTCGTGTCTTACGAAAACACACGACCCTAAGATGGACACATCAATTATTTACCGCGAAAGGTAAACCTCGGAGTCATTGAAAATCCTCCCCATCGTAACGCATTGTTTACGTGAACTTTTTTCGAGACCAGTTCATGGGACGAAAACTACAGTCGCCAACGATGTCTGCAGCATTCACTCGACCTGAAAACTTCACTTCATTTTCATAAAAGGTACCCGTGTATTTAAGGAAGTGTGATGATTAACGGAGGCTGGAGAAAAGAGCTGAAATGTCTCTTTATGCATTCATCCCGCCGCTCCCTTTTGCGGCAGATACAATCGAAAAAAAAGTCCCGAAAAGAAACATGATCTATTTCGCCAATACTTTCTCTTCACCCTGTTCTTGAACACTTCTTTCCCACAGTCATACATATTCTGACGCGTGCTCCTCTGGTTCTGAGACTTCTAGTAATCCTCGCTTTGGAAGTATGTTGAATCACATTCTCACCATTCATGAATTTCCCGGTTTACCCAGAAGGCCCCCCAACCACTTAATACTATACTTGTCCGATGATCCGCCTCTAAATCCATTCCCTCAACATGCAAGCACAAGCGCTCGAGACACACTTCTTCGATACATGTCTATCAACGGTGCATAGGCACATTCCGCATTTAATTTCATGACCTCAATCATTTTCTTAACGCTATCACTCCCATTTTTAACGTAAACACCCACTAGTACCGAGTAACTTTCTACTCAGAATAGATCTACCCAAATAACATATATGTGTATATATATATATATATATATATATATATATATATATATATATAATATATATATACGGTATATAGTATACGGTCGATTCGGTAGGTGATGGCAGAGTTCACCCAGTACTAAGCCCTATACGGCGTGTGAAATTCACTCATCAGGGTAGGGGGGCCAGTTCCTTTCCCTGTGCCGGTTATGGTTTCCCAGGAAGATCTGGTACCCGATATATCACACAGCTTGGTTGAGCTGATGGTGCCCTGAGAGGATTGCCCGGGAGTCGACCCCGGACCCTCCGGTAAGGAGTTCAACGATCTATCCCTAGACTACCACACACAAACTGATATATATATATATATATATATATATATATATATATATATATATATATATATATATATATATATATATATATAGAGAGAGAGAGAGAGAGAGACGGCACAATAGAACACAAATAAAATAGTGACATTTAAAAGCACACTCAGACGGTAAATTGTTTGAGCTTTCGGCCTTCTTCAAGTAAGACTGAGTCTTACTTGAAGAAGGCCGCGGAGAAGGCCGAAAGCTCAAACAATTTACCATGTGAGAGTCCTTTTAAATGTCACTATTTTATTTGTGTTCTATTGTGCCGTCCAAATATTATACTGCTCGTGTGAGTGATTCTGTATAATCGATATATATATATATATATATATATATATATATATATATATATATATATATATATATATATATATATATATATAACGTTTTTCAAATATTCATCGTGGGTACCACCTTTTTTACTCCATGGAACGAGAATATCGACATTTTATCATACTTCTAAAGAAAAAGGATACGAAGACATCCATTGGGAAAATTGGTTCAAGCCACGCACCCAGGGAATAATTTGGGAGTAACAATGTCGTGAGGCAGACATGTTGAATGATCAGGATTCCTCAGACCGGAGGATACCCATGCAACAGCGACGATCATCAAGTAGATATCCGAGGGAAACAAATGTCTCCACAAATGTGAATGAGACGCCCTCTTTGGGATGAGTCGCCGCTCCTAAGTTACCTCCTCGCCGCTCCACTGACTGCCTGAAGGCATCAACGGAGGCGGATGCCCGTCGGATGGGTAGAAGTCAGCACTGCATTCCCCAACGCAAACATTCCACTCGCACTAACCCGTCCGTGTGCTGGAGAGTCCTTTAAAGCCTTCGTCGGACACCAAACGTCCAGGAATTCAGCAATATCCGCGGAGCGAGGTCGACGCGGGGGGCCGGGGTGGGAGGTTTTCGGACTTATGGCTCTGCATCGTCTTTTGCTTCCCTCAAACGATCCTCGCGAGGCCCCTCACTTCATCCACGGGCGAACGGATCCGATCGCTCCCGGAATCGGGAAGAGCAATGCAGAGTTTGCTAAAGAAGGGACCGGATTGTAGACGAGAGAGAGAGAGAAAAAAAAGTTTCGCACGAGACCGTCCGTCCTGGACAAGGGTTTTTTTATTGCGTTGATTCGTTCACCCAGACGATATACCCAATGCTCAGTGACCTAAACCTACAGCAGCCGATCTTCGCGTGGATTGGTTATTCGCCGCTGCACTCGAAGCGAAACCTGAATTGGAATTCCTCTGCAGACGTTTCAACATTTCCATCCTCGTGTCATAGTACGAAGATAATCGAAGAAGGAGGCTATTTAAGAGAAATACGTCACCGAATATGTCTCGTGTCTAATCACGTGACGCACTAACTTATATGTGATGATTATGCATTATTCCTCGGGAAGAAAATTATCCCACGGCCTTGCGGCAAATATTCGTGAGAAGTTAGACAGAATTAACCTTTTTCTCGTAAATTCAAGAAAATAAAAATCATTGTAATATCATACATAGCGAGTGGGCAATAATATTTTTTCCATTGTGTTCTGTTTCAAAGTGGAGAATAATTTTCTTGCTCTGAAAATACATTTGCATATTACAAAATTCACTTTCCAATAAGACGCAGGCTCAACAGCTTTAATAATCCGTTTTGTCACGTGGACACTTCAAAATTATTTAAATACTTGATATAACCTCACTAAGTTTCAACAGGTCTGCCCGTTTTTAATAGGATAATTAGTTGGTTGTAGCCGTTTCATGACTGCTCGACAAAAATAATTACTGAAATCAGAAGTTATAATTACAATATTGCTATAAAATATAGACGCCAAATTGACTACTGAGTGTATATATATACATACATATATATATATATATATATATATATATATATATATATATATAACTCCGCCTCTCGAGAAAATAATTTTTAGGTTTTCCACGACCTTTTAGGACTCCAGCATTCCCCCAAATTGTGACGAGTTCTCGGCCTTGGGGGCCAGGATATCATATACATAAGTTCACTTGAGTGGATAAGTCTATTTATTTAAGCTCGCACGATAATGTCTCTTGTATTCTTTCCGTTTATAATCAGAGGATCCTTCATTGTTACTTTTAATTAAAATAATAAATCAAGAGAGATCTTTTAATTCACAAGACTGACTAACAAAAACAATGGGTCGGTGCGAGTTGATTTGTTAATTTTATGAGAAGTCTTCCAAATAGGAGTTCGCTTATGCAAGACTTCATGGAAATTGTAATGAACTCTACTGTAAACCCGAAAAAAAATACCTCTGAGGTTAATCAAAGTCAAGAAGTTTCCATTCGCAACTAAGCTTTCTCTTCTTAAGAATAATAGAGCGAATTCAGTTGGAATTTCTGAAATGGAGTTTTAAGAGATCTTATGAATATTATTTTTATCTTAGAATACACATTTTCTGGAAGATTCTCGAGGAATAATAAAATTCAAGCCACACTTTGTGAAAACTCTGGATAATTTACGAGGAAAACAATTCGTAGATTTCACAGATTTTTATTTCACGCGTTCAGTTTAATCAAATAGGTGACATCGTCAAGAGCATCGTCAGAGATGTCGACTCGTATTCGGATGAATTTGGCGCGTGAAAAATAATTCTGTGAAATTACCAAATTTTTTCCCATTATCATAATGAAATATTTTCGTTTCGCATTCGTCGTCTTGTGTTAACTTAAAATTAATTCGTGCCCAAAGCGGAAAGTTATTATTCACTCACATGGGTAAAGTTTTTCGCAAGAAATTTTCATTGCATACTACACTTGCGCGACAAGAATAATAAAAACATTGCTTAAACTAATTGAAAATAATTTTATAAGAATTCGACCTAGGAATGCAAGAACTTACTTCATGTATACTCTGGAGCACACTAGGAATAGAAGGAGCGTCTAATTTCCGATTCTAAGAGAAATTTTACTCCGTGTGTTTCATTTTCGTTCAACCTTGGAATTAAAAGTTTTTTTCCGTCCTCCGTAAAGGGTGCTGCGTACTTTTCATTACCAAGGGGATATCTTAAAGGCGCAAAAAAAGAGTACTCGAAAGATTATATCCAATAGATAACACTGTCGTTATCGAAAACTCCAAATAATTTTTTTCATATTTATTTGCCTCAAAAGAACGGTCGATAAAAATCACTGTAAAATTAATGAATTCATTCCTCAAGCGTATTTGAAGATATATGAAACATACATCTTCAAATACCCTTGAATATATATGGATAGATGGAGCATCGATCGCCATTTCCAGTATGTAAAAGTGACCATGAATGGGCCTTAAGCCGACGATTTGAATTCAAGGGGTTTCCCTTAACTTGAGTTTAACAAATTTATCCCTTCTTCTACTGAAATAGAAAGTTTTAAGCCACTCACCGCTTTCCTCGCTTTAACTTTTCCGGAGGAGTCTTGCTCCAAATAGCTTTACAGGACTTGAAGGGATTCTTTCGCTACAAGGCCAGGGCGAGTTCATCCCTGTCTTCACTAGGATTAACGTAAAAAGAACACCGTATTCTTGAAACGCAAATGGAGTTGACATGAACCGAGTACACATTTTTTCTGTGACTGCGTCACGAAATTAGCAAGCAGCTAAACAACACTTGTGTCGCAAATTCACTTTGTCGAGTGTTATGTAATTTTCAGGGTCGCGGCTTAATTAATTGGCGTAGGAAAACAACGGCCACTCTATATGAATCAGAACATGATCGGCCATTGAGGGCGGTGGCCGCGGGGAGGGGGGGGGGAAGTGACAGGTCCTTGTCACTAATTAAGGACCAGCGGCTGCCGTGAATTCGCACAATTACCGTAATTCAATAGGAGATAGACAACAGGATTGTGGAATAATTTAATTTACACCGCTAAGTTTCGAATGAAAACAGTTGAGCAGAGACCACTGAATGCGTACAGAAGCATGGTTCAGTTTCAAGAGCAGCTAACACAATGCTCGCCGACAGGGACTAGGCATATACCGCATACGCTCATATAACTGCGCATAATATGTATGTATTCATATGTGTGTGTGTGTGTGTGTGTATATATATATATATATATATATATATATATATATATATATATATATAATATATATATATATATATATATATATATATACACACACACACACACACACACATATTTTAAACACGAAGTCCCGCCAAACGGCGAACAAATACTCATTCCCATGGAAATAGATAAAAGGAAAAGGGATAGGAACGCATATAAAGGACGAACACAGGAGAGGTGGAGAAGGCGGAATCGAGCAGATCACAAGCGCAAAAATATTTCCTCGATAGCTCGAGTGGTTAGAGCCTCGGCCCGGCATGTCGCTATTAACCGTGGTTTAAGTCCCGGTCAAGCAAATATTTTTCCTTGAGGCGCTCCCATCGTTCCGATTTGAGTGCTGTTTTTTTTGTTAAATTGGTACATCTGTTGTTGGTATTCCCTTTAAATCTTAGTGTCATAACTTGACATTTGCAAAAGTTACGTAGCCAAGAGTACATCTATCTCTGTGTGTGTTGGCGATTTTTTACAATTGCAGAAATGGATTTAAATTTGCAACAACGAACTTGTATTAAATTTTGCGTAAAAAACGGATTTAGTGGCGCACGGACGTTGGAAATGTTGGAAAAGTGTTTCGGCAACGATTCTCTAAAAAAAACGGTCGTTTACCAGTGGCACGAGCGGTTCAGAAGTGGTCGTGAGTCAATCGAAGATGATGAACGCAGTGGCAGACCATCGACATCGAAAGTCAGTGAAAAAATTGATAAAGTAAAAGAAATGTTGGTCAATAACCGCAAATTAACCATCAGAGAAATAGCGGAGGACTTGAACATTGCCTATGGATCCGCCCAAGACATTGTGGTTAATGATTTGGGTTTCCGTCGTGTAGCAGCAAAGTTAAAGTGCCAAAAGACCTCAATTTCATGCAAAAAAGAGACCGTGTTGACGTCGCAAAAGACATGATTTGCGAGGCTGAATCCGATCCCACATTCATCAAAAGGATCATTACTGGAGACGAGACGTGGGTTTATGAGTACGACACGCAATCCAGACATCAGGCAAGTGAATGGCGTTCACCAAATGAGCCGAGACCAAAAAAACCACGTCGTTTTCAGTCAAAAAAGAAGGCAATGCTGACGGTTTTCATGGATTACAACGGTGTAGTGCATCATGAATTTTTGCCAGAAGGCCAGACAGTAAACAAAGAGTATTATTTGGGCGTTATGAGACGTTTGCGTGAAGCAATTCGCCGAAAGAGACCAGAAATGTGGGCAGAAAACTCGTGGATTTTGCACCATGATAACGCACCGTCGCACAGTGCTATCATTATTCGTAATTTTTTGACGAAAAATGCAACAAATACCATCCAACAGCCACCGAATTCACCTGATCTGGCTCCCTGTGACTTCTTTCTGTTCAATCGAGTTAAAAAACCATTACGGGGAACGCGTTTTAGCAGCCGAGAGGAAGTAATGGAAAAATCGCAGGAAGCACTGATGGACATACCGAAAACCGACCGTAACTTTTGCAAATGTCAAGTTATGACACTAAGATTTAAAGGGAATATCAACAACAGATGTACCAATTTAACAAAAAAAACAGAACTCAAATCGGAACGATGGGAGCGCCACACGGTGGTTATTCCGGGAACTTTATGATCAAGGTAGTATTAATATATATATATATATATATATATATATATATATATATACGTAACACGGAAGTGCCGAATAGTACAATACACAGTAACACACAATATAGAAACACAAAAAAAGAAGAACACTCACACGTATTTTCTTGATATTTCGACGGAAACAATCCGTCTTCATCTGAAGATATAGAAGTAATGACTCAAAATGACATGTCAGTCATTACTTCTATATCTTCAGATGAATACGGATTGTTCCCGTCAAAATATCAAGAAAATACGTGTGTGTTCTTCTATTTTTGTGTTTCTATATTGTGTGTTACTGTGTATTGTACTATACATACTCTATACATACTCTATACATACTCTATACTCTTGTGATCCGTTCGATTCCGCCTTCCCCACCTCTATTGTGTTCGTCCTTTATATGTGTTCCTATCCCGTTTCCTTATATCTGTTTCTGTATATATGAGTATATATATATATATATATATATATATATATATATATATATATATATATATATATATATATATATATATATGTATACATGTTTGTGTATATGTTAATATATGTATGTATGTATGTATATAAATATATATTTATACATGTATTTAAATATTAAAGGGTAATTCATTAAGAGAGAATGTCCTCCGTATCCAAGGGGCAATAGTTACCGGCTTCGCATTGTTCTCCACCCGTCACTTCCCGCCGCCGCCACCTCCAAAGGAGAGAGGGAAGGCGCTCGGTTGAGGGGGGGGGGGCACGCCGTGGGGTGTGTGCACACACGCACGCACACCTCCCGCCCCTTGTTCTCCGCTGCCCTCCCCCCCCCTCGCTTTCGGCAACCCCCTCCAGGGGGCGTACGGGGGATGAATGCGAAAATGCGCTGCTTTGGGAATGTCGTTCGAGGGAGAGAGAGGGATGGATGTTTTAGGGGGATTTTCACTTTACACACGGCGGCGGCGCAGAGTGGTCCAGCCACCCCAAACATGCCATCCTCCCTCCCGACTCCGCGATTCCAATAACGCGGGAACAAGGCCGACGTTAACTGGTCGGTATAAATGTCCCGGCCCACGAGTGCGCTAATTAACACGAGCTGTGCGTGGAGGTGTTATTTTCTCCCTTTCCCTCTCTCTCTCTCCTTCCCCCACCCGCCCGCGTGCACCACGCATCTTCCCAATTTAGCCCCCTTCCCACCCCCTTCCCTCCCCCGGATGATAATTGCGAACGGGAATTCCGCATCCGGAGCCATCCGCCCAATAAGCACCGGGGGCATCACGGACAGGTCATCAATCTCCCGGATTGCTCCACTACATTTTCCCGTTTCCAAGCAACCTGCAGATTTTTCCTCTTTTTTTTTCTTTAGAAAAGAAATTAACGAACGAAGTGCTTGGTGGTGTAATTATGGTCATATTAATTTTTGGATTGACTCACACCGACGCGGAAAAGAGAATGCGGGAATTAACGCAGTCGTATAAACGAAGAATGAGAACCAACGCGGATTTTTAGGCAAAAGAAGAAAGACATCACTGGCCTAAAGCCAGCCACATTTCCCGGGCTTAAATCATGGAAAATGATATTGTCTCTCGTGATTCGACAGGAAATAAAGTTCAGTATCCCGCACGGAATACTAGGAATGTCATTTGAAATGATGGACTCATAACTACGTAACGAAAGTCGTCCCTTATGGATGGGGCTTTGCGATACGCGCGATATACGGGCATCATTACGATATATTTTCCATACAAACGACGTCGACTTGGTTAATTTAAACGTGCCGATATATCGAGGGTCAACAATTATCGCTAATGTGACGACTTGGTCGATATACCCCTGATGAACTAATTAGAAATACACGGTTGAAATTCTGGATGCACCAATGGAAGACAAAATGCCTGTCATTATCGATAATCGACATACAGTCGCCATTGAAGATAAGGACGATATACGTAGTGGATTGACAGATATAATTTACAAAATTTCGACTTTCCTCGATAGACAAAATATTATCGACACATCTAAGCACATTTCGCGAAGTGGGTATATCATTCCCATCTCGCCACTTCATTTTTTATTGCCTGGAGACATTGGGGAATTAATATCGCACAGCCCAACCGACCTGTTGGTCCTCCACTCCGATTATAAAATATTCGAGTGCCACAGTAAACGAAGAGAAATAAAGGGAAGGGGAGGGGTGCGGGTGAGAGGGCTGCACCCGGGGTGCCTCCATCGCATCCGAATCACCCCCGCCGGTCGATGTAAACGCCCGTCGGACACATGGACGACGCCCCCTAACAACAGACGACGGACCGGACCACTACAATTATTGTGTGGAACATGCGTCAGGTGTCGAGGGCCAAGTGCTGATGGGCACCCTGATAGCTTTTTGCGGCGGAAAATGTTGTTGTTCTTGATTTTTATAAGATATAAATCTGCCGTATTGCAAATCACATAACACATGCGGTGTGTACATGCGTATGTGTATGTATACACACACACGTGTGTGTGTATATATATATATATATATATATATATATATATATATATATATATATATATAACCATTGTACGGAAAAACTCACACGAGCGGCACAATATATATGTATATATATGTATGTGTATACATATATTGTTCGTATATATATACACATGTTTATGTATACATATATATATATATATAATGGGCTGACACAATATAACACAAATAGAATAGAATATAAACATTTAAAAGGACACTCACACGGTAAATTGTTCGAGCTTTCGGCCCTCTCAGAGGCCTTCTTCAAGTGAGACTGTCTCCGAGACTGAGACTGACTGAGCAGTCTCACTTGAAGAAGGCCTCTGAGAGGGCCGAAAGCTCGAACAATTTACCGTGTGGGTGTCCTTTTAAATGTTGCTATTCTATGCTATTTGTGTTATATTGTGTCAGCCCATTATTATATATATATATATGTATACATAAACATGTGTATATATATACGAACAATATATGTATACACATACATATATATACATATATATTTCGTCACACACACATATGTTCCCTGTAGTCCGCGTTGAAATACGGACTGCAGGGAATTTTTATATTTAACGAATTAAGTCATACGCACAGGTTCAAAAATAAAAGGTTTATTCAATTATTGTTACAGGTTTCGGTTCGTTTCGGGAAAAAGTTAATTCGGAAACTTACGATAACTATCTACGTAATGCACGACCATTAAAAATGGGAAATAATTGTGCAGAAGGTACTTTTGGATGTGTTATGCGACATTGAAGTGAAACAAATCACGATTAATTTAATGTAACTATTTCTTTTCAACGAATTTCCGAATAAATCACAAGTGATACTTCAATTCTTCAAGTGAGTACGGAATACCTAAATAATTGTTGTGACCGGTTATTCAGTCACATTTTCTAGTTACCCCACACCACTATGTGAATCTCACAGCGACTTCTCCATTGCGTCTGATAAACTTCGCGCATAGTGGAGTTGTCTGCCATTTCCCTTTCCCCCCCCCCCCACGCCAAAAGCAATCCGGATCCTCCGTCTAAGAATTGGTGGCCTCCTAAAAAATGTACTCATAAGTTTTTTTGATAAACCAGTTCAGGAAATTAAAAAATCTGAGTTGTTTTCCGAAAGGACAACTCTGGCAATTGGAATTTTTAAAAAAAATTATTGTTTTTACATAACAAGGAAATTACCGTGTTTTCCCATCGATAACGCACACAGCTAATGTATAACGCGCAACCAGAACTGTGTACTCTCTCATGAATTTGCATAGATACGGCGCGCCCAGGGCTTCATAGTTATCTTGAACGTGTATAGATGCCGCGCATCTGTATGTACATATGTGTGAATATATATATATGTGTGTGTGTGTGTATATGTGTGTGTGTGTGTGTGTGCATGTGTGTGTGTGTAAAAATACTTCTATGTTTGGATTTTCTCAATTTTGATTACATAACGCGCGCGTTATCGATGGGAAAACACAGTAGTTACGGTACACACAGATAAATTAATGGTTTGCCCTCCGGGATTTCATAGTACGCTTCCGGACGACACGGCATTCCAGTCGGCATATCTGTTTTCCTCAAGCTACAAATAGGTCGCAGGAAAAACTTCTTATCGATTTTTCAAATTTTTATTGGTTTTTTTTTCAGATGCTCGAGGAGTCTTGAAGCTACCCGTTAACTCCATTTCGGGGTCGACTCAGAAAAAAAAACCACATACAAGATTACACGACTCCCACACACCTCTAGCGTGACTCGTGAAGTCCGCGGCGACATCTCCGTGTAGCGATCGGGAAGCCCCCCATGCAGCCGCCGGCCAGCCAGGAGGGATCGCATTATGTCGGGAAGACCAACCGGGGGAAGGAGGGTCGGGGGGAGAGAGCGACGGGTCACGGCTTAGGACAAGGTCGCGCTCTAATGGCTGACCTCCCCATCGGCAGTTCCCTACATACATCGACGAGGTCCCTCGGGATGTCTGTGGCACTATATTTGAAACGGGGGCCCCCCCTCCCTAGGTAAATGTTTATTCTTCGTACCTTTTGTGGATTTGAGCATTTCCCATCCACGCACGTGTAAACGAAATAATATGACTCGTAATGAGAAATCAAATAGACAAAATGGAAGCCAAAGGTGTTTCAATAATCAGACATAGAACACAAAAGGAACACGAGATTTGAAAATAGTGGAGGTCAGCCGCCTTCCTCAACCGAAAGAGCTAAGAAAACATTACACACACGCATGCGCTGTGTGTGTGTGTGCATCTACACACACAACACACACACACACATAAATGTGCGTTACTCACACAGTAAAACTAAAAACATGGACCATTTGAAAAAGGGAGAAATTCACGAGAGCATTAAAAATGCTTGGTGGCGCCGCTTTCTTCCTCAGAGGAAGAAAGTAGATGATTGATGGAGAGTTAGGCGAGAGAAAGGCTGGAGGGGATAGGGAAAGAGGATTTGGTTAGGTAGAAAGGAGATGAAAAATATTTGGAGAAATAAGTAATGCAAATAATAATACTATAAAATCATTAATATATATATATATATATATATATATATATATATATATATATATATATATATATATATATATATGTACAAATATAATATATACATAATACATAATAATTCATTTACATGGAAATAGATGTAAGGAAAATGGATAGAGTCGCTTATAAAAGGTGGAATCGAGCAGATCAGTAGCGCAAACATATTTCCTTCACCGAGACTGGAACACCGGATCGTTCGCCTTGACGTTTCCTCGATTGCTCAAGTGGTTAGAGCATCGGCCCGGCAAGTCGAAAGATCCGGTAAACCATAACAGGGAAAGGAACTGGCCCGCCCTACCCTGATGTGTGCATTTCACACGCCGTCGGGCTCAGTACTGGGTGAACTCTATCATCACCAACTAAACCGACCTTCAGGTGTGTATATATATATATATATATATATATATATATATATATATATATATGTGTGTGTGTGTGTGTGTGCACACACATACATATGTATTGATGGAAAATCTTTAATGACGACGACTGAAATGCCTAATTGAATTGAAGTGTAAACATTGTCGCAAGCGAAGCCAAAACAAAGCGTTTGCATAAAATCCGAACGTCCAAAGGAGAGCTGGATCATGCCAGAGGCCTCATTCGAGACTTTGCATCCAATATGTACATACTGGCGTTAGTAACTGAAAGAAGCATCGTGTAAATACTTCCATTCTTTAAAAACAACGCGCCCAAGAGCTGGAGGGCTGGGTCAGTGTGTCCTGTTAAATATTTCACTGCGTTTTTGCGTAGTTTTTATTTCTTCCCTGGTTCCACGACTGGAGTACTGCCTTCCTTTGACAATCAATTTGGGCTCTTCAATCCAAACGACTAGGCAAGAAGTCACCCTCGACATTCGTGCACAGCGTTACAGCGGACTTGGCCACTTCTTATACTCCTCTACCGTTGCTCCCGAATGCGGTGTATTAGAGAACTGGATGTTTTGGCATTATCGATTGGAAATTCTAGTGCCTAATCCTCAGGGATAAAATCCGATCCGATCCGATTTTTTCCAAGTGACAACCGCTGTACAGAAATGCGCAGTGTTAACTGTAATTAATCATTTTCTACCAATGAAAAAAATTACAGTAATCGACCCCAAGGTAAGTTCGGCAGCTCAAGGGTGGAACTGGCGTAAGTACGAACCCTACAAAATGATTGAAATACGAGGGTAGGCTGAAAAATAATACACACATGCTTGTAGACCGCAAACAAAATGACCTTTAGAACCACTCCTGGGGGTATATGGAAGCAACATTTCCTCTCAACACGCATGCGCAGGTTCGAGGTCGTTACATTCATCCAGTGTATTTTGAGAAGCGGAAGTATCTAGACGTGTTCTAGCATGTAGACGTGTTCTAGTAAGTAAACAGCGTGCTGTTATCGGATTTTTAACAGCTGAAAAAGTGCCTCCTATTGACATTCATCGTCGTTTAAAGGCTGTCTATGGTGACGATGCTGTTAATAGGTCTATTGTAAATTGATGGGTAGTAAAATTTCGTGGTTACAAGCTTGGAAAAGCCATAATTGTTGATGAAACACGAAGTGGACGTCCGATCACGGCCACAGACGATAAACATCGCGAACTCGTCGAAGATTTAATTCAAAATGATTGGCGAATTACTCAAAAGCGTATCGCAAACCATATTGGAATATCTATGGAACGTGTCGGCTTCATTATAGAACAATTGGGATACCGTAAAATCTGTGCACGACGGGTACCGTCGCGCCGTCTCACAGACGAGAACAAACAAAACCCTCCTTATTCCCCCGATCTTGCGCCTTGCGATGTATATATATATATATATATATATATATATATATATATATATATATATATATATATATATATATATATATATATATATGTATATAGGAATGTATCAGCCAATCAGAATGGATAATGAGGGGTTGTTATGGATTTTTAAACAACAGAAAACAGTTTGACATTCTCGTTTATTCGCTGGCAAACTTTTGCTGTAATGTGCTTTCACGAGGTAACGGATTGATCTCACGGCTGTACGAGATTCAGCGAGGAATAAACCATCACGAAGGAGAGAAAATGGTGCGAATCTTACTTAAAAAGACATGTAACAGCACCAACGACCCATTTCAACCTATCTTCGTACGGGGAAAGTTCCAACGAGTAAAAGAGGCATGTGGTGCATTCTATCGGGCGCTAATAGAGAAAAAGGAGCAGGTTAGGCGCCACGCATACTAGAATTGTTTAAAACGTAGACGAAGCGTAGAGAAGATTTATGGAAAGAGATAGAAAAAACAAACTTTGACAGAAAAAAGGACAACAGTTTTAAAATAAAAATAAACGTAAAAAACAAATAAGAAAAAATACTCTTTTTTAAACAGAACTATTGTTGAATGGATCCAGCTGCCTGGAGTTTTGTTTGAGCCCTTTCCATCCAATTTATGGGAGTTTTAAGAATAAATGTAAAACAGCCACTGGGTGATAAACGTCATTGATCAGTGATTATTGTACTGATGCAATTATTGAAAATATTGTTCGGTATATGATGCGGATAGCGTGAGAAGTTGTATTGCAAAAGTGAATGATGTGTGATAACGGTGCGTGATTTTGAAAGGCATATGGAATTGAAGAGTGCGTGATTATGGACGGAGTGCGGCGATGGACGGAGCGTTGTAGCAAGTATGGTGTGAACCAACTAGCCCTTGTGTGCTAGTAAAGGTGCGGTTGGTGATCTTTAAGTGTCATTGTATACAAGAGCATTTTGTCTCATATCTGTTCTTATTGTGAATTGTAGGAATGGCCGTTGGCCTGACTTGACAGACGTTGCCACCAGGACAATTACCCCATTGCAACGAGGTTTATATAGTAATAATAATAATAATCGTTCAATTTGAAAGCCTATGAGAACTACGGAATGAAAGAAAAGTCGACTTTTACCGAATTTAGATTCGCAAATCAACAATTTTTTTTATTTCACCTACGTAAAACCATAAGTTGCCTCGGAAACGACGAAAACTATAAAATTCCGTCGCTAACCCTTTCCCGGGTTAAGAGAAGAGGGAGGGATGGGATGGGGGAAAAAGAAAAGTCACGCGAACGGTTCCCTCACGCAGGCCAATCGTAACCAAGTTTCAACCCACATATTTTTCGTCCTTAATCCAATGATATCGTTCCGCTCACATCTTAATTGCCTCGAGGGGGAGGGCGGGGGGGGGGTGGGAGGAGAGGGATTGAAGAGGGGGAAGGTCGGCTCCTCTTCTTGTAGCGTGGGAGCATCGTTTTCCGCGCCGCGAGGACTTTTTGGAATAATTCCCCTCTTTGATTATTCATGTCGGTCGTCTAAAATTGAATCATCACTCCTCCTCCTCCCCCGCACGCCCCTGAGACGCTCACCCGCCACGCCCCTTACGCCGCCACCCCAGGAAGCGGGGCAGCCCTACCGCCTCCTGCCAAGGGCCGAGCCGTGTGCGAAATTTAGGGCAGCTCCCTCCACTGGTGCGTTTGTGTGTATGTGTGTGTGTGTATTTGAGGGCCGAGAAATGCCGACGCATATTTTATAGGTCCGCATTAGCACTCAAAAGGAAGGGAGGAGGCAGACCAACCCCTTTTATGCTCGGAGGGGGATGGAAGGCCATGCCAGAAGGGAGAACAGATTTCGGTGGAAAAGCACGGCGCCGACATAAAGAGCCAAGCCTTCGCCTCGCCCTGGTTGCGGGGAGCTACGTACCCAAGCGGACCACGGGGATCCGTAAACTCTCCACCCCTCCACCGCACTCGACCTCCTGAGCCCCCCCCCCCCCGCCGCCGTGCCTGAGAGGAGAGGCGTCAAGAGGGGGTGGTAAATTCCTTCCCTTTCTCTTCGTCGCCCCGGTTAAAAGGACACCCCAGCGCAAAATACATATACATAAACAAAAATACAAGGATAGACAGATGATCCGGAATATAAACGAAGCCTCGTGATTTACGTGAAATTTCGCCTCATTGCTTTTCAAATTCTAGCTTGCATTTTATTAAATAAATTTCTTACTGCTTCCTAAGGTGCAATTATTTGTTAGATGATAGCATATGTATTTGCATGAGTATAATATGAAAGGATTTTTGTAAGACTGTATATGCCACTGTGGGTATGGGTTTGCATGCATGTTTGTGTTTGGAAGATGTGGAGCTATTGGCTGTTAAAGTAATAATCTCAAGGAAGAAGATCCTAAGGCCAATAAAAATAATTAGGAAGAACTCCTATACCGGTATTTCGGTCACCAGGTGACCATCAACAGGGAGAAAATCAAATGGGGCACTTGAACTAAGAAGAGGATTGTGTGCACCAGGCACTGTCCAAAGTCAAGTGGGTGTTCAGGTCGGGGGGTGAGGTATATATACCTGGAGGGGCAAGGGGGGAGGGGTTAAGTGATGGTCCGTAGGTGGGGGGGAGTTTGTTGAGGTCACGTGGGAAGGAGTGGGGGAAGAGTGGTGGCTATTAGGAGGGGGCTGTCTGTTTCTGAAATGACTAACAAAGTTGAAAAGTGAACTGTTGATGATGCCTGGTTCATTGTTCATAAGTTTACTCTTGTTTAAGTGTATGTGTAAGCTCTCACAGGCATCGAGTTTATAGTGTTGTATCGGTTTTAATAATGTTAAGTAGTTGGGAGTGATGGAGTGTTCCGTTTCAAAAATGTGTTTGGCGACCGTTCCTAATTCCTAAAACGTTGCAAGAAACACAACGTATTTCCTAAATTCATGAAAATCACTGCTCCTAGAAACAACCTTAACGCCTCGAAAGCTATCCTCTTAGCGAAAAAACATTGGTTAAACACAGAAATCAAACAAAAATACGCTAAACTTGCACACACCGAAACTCAGACTTACAATCTACACCTGAAGATCACGAAACACTTAAATTTCATACAACTACAGACATTTAACGAAAGACTTCTAAACATGGACACAGTAAACCAACACAGATTGCATAAAAAACTTAAAACTTTAGACCGTAAATTCCAAGCTATTCACAAAAATATTCCTATTCCTGAAAGTAAACCTAATCCCGTAAGAAATTTCATCTCAAACCTTTCCTCCAAACATTTCACTGATGAAGAAAACAACATTTTGAACAAAGGCCTAAAACATTGCCTCCCATACAAATATCCCCCCACCGAAGATTTAGTTGTGGACATAGAATCGCACATTAAACACCTTAAAGATACTGAGAAACAATTCGTAAGACATGCCTGCCAATTACAGTTGGAACGCAACAGCACCAAACTTAACACTAGACCGCATAACGACCCGTTAGAACGCGCACTCATAAAGGAACTTAGAAATAAAGACTGTTAATGCAACAATTTCAGAGCGTAAAAATCATTCGCCTTGACTGGGACTCGAACCCAGATCCCTCAATATCCGGTCGAGTGCTTTAGCCACTTAAGCTACCGAGGCGTCCTCTTAAACTCTGAAATTTTGGGGCTTTTAAAGGAACTAGATGTTATGACGAAATACCGTACATACAATGTCACATGCATTCGTAGTCGTGCGCGAGGCGCCACTGTCCACGAGGTTAAAGCCAACTTTAAACACGTATGGTGTTTTCCCTTTGACAAATTCCAAAGAAACTGCGGGAGATGCCGCAATGGTAACTTTTAACGGAGTCATCCGCTAATGTGCATTTTAATGCAACAATTTCAGAGCGTAAAAATCATTCGCCTTGACTGGGACTCGAACCCAGATCCCTCAATATCCGGTCGAGTGCTTTAGCCACTTAAGCTACCGAGGCGTCCTCTTAAACTCTGAAATTTTGGGGCTTTTAAAGGAACTAGATGTTATGACGAAATACCGTACATACAATGTCACATGCATTCGTAGTCGTGCGCGAGGCGCCACTGTCCACGAGGTTAAAAGCCAACTTTAAACACGTATGGTGTTTTCCCTTTGACAAATTCCAAAGAAACTGCGGGAGATGCCGCAACAGTAACTTTTAACGGAGTCATCCGCTAATGTGCATTTTAATGCAACAATTTCAGAGCGTAAAAATCATTCGCCTTGACTGGGACTCGAACCCAGATCCCTCAATATCCGGTCGAGTGCTTTAGCCACTTAAGCTACCGAGGCGTCCTCTTAAACTCTGAAATTTTGGGGCTTTTAAAGGAACTAGATGTTATGACGAAATACCGTACATACAATGTCACATGCATTCGTAGTCGTGCGCGAGGCGCCACTGTCCACGAGGTTAAAAGCCAACTTTAAACACGTATGGTGTTTTCCCTTTGACAAATTCCAAAGAAACTGCGGGAGATGCCGCAACAGTAACTTTTAACGGAGTCATCCGCTAATGTGCATTTTAATGCAACAATTTCAGAGCGTAAAAATCATTCGCCTTGACTGGGACTCGAACCCAGATCCCTCAATATCCGGTCGAGTGCTTTAGCCACTTAAGCTACCGAGGCGTCCTCTTAAACTCTGAAATTTTGGGGCTTTTAAAGGAACTAGATGTTATGACGAAATACCGTACATACAATGTCACATGCATTCGTAGTCGTGCGCGAGGCGCCACTGTCCACGAGGTTAAAAGCCAACTTTAAACACGTATGGTGTTTTCCCTTTGACAAATTCCAAAGAAACTGCGGGAGATGCCGCAACAGTAACTTTTAACGGAGTCATCCGCTAATGTGCATTTTAATGCAACAATTTCAGAGCGTAAAAATCATTCGCCTTGACTGGGACTCGAACCCAGATCCCTCAATATCCGGTCGAGTGCTTTAGCCACTTAAGCTACCGAGGCGTCCTCTTAAACTCTGAAATTTTGGGGCTTTTAAAGGAACTAGATGTTATGACGAAATACCGTACATACAATGTCACATGCATTCGTAGTCGTGCGCGAGGCGCCACTGTCCACGAGGTTAAAAGCCAACTTTAAACACGTATGGTGTTTTCCCTTTGACAAATTCCAAAGAAACTGCGGGAGATGCCGCAACAGTAACTTTTAACGGAGTCATCCGCTAATGTGCATTTTAATGCAACAATTTCAGAGCGTAAAAATCATTCGCCTTGACTGGGACTCGAACCCAGATCCCTCAATATCCGGTCGAGTGCTTTAGCCACTTAAGCTACCGAGGCGTCCTCTTAAACTCTGAAATTTTGGGGCTTTTAAAGGAACTAGATGTTATGACGAAATACCGTACATACAATGTCACATGCATTCGTAGTCGTGCGCGAGGCGCCACTGTCCACGAGGTTAAAAGCCAACTTTAAACACGTATGGTGTTTTCCCTTTGACAAATTCCAAAGAAACTGCGGGAGATGCCGCAACAGTAACTTTTAACGGAGTCATCCGCTAATGTGCATTTTAATGCAACAATTTCAGAGCGTAAAAATCATTCGCCTTGACTGGGACTCGAACCCAGATCCCTCAATATCCGGTCGAGTGCTTTAGCCACTTAAGCTACCGAGGCGTCCTCTTAAACTCTGAAATTTTGGGGCTTTTAAAGGAACTAGATGTTATGACGAAATACCGTACATACAATGTCACATGCATTCGTAGTCGTGCGCGAGGCGCCACTGTCCACGAGGTTAAAAGCCAACTTTAAACACGTATGGTGTTTTCCCTTTGACAAATTCCAAAGAAACTGCGGGAGATGCCGCAACAGTAACTTTTAACGGAGTCATCCGCTAATGTGCATTTTAATGCAACAATTTCAGAGCGTAAAAATCATTCGCCTTGACTGGGACTCGAACCCAGATCCCTCAATATCCGGTCGAGTGCTTTAGCCACTTAAGCTACCGAGGCGTCCTCTTAAACTCTGAAATTTTGGGGCTTTTAAAGGAACTAGATGTTATGACGAAATACCGTACATACAATGTCACATGCATTCGTAGTCGTGCGCGAGGCGCCACTGTCCACGAGGTTAAAAGCCAACTTTAAACACGTATGGTGTTTTCCCTTTGACAAATTCCAAAGAAACTGCGGGAGATGCCGCAACAGTAACTTTTAACGGAGTCATCCGCTAATGTGCATTTTAATGCAACAATTTCAGAGCGTAAAAATCATTCGCCTTGACTGGGACTCGAACCCAGATCCCTCAATATCCGGTCGAGTGCTTTAGCCACTTAAGCTACCGAGGCGTCCTCTTAAACTCTGAAATTTTGGGGCTTTTAAAGGAACTAGATGTTATGACGAAATACCGTACATACAATGTCACATGCTTTCGTAGTCGTGCGCGAGGCGCCACTGTCCACGAGGTTAAAAGCCAACTTTAAACACGTATGGTGTTTTCCCTTTGACAAATTCCAAAGAAACTGCGGGAGATGCCGCAACAGTAACTTTTAACGGAGTCATCCGCTAATGTGCATTTTAATGCAACAATTTCAGAGCGTAAAAATCATTCCCAGTCAAGGCGAATGATTTTTACGCTCTGAAATTGTTGCATTAAAATGCACATTAGCGGATGACTCCGTTAAAAGTTACTGTTGCGGCATCTCCCGCAGTTTCTTTGGAATTTGTCAAAGGGAAAACACCATACGTGTTTAAAGTTGGCTTTTAACCTCGTGGACAGTGGCGCCTCGCGCACGACTACGAATGCATGTGACATTGTATGTACGGTATTTCGTCATAACATCTAGTTCCTTTAAAAGCCCCAAAATTTCAGAGTTTAAGAGGACGCCTCGGTAGCTTAAGTGGCTAAAGCACTCGACCGGATATTGAGGGATCTGGGTTCGAGTCCCAGTCAAGGCGAATGATTTTTACGCTCTGAAATTGTTGCATTAAAATGCACATTAGCGGATGACTCCGTTAAAAGTTACTGTTGCGGCATCTCCCGCAGTTTCTTTGGAATTTGTCAAAGGGAAAACACCATACGTGTTTAAAGTTGGCTTTTAACCTCGTGGACAGTGGCGCCTCGCGCACGACTACGAATGCATGTGACATTGTATGTACGGTATTTCGTCATAACATCTAGTTCCTTTAAAAGCCCCAAAATTTCAGAGTTTAAGAGGACGCCTCGGTAGCTTAAGTGGCTAAAGCACTCGACCGGATATTGAGGGATCTGGGTTCGAGTCCCAGTCAAGGCGAATGATTTTTACGCTCTGAAATTGTTGCATTAAAATGCACATTAGCGGATGACTCCGTTAAAAGTTACTGTTGCGGCATCTCCCGCAGTTTCTTTGGAATTTGTCAAAGGGAAAACACCATACGTGTTTAAAGTTGGCTTTTAACCTCGTGGACAGTGGCGCCTCGCGCACGACTACGAATGCATGTGACATTGTATGTACGGTATTTCGTCATAACATCTAGTTCCTTTAAAAGCCCCAAAATTTCAGAGTTTAAGAGGACGCCTCGGTAGCTTAAGTGGCTAAAGCACTCGACCGGATATTGAGGGATCTGGGTTCGAGTCCCAGTCAAGGCGAATGATTTTTACGCTCTGAAATTGTTGCATTAAAATGCACATTAGCGGATGACTCCGTTAAAAGTTACTGTTGCGGCATCTCCCGCAGTTTCTTTGGAATTTGTCAAAGGGAAAACACCATACGTGTTTAAAGTTGGCTTTTAACCTCGTGGACAGTGGCGCCTCGCGCACGACTACGAATGCATGTGACATTGTATGTACGGTATTTCGTCATAACATCTAGTTCCTTTAAAAGCCCCAAAATTTCAGAGTTTAAGAGGACGCCTCGGTAGCTTAAGTGGCTAAAGCACTCGACCGGATATTGAGGGATCTGGGTTCGAGTCCCAGTCAAGGCGAATGATTTTTACGCTCTGAAATTGTTGCATTAAAATGCACATTAGCGGATGACTCCGTTAAAAGTTACTGTTGCGGCATCTCCCGCAGTTTCTTTGGAATTTGTCAAAGGGAAAACACCATACGTGTTTAAAGTTGGCTTTTAACCTCGTGGACAGTGGCGCCTCGCGCACGACTACGAATGCATGTGACATTGTATGTACGGTATTTCGTCATAACATCTAGTTCCTTTAAAAGCCCCAAAATTTCAGAGTTTAAGAGGACGCCTCGGTAGCTTAAGTGGCTAAAGCACTCGACCGGATATTGAGGGATCTGGGTTCGAGTCCCAGTCAAGGCGAATGATTTTTACGCTCTGAAATTGTTGCATTAAAATGCACATTAGCGGATGACTCCGTTAAAAGTTACTGTTGCGGCATCTCCCGCAGTTTCTTTGGAATTTGTCATAAAGACTGTTATTACATTAAGGCCGACAAAGGTAACACCACAGTTATACTCGACGAAGCTGATTACATTGAACGCACCGAAAACACAATAGCAGAAGGCCCATACATTAAAATACATAAGAACCCACTCAATAAAATGATTACAGACACAAAAACCGCACTCAATCACTGTACTACAATCATTGACAGAAAATCACGTTTCACCTTAAAGACGGAAAACCCTATAGTGCCTAAACTCTACACTTTACCCAAAATACACAAAGCCGGTAAGAAAATGAGACCTATCATTTCAGCTTTGAATTCCCCCACCTACAAATTGGCTAAATGGCTCACCAAACAGTACAAACAATTAGGGTCCGAAGAAACCTTCGGGGTCAAGAATAGCAAAAATTTCATCGACACCATAAAACACCTACGCATCCAGCCCCATGAGATTCTTGTCTCTTTTGACGTGGAACAACTCTTCCCGAGCGTACCCATTGATATTGCCCTTGAAAACATCGCAGATTGGCTACACACAAAAGACATAACACCCATTGAAATTAAAGAATACGTTACTCTTACTAAAACTTGCATGGACATAACATACTTTCAATTTAACCAAAAATTTTACAAACAAACGCAAGGCACAGCTATGGGAAATCCTCTTTCCTGCTTTGTCGCTAACATCTTCCTACATTACTTTGAAAAAGACTGTAGACACACGTTTGACTATTTCCCCAACACTTGGCTTAGATACGTAGACGACATTTATGCCATTTTTGACACCAGCAAGTGTGACATAAATGACTTTTTGGACCGGCTGAACAAAAAAAACACGATTCCATAAAATTCACCTTTGAAGTCGAACAACATAACTCACTGCCTTTCTTGGACATACTAGTAATTAAAAACCATGAGGGCTTAGAGTTTGACATTTTTAGAAAACAGACCCACACCGACAACTACATCAAAGCAGATTCACACCACCCCTTTCAACAAAAAAAGGCAGCTTTTAATTTTCTCATACACAGACTACTGACGACACCACTCAACAAACAACGCTATTTCAAAGAGTTGGAAAACATCAAACAAATAGCCATTAACAACGGATACACACCCCAAATTATAGACAAATTAGTTAGAAACAAAAAAAGAAAACTTGCCAATAAACATACTACACTCATACCACAACGGAAAGATAACAATAATACATTTATCGCATTACCTTTCTTCCCCACATTAACCCGAGGCCTTGATAAGGTCTTTAAACAAATTGGCACCAAGGTCACTTACTCGAACCGTAACACTCTTCTTACGTGTTTAGGGAACCCGAAAGACATAACACCACAGTTAGACAAATCAGGTATTTATGAAATTACTTGCTCACACTGCCAACTCTCCTACATTGGACAGACCAAACGTAATCCCAAAATCAGATTTAAGGAACACATAGCACACTTTAAGAACGGACGTTTCGATAGATCAGCGGTCGCCAAACACATTTTTGAAACGGAACACTCCATCACTCCCAACGACTTAACATTATTAAAACCGATACAACACTATAAACTCGATGCCTGTGAGAGCTTACACATACACTTAAACAAGAATAAACTTATGAACAATGAACCAGGCATCATCAACAGTTCACTTTTCAACTTTGTTAGTCATTTCAGAAACAGACAGCCCCCTCCTAATAGCCACCACTCTTCCCCCACTCCTTCCCACGTGACCTCAACAAACTCCCCCCCACCTACGGACCATCACTTAACCCCTCCCCCCTTGCCCCTCCAGGTATATATACCTCACCCCCCGACCTGAACACCCACTTGACTTTGGACAGTGCCTGGTGCACACAATCCTCTTCTTAGTTCAAGTGCCCCATTTGATTTTCTCCCTGTTGATGGTCACCTGGTGACCGAAATACCGGGATAGGAGTTCTTCCTAATTATTTTTATTGGCCTTAGGATCTTCTTCCTTGAGATTATGTTTGTGTTTGTTTTGAATGTGGTTTTGTTGCCTTTTAAAGGGTGGTGTCCTGACACCCCCCGCCACACGCCCCTGCGGCGACTTACGGCGTATTATGTATATGTAGATGTTACGTTCATTTCAGCTTCTCCATTGGTCGATTACACGACACGAAGTTTGTCGTGACGCAATTGTTGCGATATTTTCCGATATTTGAATCGAAAATGTGGACATTTTTAAAAAAATATATCAAATCCTCTGTCTCCTCCATTCGATACGCCAAGATAAATTTCTTGAGTCGTGCTTATATCAAAGACGGAGGAAGGAAAAACAAACAGATTTATACGACCGCCAAAGGCAATGCGAGGATTGAAAGAGGACATCGAATATGGGTACGGATGACAACCTCGCATCATTTCGATAAATGGCCAACGAAGGTCGGGAAAAGCCCTTTAAAAATTCTCTAATTCCCTATAACATTAGCCGTTTCCCAAAAATAATAATGTCCGCATTTATTGAATTGCTTGGCAACGAGGGAAATTGGCGATTAAAATAAACAACGCATATGGCGGCGGTAACAAATGAAAGAAAACATGATTGTTCTAACCAGTTTTATTGTCCACTCAATCACCGACGAAATTAAGTTAGCCACTGTACACTTTGTTGCGCATGGATTTCAACCTAAATCTTTCGACCTTCGACGTAAGCGCCAACCAAGACAAGTCCGGTATTGAGTTAGCGTAAGTAAATGTAATCTCTCTTGCTCATTTCTTCCGTACTGCCATACTACTGCCTAATAGCATCCGCACTTATTTCGCATCTCCCAGGGTTATACATTTTCTAAGGCATCTTCTTCTGCTCCTGAAACTTCGAACGCTACTAACCTAACCTAAGCGTTTCTTCGACCATGTTCAGGATTTGAGTCTTTCTCGGTCTCCCAATCCTCGTGTGAGTGTTTCTATATCATCGATAGATGATATATATATATATATATATATATATATATATATATATATATATATATATATATATATATATATATATAAATTTGCATGAGAACATCATGGAAGGTTTTGTGTGTGAGGAAAAGAATCATAGAGGTAGTCCAGAATACGTATACATAATATATATATACATTATATATATATACACATTATATATATATATATATACTATACATATATATATATATATATATATATATATATATATATATATATATATATATACATGTATACGTATTCTGGACTACCTCTATGATTCTTTTCCACACACACAAAACCTTCCATGATGTTCTCATCCAAATTTCCCTCCCTCAAAGCCTTCCCTACCCAATTATTTCTCCTCTTTCTTATCTGATCGCACAGGCAAGATTGTACAGGCTACATCTCCGATCCCTCTGAAGATATCTCCACTCTTCAACCTCTCTGTCCTTCTTATCTTCGTCATCCTCAGGTAGTGCGGCAACTCAAGCACTTCCTCCCTTTTCCTTTCCGCGGTTAAGAGTGTCCCAGCTTCTATAAAGTGGTACACTCCGCACGTATGTCTTTGGCTTTTGATTTCATAGCCGTGGGTTTTATGCTCTTAGACGTGAAAATGTTTTCATATCTTAAACGGAAGTTGTCCTCTCCTGGTTGATCATACTTTCGCCAGATTCTATTCGCACGCGACCATAGGATGTAATTGCGCTTCCTAAACTTTGGATCGAGACCAGAGTCTCATCTCGTTATGGACATTACGAGCAGGGAGCGAATATATATATATATATATATATATATATATATATATATATATATATATATATATATATATATATATATATATATATATATTTATATATGCGTTGAGCGAAGCAAAACGGATACGTGGATCAGATACGTGGATCATTGGAAAAGAGGCCCGGGGGAGCAACGAGGAGCCTTTGAAAGGTCCATGCCGAGGAGGGGGGGGGGCGTTAAAGATCAAATAGAAGTGAGAGACGAAGAAGAATACACAGAGGAGGGGATGAGGGCGGATGTGGTGGTGAGTAGAATCGGCACTATATGAACAAAGAGGAGAGGGTGGTCAGGGAATGCTCAATATATTTGCCAGGAAACTGACAGAAGAGTACATCTAAGGATGAGGGAGATCAAAGGACCAATAAGTGGACCAAATATGAGGTGGTGTGACAAAGAACGGTAGAGAGAGATATCACGGGCGCATCGGAAAGAGTAGAGTGGAGCTCCGCTCTCAGCTGAGCCCCTGATTTGATAAGTACGTAGTGAATGAATGATTATGAAAATAAAAACAAAAGACGCTTGTTACCGCGAATGAAATATAGTATACTGTCTCCCGGTACTCGTTCCAGTATTTAATTATGAACCCTCATAACTTTTGAGCAGTGCGTTGCAAATTAATGTCTAGGCGCACCGAATGTTCAAAAATTCTCCGCTTGCAATATTTTCAACGCTCCCTTTGGGATGTCGCGTTTGGAATCGACCGTCATAATTCCTAGTAAAAGTCAATTACGACCGGTTCGGCGTCATGGTGTGCGTACGCCGATCCCAAAAATTACTTTTCTCGCCGGATATGACGTGAATCCTTAGTTACCACGCACGAATTGCTTCGATCGCTTTCAAATGTAAATCCCGGGAGGACACGCATGTTTCGTGCATTCAAATGGTTTTGGACATTTCCGCTTCGAAAAATATGGCCGTGTTTTTTTCAAGCTGTGCGTCGGAAATTGTCCAGAAAATGTGCGCTCATGATATCTGCAGCGATTTTCGGAAAATTTGCCACAAATATGTTTTACGAACACAATCAATTCAGAAGGTTATTTTGCATGCGAATGATGCAACTATAACAAAAAGCGTGCTTTTCCCACACATTGCACATCAATGGCGTAGCATAATTTATATCTACAACGGATGTTTGCGAGCTAAAGTCCCTTAAATATAATTAAGGAATCTCTCAACTAGTGTGTACACACACATATATATAAATATATATATATATATATTTATATATATATATAAAGTATGCCTATATATATAAATGTATGTATGTATGTCTATATACACATACATATATATATACATATATATATATATATATATATATATATATATATATATATATATATATTACTTCTATATCTTCGGATGAAGACGGAGTGTTTCCGTCGAAATATCAAGAAATAACGTGTGAGTGTTCTTCTTTTTTTTGTGTTTCTATATTGTGTGTTACTGTGTATTGTACTATTCGGCACTTCCGTGTTACGTCTACGAAAGCATATATATATATATATATATATATATATATATATATATATATATATATATATATATAGATGATTTCGTCGAAGTAACATGGAAGTGTTGAATAACAAACTTGGACAGCAACAAACAATATAAGAACACATAAAAAGGTCGCTCACACGTTATTTCTTGATCATATCGACGGAATTCAGCTCCGTCTTCATCGGAAGAAATAGAAGTAATGCGGAGCTGAATTCCGTCGAAATGATCAAGAAATAACGTGCGAGTGATCTTTTTATGTGTTCTTATATTGTATGTATATATATATGCATACTATACATATGTATATTTGTCCTTTTAGGTGTACACTCTATGTCCACATATGTACACTGTATGTCCTGACCTTAATACGGGTATATTTCCAATGCTGATAACTTTGACAAAATTGAGGTCGAACCTCTGTTTTCATCCTTAATTCTACGTTATTATATGCGCCGTCAAATGTTTGATATCGCGAGAAAAATGCAGTAATTTTATACACAATTCATGGCGAGTTTTGAAACAAGATTCCTTTTGATAACAAGAGAATCAGAAGCCTAATTACTCAATGCCAAAGATAAATTGCGGTGGTTAATGGGTTGTCTTCCATTAATTCCTTCTGTTCTACTTAGCGCAGAAGATAACTGAAATTCATTACGCCCGAATTTTCTTTTGCCTGTATAATTTCCAAAGTATGCTTTTAACTTTTATGACAGTATTGTAATTTGGTGACTATAAATGTGTATACAATTATGCTTGATTACGGTTTACGGTATGGTCGAAGTTCTTATTGTTTGATTCAACATAGTTGTTTAACAATCGCAAAAACTGTTATATTTAAAAGATGCGAAGGAAAACAATGAACCAGCTTCGAGTCAAAACAAATGCAAAACGAATCCCAACCAAAGGCCCAACCAAGTGAGTACGTAGAGTCAAGCGCATCCTCGACTCGTGCTTCGACACAGTACTTGTACTTGGGGATGAAGAACGCCACTGACAACTGTGATTAAATTATTCCATTCGCATAACACTTAAACAAAATAATATTCATAAAATAAGACTCTCCTTCGGTTGTTGAACGTGCCTTATGTTCCCGCGTGTTGGGTGGATGGTTTAGCATCTACCCGCCAACTCAGGATCCGAGCACATGAAGTGGATTGGAACTCCCATTGTCGATATTAAAACATGCCTGGAGAGAATGGAAGCATCACTTATGACTGATGTTGCCCTGGTAATTCAAACCGCCAGCTCAGCGCGGATGCTGCTTGAATATGTACAATTGGCGAATGTCCTGCCGATCTGGATTCATGGAACTAGATCGAGTGGCATAAACAACGTAGCAGCGCCACGACTCCATTGGAAGACTTGAGAGCCACTGGTTGACAAAAGGTTAAATTTACTGCGTAAATTTGAGAAAGTTCAACTATCCGAGGATGTTAAAGACCTATTACAGACTTACGTAAAATCATGGTACGTCAATCAAGACCACGCACGTAAAATCGGGGAGATAGATAGTAAATGGAATAGATTTAAAAATGTAGTTTTTTCCTCATACGATGAAGAGATGGAAATGGATGTTTTCACAGACGTGATATGGATTGTTAGTATTGGTAGTGAATGTGTTTTGTTGATATCCTGCATATATTTTAAAATGGACCAATCTTTAACTAACCTTCCCCGCATGATTTGAATATACGTATCCTATTATCGAATATTCTTGCATGGAAGTACTTCCTTCCGTGTGATTTGACTTTGTTTAGAGTGCATGATCGAACTGATATTTGTGTGGTGGTGTAATGAATGTAATTGTGCATTCGTAGCTGGAGACCTGACACCCCCTCCCACACGCCTTTGCGGTACATTGCGGAGTATTGTGTAGACGTAGATGGCCCTGGTTACTTAGGGCATGGTAGAAAAGCGTTCGACCACTGTCCGCAGTGGGCTGCATTCTCTGGTGATGCCGTTGGACAACCACGCCTAACTGAAGAAAGACGGTTGGATTTTTTGGCACTCTTGAGTTCTTGAAAAACCGAAGATCGTACGGGAAAAGGAGATGATTGTCCCCCTTCAACGAGCGCTTGAATTTCACTGGCCGAAAAACTTTTGCGGTGGACTCTACCCGCCCTCAACGAAAGGAACTTTTTGGTTGACCTAATAGGGCACCTGATGTACGCAATGGCATCCACGACCAAAAAAAAATGAATGCCAGAAAATAGGAACTGTTCGGAAAACTGTTTTCAAAAGCAATATTCCTTACAAAATTCGCATACAAACGGGTATTTCGCGAAAGAACAAATTTCCAATAAACACAAACACACAGGCCGCACCAGGTATCGAACAATTTTAAAGCAGGAAACAATATTTATTGCGGTATTGCATCCTCGCAACGGTCCCTATGCCGACAGAATGTTCAAGCTTGGAGTCTTTTTTTGTGATTTGGACGTGAAGTCATGGGGGGGAGGGGGAAATTTCCAAAAGACTTCTTCATTCGGGAGTCAGACCACACGCGCGCCAATTAGCGCCTTCGGTTGGCAGGACTGCCCACCCTCGACTCCCGCCCCCGAGTGCCCTCGCCTTCCGACGCGAAGGATGCCGCGGAGTGGGCCTCTGGACACGCCGCGCGGGTTTCTTTTTTTTATGTATTTAGATTGCTTCTCACTGATTTTGACACGGGATCGTTGGCGTGGTGGTGCCGTCGTTTCAACAAGCTGTCGCCGAGAATTGGGGAAAGGCGGCGGTTATGTTGCCATTCAACGGCTGGCGTGCGATTTGGACTCTCCCATAGTTTCAAACGCCGCTCAGAGGCCCACAATGAATGCTTCGACCTTTCCCCGATCCTCAGCGCGCCACCGTTTGCTTTCAGACTCACGGAAACGACAGCACAACTTAACAACCTTGCCCGCCTAAGAAATCGAATGGTGGTCACAAGTGCCCTCTCGATTATAATTCGTCCTGCCAATCAATCGAACGAATTAAAACCAAAAAAATGCGGTTTTAACCAACAGAAAACCAAACCCCAGGATTATGTCTTTTTATTATTGTTACCGAAGTGACACTTTAAGGTTTAATTATTTTGCAGCGAAGATACGAGGGTAGGCTGCAAACTAATGCACACATGCTTGCAGACCACTGACAAAATGACCTTCAATGAAGCACTCCTGGTGGCATGTGGAAGTAACATTTCCCCTCAACACGCATGCGCGCAGGATGGAGGTCGTTTCATTCATCCAGTGTATTTTGAGAAGCAGAAGTATGGAGACGTGTTCTAGTGCTATGGCAACGCGAGTGTGCCGTTATCGAATTTTTAACTGCTGAAAAAGTGACTCCTACTGGGACTCCTGTGGTTGTTTATGGTGACGATGCTGTTCATAGGTCTACTGGAAATCGATGGGTGGTAAAATTTCAGACACCGCAAGGGTAATCATTACACCTCGAAAGATGAGGTGAAGGCAGCTGTCAAGTCCTGGATTCGAGAAAAGTCGGAAGAGTTTTTCAGTGACGGAATGAGAAAAACTTGTTACAAGTTGGGAGAAATGTGTTAGCCTTAAAGGTGATAAAGTTGAGAAATAAATACTGTGTGATTTAGAGACTTAAGAATTGTACTCGGATGTGCTTTTCGCTCGAACTTGCTATTTGTTTTTGTTCGCGCTCTGCAAGCACGTGTGTGCATTACTTCTTAGCCTACCCTCGTATTTTTTTATCTCAACCAAAAAATTGAAGAATCGAATTGTGAAATTGAAAATTATCGAACGCATTACATTTTCCGCCATCAATTTGTTTTCGTGACAATGATTGGACGAGAGATGTTTCGACCAGACAAAACCTTTTATTGATTTGTTTGCAATAACGAGTATCCATGGCAACGGTTACAAATTTTATACCACTGCAGATGAAGAAAATGGCGTGTTTCGGGAACGGAATTTTCTCTCCATTACAATGTAAACAGAGATGAAAATATAATCACAGGCGCCCTCTCGACGGGGAATGCGTCGCTTATCAACCGTTGACTTGATTGTGCGCCCCGAGGTCGACGTTTGCGATTCGAAAGGATCCCAAAGGTGTGCGTTGCGGTGAAATATCTAGATAGATTTAATGTTCCATGGCAAATCCTTTTTGCGTACAGTATATATAAGGGTCAAAACCTTCGGCTGGACTTATTAACGGGAATGTATTCATTCGAATTAATCCATTCTTTACGCCGTTCCTTTTCGGGATGGGCAGAGTCAAAAAAAGTCCCTTTTTAAGTGATATCAGGAAAATTATTACTTATTAAAAAATTGCATTCTTTCCGCACTGACCCTGTACACTTTATTCTCTCCATATACATCTGTCATGTCCATACACCGTTTCTTAGATACTCTTTCATGACCGAAATATATAATATTAATTGCAGAGAGGTGAATAGCATTTGTTTATAAGGTTTTTTTTACAAACACTCGTATCATACTTAGTATATATGCAACAAAACAACAAATCAATACATGATAAATATACTTGTATATTGCATATAATTTGACAGAGACAAATAGCACTTTTGGTATTCTTTTATAATAATTGGTATTGTATGCAGCGGTTCTGTTTTTACGTGAAATGGACGCAACGTTTCGTGCTAAAAAGGAGTGATCGAAGAAATTTTTTTTTCAAAAAGCGAGAACTCCAAGTATTTAATGGAGGTTTTTTTTTTAAATATGTTTTGAGATGCCGAGTTTTGTGACTGGGATGATATAAATTTGGGAGAATATGCGTATCTCCCATCTATGGCGGATTATTTTGATCCTGCGTGAAATGTCGAAGATTTGTATGTTAAACTTTGGTGTATTGTTGGTTTAATATATAATAGAGGGCCAAAAATAATGTTTATTGAAGTCGTTTGTGTTTGAAAACAATTATTTCAATAGAGCCGATTTGTTTGAAAATGAAAAACTCCTTCAAATTTTGGTGTAAAGTCGAACATAAGCAAAACCTTATTGAATATGCCCGGATACTAATTATGAAAATATTTTGCGTATCTCCAGCAAATTGGTAACCGAAGAAGCTCCTCATTTAAAACATTCAGTCGCACATTATCACTATCGCTCAGTCTACCATTAATTCTCAATACAAAGATTGATTGACCACAGACCTCTTATATAAATTGATCCAACTCTTCTTTTTTTCAAGCAAACTAACCCGTATGTTCTACTGGGTCTTCAGTACAGAATTCCTCTTTGCCTGGTCGACTTATTCGTCCCTAGCTCCCTCCCTTCCTTCCTCCCATCCCTGAACCTTCCATTCCATACTCTTCCTAACAGATCCGTTACGCCGCAAAGGTCAGCCCTATCCATCCGGTTCTTCTTCTCCAAATTGTCTTCGCAATTTTGAAATTATGGCCTTTGACCTCCACGAGGCCTTTACTTCCTCTTACCCTTTGTGTAATTTCTCTTTTTCCTCTTTCTTTGGCCCTCTGGGGCCCGTTTCATAAATTTAAAAAGTCAGTTCACAAGTTCCTTAGAAATTACTCCTGCCGAGTGTTATAGTGAAAATACTTCTGCCCCAACACTCAAAACACCACCTTTTTCACAGTTGGCGCAAGTGACTTAGACTCCCTTAGATTAGACATTTACATTTTTATGCAGAGGACATGCAAATAGAACTTGTGGCCCAGGTCTATAAAAGACGTAACCCTCTCGTCAAACAATTCTCCAACATTTTTTCACATTAATATCTCAAGCAACACCTGCATTAGAAGCAATCAATAGATGCACTTCTTCGCCGAAAAATAAAATCTCGTTTAGAACGAGTCATGACTTGGTGACATGACGTCAGCCGACGTTCATTTTCCTCAAAGAAAAAGTAATCCTCAGAAAATCGCGGTCTTCCATGAAGGAGCGACGCTGACGAAGCGGGCGGCATTTATCCGAGTTGACTGACTCAAAAGAGGTGCGCGCAATTTCGCATTTCATTTTTTTTGCATCTCTCGATCGCACACCTACACCATCGCGAACGGAGACGCGGACTCCCGTGGCATGTCCTACTCATCAGAGATCGCATCTCGCACACGAGGCCCGCTCTCGAGGGGGCGAACGGCGCTTTCTCCGGCCCCGCCGCCTACGCCCGCTGTCCCTCCCACGCGAAAAACAAGACGGCGACGCATCGCAGCCCCCCTAACACCCTCCCTCCCTCCCCCCCCGTCTACCCACTCTGTTTCGCGGACACACCCGCTTCTCCCTCCCCGCCCTTCCGAAGGGCCTTCCAAGCTGAAAAGCCCCGACGCGACGGTTGGAGTGGAGTCCCGACGCATTAGCAATCAAATTTCCGTCGCCAAGGCCCCGCGGATCAAGGGAAAGGATTTAGATTTATTTATTCATTTTCTTTGGAAGCGGTCGGACAGATTTTCCATCGACTAACGACTTCGCCGACTACTTAAGTAAATGCGTTCCGAAAAAGCCTTTAAGATGCCTGCAAAGAGAGAGGAAGAGAAGAGAAAGGAAGGCGATTTTTATGTGTTTTTATGTGTGTTATAGGTGTCGAGAGTCGGATAATCAAAATCACTAAAGTCGATTCGAAAATAGACGAAAAAGCTAAAAGTTGATAAAAGTTCAAAGGCAGTTCGTAAAGAATACTTACAATAATGAATACCTTGAATACTAATATATTAGTTTATATTACATCAGAAACTGATTGCAATGCCATATTTTTGTGGTGCTTGATTGAAAAATATAATTGAGATAGAGCAACGCACTTGAATAATGATCAATCAGTTTATAGTGGAACTGAGGAGGTATTGGAATGCATATATATCACTAAAGAGAGTACTTTTTTATTTCTTGGCTGTGTTTGCTAGATTTGAGAAACTGAATGAAAAACTAAAATTACATTTAAATTGTTCATCTTTCTTCTAATAGCATTAAAACTAATCTGTGACTTCATACTTTATTTTATTTTGAATTAAGGTATGAAAAAAGTATTTTCGAAAATATTTACGTATTTAATCTTAACAAAAACTTCATAAAGGTCTATAGAAGCGACCATCGTGAATCGGGATCATTAAAAGCAATAGAACCAAGCCATCACTGGCAAGAGAGCACTATCCCCGTTCATTCTCACGTTGATTTTACATCATTCAAGACATAAAGTTTCTACCTTGATGAGTGCGCGCATATTTTGCATATTTTAGTTTCACTCTTTCCGCCTTAATTTTCACCTTAATTTGCATATACGCCCAAGCTAGGTGATGAGGAGATGGAGGGAACACAAGACTTTTACCAGTAATGTCCGTTACTCGTTACATCCGTCACACGGAGTAATACGTCACACATACTCATCACCTTTATCCTCTTCTCTCTATCTCTCTCTCTACAATAGCAATGCTAACAAATACGAGGGTAGGCTCAAAACTAAAGCACTCACGCTCGTAGATCACAAACAATATGACCTTAAAACGACGATGAATCCAAGTAGGAGTCATTTTTTCAGCAGTTAAAAATTTGATAACAGCACGCTGTTTAACTCGCGTTGACATAGCACTGAAACACGTCTCCATACTTCCGCTTCTCCAAATACACTGGATGAATGTAATTACCTTAAACCAGCACATGCGTGTTGAGGGGGAATGTTACTTCCACATGTCACCAGGAGTGCTTCTAAATGTCATTTCGTTTGTGGCCTACAAGCATGTGTGCATTAGTTCTCAGCCTACCCTCGTGTGTGTGTGTATGTATATATATATATATATATATATATATATATATATATATATATGTATATATATGTATATATATACATATATATAAAAATGCCATCCACATGCCACCAGGAGTGCTTCTAAATGTCATTTCGTTTGTGGCCTACAAGCATATGTGCATTAGTTCTCAGCCTACCCTCGTGTGTGTGTACATATATATATATATATATATATATATATATATATATATATATATGTACATACACATGAAGAGATGATAGAAAAACAAAGATTACACCATGTCACAAAATCAAAGTGAATGTCGACCAAAAATATAATTAAACTGGTTATACATTTCGGCTGCCAGTAATGGAGAGATGCGGAAGGAAGGAAGGAAGGAGGGGTGGGGCGAGAGGGGCAACACAACGACAGATCTTAGTTCTTATTGTGAAAGATTCAAACCTCTGTTCATTCAGTCGGCATAAATACTTCCTCGAGATACCGTACGCATAAATCACCAGGCATAAGGGATCTTTACTCTTCCTTATTTGAAATGAACCGGATGAGATGAGTTTGCCACCATTTCACATGGTTGAATTAAATATTTTTACAAATTCAAAGGATTCTGCTCGCCAACATCATTATCGTGATAGCGACCCAAAGGAGAACGCTAACCCCCTCCGAACAAACGGCATCTTTGCTGGGAATTAAAAAAAATATGAGGCGAGGCGACGTCACGCAGTCCTTCCGCATTGGGGGCGAGAAGGGAACGTGAAAACATGTTACAGCGTTACAAAGAGATACAATGATCCGATCCGGCCGATCCTCGATTCCACTGATTAATCTGGGAAAAAGAGCACGATGATAAAATGTCACAGATGATGCAAAATTAGAGGGAAATCAAAATCCGACGGGACAATCGCTGTAAAACTCGAATTTTACCAAATGTGATGCGACCGCAGAGTAATTAACGTTGCGGACTAAACACTGATAAACAAACGAATCGAAGGTATTCATTGCGGATGATAAAAGCAATCAAATGAGAGAGATGAAAGGACTTTCACCCAGTCAGGAGGGAAATGAGAGAGATGGAAGGGGAAAACTCTTTCGTGAAATGCTGGGAAATTCGCTCAACTCTAATCGGGTATCGATGACTGAACTGATGCTTTTAAAGTTTCGAAGGCACACACTATTATTTCACAGTTCACAAACCTTAATAGACTTTATAGAGTCCTACTTTGAATTTTACATTTCTCCTGCTATCAATTTTACTGCAGTGATTTGCACTAGTATACGAAGTACACGGCAACAGAATAAACTCGAATGTTAATTGAACAAAATCAATTTCGAAAGGATATACGTAATTAGGTGAACTGGAAAGTGGACCGAATAGAAACTTTGGTTGATTCAGGGAAACAGAACATACATTCACAAATAAATTAAAACACATGGCGAGCATTTAGGCTGTGACTTTTTAAAAGAATAGAAAACGAATAAACAGGGATTGCATGAACATTAAATTCCAAGAATTTTCTCGGTTAAAACTGTTCTCGCGTCCGGATTGGTTTTATATAATTTACTATCAAGGGAAACTCAATTTTGAAGCCATGGAAGTTTTGTGCACCTAGGATATTAAAACTGGTTTAACTCGTAACGAAGTGAAAAAGGCGCGGTTTTGTTTTGCTTAGGTTTTTTTTTAAATTTCATCGGAGGGTGAGTTTGCCTGATACTATACTTTTCAAAAGTCTGTGCTCAATCACAGGCGTATCGAGAATCAGGGAAATTCGGCAGCATCCCTTATTCTGGCCTCCACTATGAGCTTTCAATGCGATAGTTTTACGTCGCACTGAATGCCAACGCGGAATTTCACCCTTCCTCGATCCTCGGCGAGTCGGTGACTGGCCACACACTCTTGGAGGTGAGAAGTGCCAAATTTCGGAATCCATCAGTTTCCCGTGGGGGTGATCAAGGGGAGAGGTCGAGGGCTTTCAAGGGGTGGCGGTCAGCTTCTCTCGTAAGAGGGCCTCTAATTCAAGGGTTCGCAGTTTTGGAGGTTACTTCCCCCCCTGAATGAAGGAGACCCTCTCTCAATTTCCTCCTACGCTGCGACGCTAAATGTTCCGTAATATCCCACTCTCTTCATTTAGTGGCTGGCCTCGTCGGAATGAAAAATCGCCCGTGTCAACCAATCAAAGATGAGACTCTTGCTGACTTTAACTACCTCTCCAGCTGGCGTACTGCACGTCGGAGGCACGCCCTCGGTCCACGGATTTGGGATTACACTCTACAAGGTGCTCTGCAAGCCTACGCCAGGGTGTGTGGCAGGGGGTGGTTACGCACCAGACAACTTTTGATACAAAATACTTTTCCCTCATAGCGCGGTGGGACAACTTTATTCTGATCCCTCCTCGTTCGTGGAAAAAATGATACCTCAAATCAATCTATTCTACCCTTGAAGTCTCGAATTTTATTGACATGGTCTCTCCTCCCATAGTAAGATGAGGGTGTGATACATTTAAACATTACTGCTAAAGAGACGTCCTTCTAATTTATGCAAGAGATTTAATCTGTAATTTAAATTTCGCTCCGTCAGTGATTCCCGTCCTTGCTCCTCTAATGTTTTGGATATGCTACTAAGTTTATCATTACAATCTTTTACAAATCTACATCCTCTGCATGCATACAATCTAAGTCGGCAATTAATCCAACTCCATGAGGATCCCATATACTAGAAGCATGTCCGGAATGAGACCTAAACAGCTAAAGATATAATTGGTCTTTAAACCTTCTCGTCATATTTGCCAAAGACCGTTCCAATCTAATTTTTTCTAGCTGCGGTAGGCGTTTGGGAGGGAACCATTCTTAGTATTCCACGGATTGATCACCGCACACTTTTTAAAGTTTAATTTTAATTTCCAAGTGCCCTATCAACATTTTATTGCATTAAGGTCACCTGCTAAAACCTGTTCTTTGCCCTCAAGACTACTGACACCTCTGTAAACCACTGTGTCGTCGGCAAATCAACGTATCTTACCAATGAATACGTAGATGCTGTTGTTAAATTGTTAACTCGCTTGGGCATCTTTCCCCTGCAAAAACAATTGTTAATGTTTTCTTTTCTGCAATGGAACGTTCGAAAAGATGAAAGGATTCAGATTAATACTTCTTTGGGAGGGGTTGAGTTTTCAACATTGCCCGAGGGCCTTTGCGGAAATATTTTAGGCCTCTCGGTTAACAAAGAATTCGCACCGGTCAACCTACCGTGGAGGGGTTCCAATCCCACGGGTACCGCCACGTTGTAAAGATATTTTCTGGTGTTTTTCCAGGTTATTTACAACTCCCCAACGATAAGTTTGGCTATGGCCCGTATGGATTCTGATTCTCCCGACCATAATTTCGAAAAAAACCAGGTGTGTCTGATAAGGAATGACGACCTACCTCATCGCTCGAATGGATTGTTACATGTTATTCATTTAGAGCATTAAAAGTTTACCAACTGATATATTCGCGTTACGTGAAAAACAAAAATGTGGATCATGAAATAACTCATCAATTAACGAAGATGGTTTTCAGCTACCTACCTACTCCTTAAGATGCTGACCTGAGTACTTGTTCCCGCATTGGTGATGACAAAGCACACAGCGCAATTGCATCAGAGTACTGATTTTCTCGAAAAAGGCATACATACTAGTTCAAATTACATTCGTCGAGGGATCGCGGTTGGATTCGGCACTGTGGGAAGTGGAGACAACTTAAAAAAACCAATATGGCTACTGCCAACTTAATTCTCCCACTGCTTCAAAGATAATTCAGCCAATATCAGTCAAAATACACGGTTTATAACGCACACAGTGTTAACGTTTGAATAGGGCGGTTAAAAAGTTCTCAGTTACCTGTTTTGTACAATAATTCAAACATTGGACGAACTGATTTCGTCCTGCAGCAACTCGTCAGAACATAACAGTCTTAACAATGCGTGTAAACAATTTCATGGTTACGTCAACACTATCCTGGTTACGTTGGCGCATGCTCAGTGGTGGTGAACTGTGGTTAAGTTGAGTATGGATTTGTTGTTTTGAAGCTGAATTATCGCGGGCGAGTTGCATTATCTTTCCGGGATACGAAATGCATCGGCCACCGCCACTTTGGTGAGGTGGGTGGGACGCCGTCCGAGGGGACGGCGGGCGGACGGGGAAGTGGGGGTTCCGCGAAGCGTAAGCACCTTTCTCTTCCCTCAATTCTCACTCCTAGCAGAACAGACGCTCGCCCCGTTATCACAGCTCCCACCGCCACAATTCGCCAAGCACGCTACGCTACCGTTACTCTACCTCCTAGTCTCCTTCCTCATTCACCCACTTCGCTCTCCTCCGTCCCAGATTTCTTCTTCCATCCGGCTCTTTTTTTTTCATTTTTTTGATCAGGCACAATTTTCTAAACGAGATTGCGAGAGAGGAGGATGGCCCCCGCGTCGTTGCGCAAAGTGCCCCCACCCCCTTTGCCCCCTCCCCCCCCTTACCACCCGCCCGTCTGTTACACACCTTTCTCCTAAAATTCTCAAATATGGCGATGCCTCGTTCCGCGAGACTAGATTGGAGCCGAAAGTTTTAAAAGGCGCTTCCCGGCGAGTCCTTGATCAAGTACGGCCCCCCGTGCCTGTGTTCACCTTTGGACGCCGTCCCGCCCACGGACTCCGGAGAATGCGAGGGCCTCCTCCTCCTACGCCCTATCGCGCCCTCTCTCCCCTGCCCACCTCCAAATATACTATACAACGAACATGATCGGCCAATGTGGGAATCACGGAGCCGGTAATCGCAAGTGTTTGTCTGCTCACTGGCCCGTTTAAGTCGACCTTGGATTGACTACGCTTTAGGTAATTGAGGACATATATATATATATATATATATATATATATATATATATATATATATATATATATATGCATATGAATGCATTTAAATGTGGTATGTTTGAAGTCGATGAAATAATGTGTGTGTGTATATATATACACACACACACACATTATTTCATCGACTTCAAACATACCACATTTAAATGCATTCAATATTACTATATGATGAACGAGTGTTTATACTGTTAATGACCAATAAGTTTACCTGTATTCCTTAAATATAATTCATAAAAAAAATACGATATAATGGATGGAAAATTTTGGAAACTTCACTGGCCGTTGTTAAGAAAGCTTTCTGTGTTTACGAACAAAGCAATATTAATTCCTTGTAAAAATCAATCACCAAATTTTATTTTATTGAATCATCCTAGTATTTGGTAATAAAAGAAAGTTTTCCACTTGCCTTATTTATTTATTAAATATACATCATGGGTCATTGTTTAGCTAGTAATAAATGAAACATTTCAACTTTAAACTGAGTTAAGTATCAACAATTGTCGAATGTATTTCAATAATGGCGCAATTTTGATTTTTCACGAGGAATCCGAAAAGGTTATGATTTTATGCTCTAGTATAAGCCTTATCCTTTATATATCTCTCGGGCGAATGTGGGAAGGTGCGTAGAGTTTTTCAGATAAGTTAATCCATCACAGCCATCTGTTAAACATCAGTTTTGAAAAAGGTGAGGAGCTGCATATTAAAAAAAATAATTCCTCCGTAAGAGCAAGATGAATTATATAACTAGAACCCATGGAAACGCGTGGAAAACAGATCCACTGAAACATTTAATGACATTTTCTTAAGTAATGTTTTGGAGACATTTCCACGATATATTTAAGTATTCGACATAGAGCCAGAATTTTCTTCATGCGTGTAAAATAATTTAAAACATTTCCATGAATTAAACCCGCACGGATCTTATACGGCAACTCAATGGCGGGGATATTCACTCGGTCATTCTTTGAGAAGGAATTTTATTTATTACGCAACTACCGCGTGTCGGAATCTCATTAAACTTTGACGTTTTCCTGAAGAGGAGAATTCCTTCAGACGTATTATCTACAGGAAATAAATCCTTTTGACGCAACGTGTCTCAGTTTTATGGCAATGGCGTCGTGTGGTACGAGTTTCACTACCTTTGAGGTGCCAAAATCAGTCAACGCCGATCGTATTTATAATTCATTCTAATCGCACGAACAGGATTCCACGAACTTAAAATGAATTGAAGTCAATTATTATTTCCTTAATAATCAATGGTCAGATAGAGAAATAACTGAAGTTCATTGCAAAATGAAAGCCTGATCCATGACACATTAATTATCTTCGAGTTCATTTTTTTTGCTTCGAATTTCAAAATGCAATCTGTGTATTCCAAGGAGCAGACGCGATTAAAATTTAGTGTTTTACATATTCTCAGCGGAATGAGTTTTCATTATGCATGTCCCTTCTAAAAAGGGACAGTGAATGAGAATTCCATAAATCAGTTGCCCTCATAAGTTATTGTTTTTTTATTCATTGACTCCAAAGAGTTTTGATTGCTTACAAAAGGGCATTGCACCTAAATAGCCTATCTTAAAGAATTCTGCTTGATTTGTAGAGACAGGACAGCTCAGAGTTAGAAATAGTACAAGTACGTCGCCATATCAGTGTAAAACATCAAAAACTATTATTATTATTATTATATAACTTGTATATTTAATTATTATTAACCTTAGCACGGGAATTCATAAATATTTTCAGAAGTCACATCCGACGATCTCGTAAGCCTTAAAGTTCCTGCTTAGCCATTCTTACCTTACCAGAATAAGATTTAGAAAGTCCATTTTATCCATCGACACTGTGCTTCTAAAACATATACAGTCATTGCAATTGTAATTACTTAATCTTTCCCTTAAAATAACTCATTATTTTCAGGTAATTAAATCATATACCGAAATAGTTCAATAACTTTGGGACAAGAAGAGTTAATTGCCCATTTTGGGTATATTTACTATGCTGGTATTTCATGCTCATTCATTTTTCTTAGTTTTTGTAGAAGTAGTTGTCAGTAATTATACTAACTCACTCGAGAAACGTTTCTATTGGTAGATCATCGTATTCCATAATTACGCATACGAGTGCTTCATCGCAATTATTATCCCCTGAAGGCACTCGAGGATGACCCCGATGCATCGAAACTAGTCGGAACGAATTTAAAAAAATTAGTGGCAAGATTTTTACATTGTATTATTGTTTTTTTTTTACTTGAGGGAACTATCCCATCTCCATCTAATCCGCAACAAGACTAACCATGGATCCCGGGTAACAGCGCCCTATGAACTCACGTCAAATTAACAGTAATTTTCAATTGTACACCAGTCTCTGTCCAAATAATTCTTCGCTCCCGAAAAAAATGTCCCATCAAATTAGAATGATGTAAAAAGAAGACCATTCAGGGGACAATTACTATATATCCCGCATGGCAAAATTATGACATAGACATAATTGTTAAATGCACCATTTCTTATTGCTTGAAATGTTTACACGATGTCTGCCTGTTGAGTTCTTCATTTCTTTTTATGTATCATTCAAACTTGGCTTCTCTCGAAACATAAGACAACGTCTTACAGCTTTTCTCCTTATCAATTTTGTTTTATTCGCCTACATTTTTTAACATCAGATTTGCACACAATTTAAACCAATAAGGAATCGCCAAAAAGTCATCTTGGATCGATTTCCTGCAATCAACTCCTCCTCATCACTGATTCAAGATCATTTCGTACCATCGTCGCGTCGTCAGTTGATTGCAGAATTCCCAGTTACAGATTACTTAACCGTGAAATCCCAGCAAGTCGACTAAGACTCACTTACCCAGTGATTTATCACTCGAAAGGTAGTGTTGGCGTATACTATAGAAACACTGCTCTTGTCGTGCATACGAGAAGATTGATAGGACTCGTCACGTGATGACACGAAATCGAGAAAATGTATTCCTTTACCCCGAAAGCTACAATTTACATAATACCAACATTATCGGTTTCTCATTTTTTCGCAAGTACTATGGTATTTTTAAAAAAATATCCAATAAGTTTCCGATAAATTTTTCCCAATCTGGAAACCAGGCAATTAACTGCTCGCGCCAAAATTAATGATTGCAGAGTTTCGTTATCACATATTTTTTTAATTACTGCTTCCAAGGTTTGAGATTCATGGCAACCTTTGTGAACAAATAAGACGGCACGCTTGTACGATAACGTTATAACTTAAAGAAATATATTTGATCTTAGCAACAAATGTCGTCAAATACTTATCGTACGATGGATTGCTCTCACAGCTTCCATAATTTGCCAAACACTCCCCCTGAATTCAATTACGAAATCTCGTAACTTAACAGTGATACCGAAATGTTTGATGTTTCCATGGACGCACGCAAATACGTACACCAAGAGCATTCGGTTCGCTCAGAGAAGGTTTGTTTTTGAACGCGGAGCTCACCTAGTTACGAAGCCGACGACGTGCGAAAAAGTCGCACACGGTAAAACAGCACTTGCCTCTACCGTTTGAGCTGCGGTTTTCCACAGAGCGTTCCAGGACCCCCCGTAAAAATCAATCACAACACCCAGATTTTAACCGAGGGCAACCATAAAAAAGTCACCCTCGGATTGTTTTTTTAAACCCGAACAACTCTCCTTAAAAAAACCCTCTAGGCAACGCGTCACTAATTATAGTAATGAAATTCGACTCGATAGTTCGAATTACATGAATGGAGAACCCGAAAAGAGAGCGAATGGTAAAACACACAATGATCATTGAGCGACACAAATGATGCCTCCGTTTAACGGATTTCGCATCCCGACTAAAGTGTCCGCTATGAATTAACGAAACAACATCCCATTTGCAAAAGTGTCACACACACAATGGCCACTGACGCAGGGAGAAATCTCTCGCAAGCCCTGGGTGGGTGTAAGTGCTTGGGAATAGCAGGGATCAATGCTATTTAGTGAATCCAAGCTAGAGAGTGCCTGATTTATTTGCATTTATTTTATTACGTGTGATCGTTGGGCTACTGGCAGAGGGAGAAATCTCTCGCAAGCCCTGTCTGGATGATTGATTGATAAGGGCGAGGGTTAATGCTATCTAGTACACCTTAACCAGAGCGTTTTGTGTTATCATATTTCAATTCAATCATTTTTTCTGTCCAAGCCTTCCCTATATCATTTTATTTTCTTTTTATCAAATTTGAATCATTTATTCATATCCTTTTTTTCCTCTCCAATTCCCCTCACCATATCCTTTGCCCATTTGTAAGTGAGTACGGCTGGGGTTGATTCTTCCTGCAACTTTCATACGGCCGTAGCTACCGTTCGTTTTATCCATTGCCACCCACGGCGGTTGGGGGTGTGCTTGACGGGGAAATACTTACGTATACACAAAGAGTCTAATTTTCGATCACAGCGGTGGATGTGAGTTATTTTTGGTAACGAGCAACAAACATCTTAGTCCCGATGGGCAGTGAGACTTAAAAAATAAATAGTTCGAAACAAAGTTCGTTTGAAAAGAGTCCCCCCCCCTCCCCTGGTTGTTTGCAATCAACCCTTCCTTTCTGTTCGTCGCATGGCCGATTGAGCAAACATTTTAAAAATTTGGGCCGCTCTGCAAATCAAATCCTCGTGTGTTGTTTTGATGAAAATGAATGGCGTATAAAAAAACAGCAAACAGGAGGAGTTAAAAAATTATAGAACTCCGATAACGGAGGGAGAGGAGAAGATACCTAGATTGGGTCCCCAACACAACAGCATACGGTCCATAATCATGAGATATTCGTTTGAATACTTAAAAAGGGATCTCGCGTGAAACGAGGCGGCACACGAGATCAGCTCTTAAAAAATGGACTCTCTGGTTTTTATGTATCTACGAAATTTTCTCCTTGGTAAATAGTAAGACACGTTTATTTACACCGAAGATGCAGCGGTTTATAGCGACATGCGTAGTTCTGAGGATAAATTAGATTTAGCGGATGACCTCAATGCTCTATAATACAACGTTGGTGCGATACTCGGGTATTAGACTTAAACTTAAAAAAGTGCGTCGTGAAGAATTTGCGTGGATAAGAACCGTTCCCTCCCGATCAAATACTGCATCGGGAACACCGTAATGGAATGTGTAGACTCAGTTAATTTACTAGACGTTACCCTCACGACCTGCTCTGGGCGAAACACACGGGGAATGTGTGGACGAGCTAACAAAAAAATTAAGGATTAATTAGAAGAGAATTGGGTAAATGTGATGAAAAGTTCAGAGAGAAATTTTATCTGTTTGACTGATTAGGCCTCATTTAGAATATACCGTAAGTATATGGGATCCTCACGAAGTTGGATTGATTGTCGAATTGGACCGCATGCAGCGTAGATGAGCTACGTTGGAAATCGCTTAATGGAACGAAGGTTAAATTACAGATGAAATCTCTTGCATAAATTGGAAGGATGTCTCTTTCGCAGTGATGTTATAAATATATTATTACCCCCATCGTGCTACAGTAGGCGAGATCATATCAATACAATAAGAGAGATTATGTGTAGGACAGGTAGATTTAAGATGTATTTTTTCCCACGAAGGATAAGGGATCAGGAAAATGTTGTCTGACCTCGATAGGGGGGGGGGGGAAATTAGTTTTTGTCAAAATTATACTGGTGTGTAGTCACCCCCTATCACACACCCTAGCGGTGGCTTGCAGGGTACCATGTAATGTAAAAACAAATTTAGCAAAGCGAACGGGAGCCTAATCAAGTTCAGCAATCATTGGATTCCGTCAGTCTCCGAGGAAATCGATATGCACAAGACAGCCAGGCGGCGGGGATGAAAAAAGAGATACGCTGAATAATATTCCCAGAGTCGATCAAGTCCTCTTCATTAATGCAGCACGCCTTCTCCTGAACTCACGTTTGCCTATTCACGCTTCCCCGGATTCCCACGATCGCCACATTTTCAGCGCACAAATATTTACGCCACCAGCGCCAGACGGATGCTTCGAGTTTCAAGCATTATGCATGCACCGCATTTCAGAACTCATCTGTTTCTTCGTGGACGCAACAATATTTAAACGCGTCATATGATTTCATGGCTCCTGCTTTAAGAGACGAACAGCTTTTTAGTCGACGCTTGGCTTCGGCGAGGTTGAGATCGTCGGAGGTTGGCTTCGGAGGAAAACGCAAGCCATACTTTTGTACCGGCGTAAAATTTGCAAGCAGAATCGGAGGAAAAACGTGCTATGGATTGAAACGGACCCACATGCGACTGAATGCCTCGTTATTTATTTAAGAATTCATATTTGGTGCAATCAGGCAGTTGTCTTGGCGGTCAAATCTGGTCAACGGTCACTCTTACAATGCACATTCATGCATACACCAGAAGAACAGATAAGAGACAAATTTCTCTTATGTACCATGACCCTTTAAGATCACCAACCGCACCTTTACCATCACACATGGGCTAGGTTCTTCACACCATAAATACAGGGCTCCGTCCATCACCGCACTCCGTCCATAATCACGCACTCTTCAATTCCATATGCCGTTCAAAATCACGCACCGTTTACACGCATCATTCACGTTTGCAATACAACTTCTCACGCCGTCCATATCACGTACAGAACAATATTTTCAATAAGTACAATAGTATAATAATCACTGATCAATGAAGTTTGGCTGTTTTACATTTATTCTTAAAACTCCTAAGATTGGATGGAAAGGGCTCGAACAAACCTCCAGGCAGCTGGATCCATTCAACAATAGTTCTGTTTAAAAAAAGAGTTTATGTTTATTTTAAAATTGTGGCCTTTGTCCCCTTACAAGTTTGGTTTTTCTAACTCTTTCCATAAATATTCCCTACGCTTCTATACATCGCGCTTAACCTACTTCTTTTGATGATGAGTATTACTCGGGGGATCGCTCGATAGGATTACTGAAGGAAAAACATATTGCCACGACAAACCCGTGCGAATGAATATACACTTAAATCCACAGATCACGTGTTGAAATGACGAAAGGTTGCCCAGAGTTCGGCGCGTTCAAATCGCTCGCAGCAATGCCCTCTCCAGAATCGGACGTGACGTCGTCACTCATCGGTTACCTAATTGGGGAAAACGCTAAACTACGTCGAGACGGCAAGTCGATCGGAATGGAAGCAGAACTGAAAATTTACCCACTCCTGATCGTGCCAACACTGCTTTTATTCCCACCCAAATGAACTTTCCACCGAATTCACTCACAACTAATTGAGACCGATGTCCACTGATCCGTCGACGAAATGTTTTACGCACACTTCCGAGCCCGTAACATCATCGACTGAGATCAAGAGGCGCGGAGAAATCGTCTCCGGCGGCCGATTACGTCGAGATCCCCTCCCGTCCCCCCCCCTCTCCCCTGGGACCGGTCTCATACGGGTTGTAATTTTCCCAGGCGGCAGCGAGAGCGTTTCCCCCCGGCGAGAGAACTTTCCTTCCGGAGGGAAACTTCGCTGCTTCGTTCGCGACGTTGAAACAATGGCCCGATCCGGGCGGCTCTTCCCGCGAATACACTCTCCGGACGACCGGAGATCCGGAGAGGCGTCGGGCCGGTAGTGGTAGTTGGGTGGGTGGGTAGAGGGAGGGTGGAAGTGAGGGAGGCGCTGCTTCACGAAAGAGATTTTAGCTCCGTGTCCTCCGACAGCCACAGCCTTCGAATCCCGAGACGTTCCATCACCGCCATCTTAAGGAGGTTGGATCAGGAACGTGAGACGAAAACGCAAAAAAACGGATATGCTTACACCTCGGTCACTATATTACAGTACGTCTTCCTTTGCAGCATAGTTCTTGCACAGCATCAATGTTTTCTGGCACAACAACTGATTTTGGACGACCTTCACGACTTTCGTCGCTGAGCAAACGGCGGCCATGATGGAATTCGTTATACCAGCGTTTCACAGTGGCAAAGAATGGGGCTTCATCGCCAAAAGTGGAAGTAAGTTGATCGATGATGCACTTCTGTCCTAATAATCCACATCGAAAGTCGTAAAAAATAATCGCACGAAAGTGTTCACGAGTTAACTCCATATTATCGCTGAGATGAAATTTTCGAGTCACTGTAAACAACACAAGTTATGATCAAACGACAAAACGTTCTGAAGAAAGTTAGCGTTGAAAGGGTCAAACATTCAGAAGGAAACTTACAAAGCACTTAGTGCTGTCAAGACTCAAAATATAAAGAGCAAAAGTCGTAATGTACATGGTACCCTGCAAGCCATCGCAAGGGTGTTCGGCAGGAGATGACTACAAACCAGTTGACTCTTGACAAAAATACTTTCCCCTTACTACCGCGATTGGAAAGCGCTATTCTGATCCCTTGTCATTCGTAAAAAAAATACCTTTGATTAATATTTTAGTACCCTGCATTCCACCGATATGGTGTGTGGCAGGGGGTTACTAATCACCAGACAAAAAAATTAATCCATCTGTTCTACATTTAACCTCTCTAATTTTATTCACATGATCTCTCCTACCGTAGTACGATTAGGGTAACAATACATTTTCAACATCAAAGGCCAAAGAGACCTCTTCCTTCTAATTTATGCAAGAGATTTTATCAGTAATCTAACCGTCGCTTCATTGGGTGATTCCCAGCCTAGCTGCTATGATATTTTGGATACGCTACTAAGTTTATCATAACAAGGTTTTATAATTCTAGCTCCTCTACGCTGCACGCGATCCATTTCGGAAATTAATCCAACTTCGTGAGGATCCCATTTATACTCGCAGCATATTCCAAAATGAGGCCGAACCAGTCAAACAGATAACATTTCTCTAAGGCCTTTTCATTACATTTACCTAGTAATCTTATTATTAATCCTAATTTTTTGTTCGCTTGTCCACATATTCCCCGTATGTGTTCCACCCAGGAGAGGTCGTGAGTGAGGGTAACGCCTAAGTACTCAATTGAGTCTTAACTTTCTATTTCGATGCTCCAGATGCGGTAGGCGTTCGGGACTGATCTATTTGAAAAAAATCACTACGCAGTTTTAAAAGTTTAATTCTAATTACCAAGTGCCGTACCAACGTTGAATTGCATTAAGATCATCTGCTAAAGCTACTTTGTCCCCAGGACTATCTCTGTAAACCACTGCATTGTCGGCAAATATACGTATGTTACCACGACGCTAAAGTCGTTAAGCACAGTTGTCCGATAACACTTCAAAAATACTCCTCTCGTTTATCAAATGATTAAGCTATTTGAAAAGCAAAGATCACGAACTGCAGTTGAAAATTATTCGTAAAATAAGATTCTTAATGAACAATTTTCTCAGCCTGGAAATGGCGTCAAAAATAATGATTATGCTTCATAAATAAATGAATTGCAATTAGCCTACACCATTAAAAATCATCGTGGCGTTAAAAATCAAAGTTATATTAGAAGATTCCATCGAAGCCACTTGAAATTGTTTCTTTTAAGATTAAACGTATACGTGTATAATCTGGCAACGCCGAAGCGAACACTCGGTTTGAACGCATTGTTTGAGCAAAATAATTCTCAGCTGCTTTCGGTGAGGTGTGGTATTCAGTTCGCGGTTTCATTAGTTTGCCAATCTAACCAGTCCTTGATTTTCTTGTTGTTGGCTCTTCTTATAGTCGTAACTTAGATTAATTCTATAACAAGATATATCTTAATGATACGCTCCACATTAGTTTGATTAGCCATCTAAGATTGCAACAAGAGAATATTATTTTCGAGGCAAATGTTAATTTTTTCTTAATATATTAATTGACAACTGACATTTCAACGTTATTCTTTGGAATTTGAAGATTCGGCATGCCAGACTTGATAATACCCTTCGATGCTTATTGATACATGTTATACATACCTTTCAAAATTTTAGATTAGAATTCTAATGATGATGAGAGAAATAGAAATATTAAAGCACCTTTCACGAGTCTAACACTTACATTAGAAATTAAATAGCAAGTAAATGACTTGATTGAGTCTAGATTTTCTTGCTAGTTTTATGTTGAGGTTTGGTGAAAATGTAACTAGGCTTGGTGAAAATACATTAAAACTAACCGAGTACTGCTTCCCCGATCCCCGTGTGACTGCAGCGCCATTTCAATCTTACCAACCCTTTTCATCTGCAATTGCGGCAAAACCAACGCTGATATCTACGGAACTAAGAAGGATCACTACCTTCAGATTATAAACTTTTTTTAATACCTTCCGGGAAAATAATCATCTAAAAAAAAAGATTTATTGAACAAAAAATTCACATGTTTGCGACATGAAAACATAGCATTTTCCTATGCGACACCCGCTTTGGCCATTAAACGAATGCGCACGAGCTTAAAACAGTGATTTGTGGGAAGAACAGCGAGAAGTTAGGAATTTCCATCAACGAAAATGGACAAAGGATACTTTTTTCTATGTATACACCCAAAACATGGAGAAAAAAATGGCACAATTTTAAATTTTACGATACCACCACCTCCTTAGCGCCTTTGTACTCTCTAAGATAAGGAGATAACATCTTCAATCTCCCTCCCATCCTCTCTCTCTCTCTCTCCGCCCCAGAAGATGACAAGACATCACTGTCTCGACCCGAGAAAGGTGCAGGGCGGACAACAAGCGAGCCGGGATGAGGTAAGAGCGAGTGTAAGCGGCCCCACTTTCACTCTCCTACATCCCAACATGGTGGGTAATACCCTCCGGATAAACGCCCTATTCTCAAAAGCGAGACACGGAGCAGCGCAAGACGTCTGGGAATGGGGTTGGGGAGGGAGGCTATTAGAAAGTGGAATAATTGGGTCAACCCGCATTTGCAAGGTCTGTAAAAGATGCCGCGTTGGTGTGTTACCTTTCTTCCAAGACACGCCCACTCTCTTATACGAGCGCCTAGCAGGCCCATTGCATGCAAGAGGAGGAGCGCATAGGCCCCGGTCCACTTTGCTCGCCTTCGCTAATTTATAGGGGAAAAAACATTTGAGTTAAACCTGGAAAAGCGAAAAAAAATAAACTTGAGATTCAAATTGAAATTCGCCAGATCTACGATAGTATCTTAAGAAACTTAAATCAATCCAGAGGTTGATTCATTGATGTCGAACAGAAGCGAAGAAACTCCGTTTTAAGAATACCTTTCGCACGAAACAACAAGAATTAAAACAACAGAAGAAAACATAAAACTCAAGTTGGTCATCTAATAACGTCTCTAGGACGTGCTTCGCGAAATGAACCCAAAATCGACAATGGCTTCAAGAATGGCAACACCGCATCCTTTGAAATGTTTCGCAGCCTTTTATGAATTGGTGGTATGTTCCAGCTTATCAATAATAAAGCCTTGACATCCTGATCATAGAGGAATATGGCTCCTACGCGCAGTGGTTGGACTTGGATTATAATCCAAAGGGAAGGAGATAAATTATACCAACTCGTTTGCCTTGGAAACGTCTTTAATAAAGTTTCCATCGAGAATGGCTGTCTCGTCTCGCGTGAAGGAGGGAGTAAGTGTTGAGCTGGTGTCCGATTGTTGCGTCAACAACAATAGAGACTGCGCTCTGGAAATTGAAGAACATTTAAAAAAATAAAATAAAACTCGCCGAGTCATGAAAAATCTCAATATTCGGGACTGAACCGTCGGCGGCGCGGATAACCTTTTAGTGCGTCGACAGTCGAAATTAAATTGCGCGCAACCCGGGAAAGGAAGCTGGGAGTAGTATCTATCATCCCCTGGACGGCCCAATCCGCCCCGGTCACAGAATCGGTAGAAGCATCGATTTAATAATCCTTTAGGGATTCGCCCGCCCTTATGTCATCGCGCTGTCAACGGAACGAACGGGAATAACAAAAGCGCGTCGGAGAGCGTCGCTCCCAGGCGGCCGTTCGATTAGCGGGGTGCGGCGCGCATGGTCCCGAGTTCCGGAGCGGGCCAATCTCCAGTGGTGACCACCCCTCCTCCTCCGCCCACCTCCAGGAAGGCGCGTGCGTTGTGCGTGAGCAACGGCGAAGCAGCGGATGAAACCCCCCGCACCAAACAAATAACAAAACAATAAAACCATCATCCTCTCCGCTCTTATCCCTCCGTAGTAAATGATAGCCGGGGATGACAATTTCTATTTGGTATTTCGTTCATTCCCGTGCTGGCACTAGGGGAATAATTTCATCAACGCGTCCAATCGAGAAGCCGGGGGGCAGCGATAAAACGATAAGTTACGGGAAATCGAACGTCGAACATGATGATCGATGCATGCAAAATCCTCCTGCCCTCGCAAAAATTCGTGACCAGATCAGCAAAAAAAACACAAAGCACGCGCGTCAATTCGAATTTTTTTCCAAAATAAAATGATGAGCGGTGCTGATAGGTAATCACCAATTACCCAAACGGATAGTGACCTAACACCCCCTGCCACATGCATTCGTGACAATTTGCAGATGAACAAGGGTTTCCACGGATCCCGCGTTCGTGATCATAAATGATATTTGCTGGGGTTATATCGAAAATTCAATACGAGGCATTGACATCTGAATTACCGGAATGGATTTAAAAAGTGTTATGCAAAGCTATTGAGTACATTGGCAGCTTCTGTCCCCGACAAAGTAGCTAAATATTCTCGGAAACATTCCTGGAACTAATTTTCCAAACCTCTGCGCAGTATTTATGTTCGGCGGGGGCTTGCTCGATGTCTGGAATGCCATCTAATGTGTCGTTTCTATATTTTTTATTCATTTCCGAAATAGTCAAAAGTCTCGGGGGTGTTGAGTCAGGGGAATAAGGTGGATGTTCAAACTTCAGGATAAATTTCTGAGGGAGGCAATCGCCAGCAATTAACGCAAGATGTGCAGATTTTCCGCGATGGGTAATCAACTTACGAGTATGCCATCCATAGTCACCATCTCCAGGTCCTACCTTCCAACTACCTACACCGTTCCAAGAACCTTCGGGAGATGCTGCAGCAGTAACTTTTGGATGGAGTCATCTGCTAATATTCATTTCAATGCAACAATTGCAGAGTGTAAAAATCATTCGCCTTGACCGGGATTCAAACCCGGAACCCTCGATATCCGGCCGAGTCCTTTATCCAGTTAAGTTTTCGAGGCGTCCAAAATATTTCAGAGTTTAAGAGAACGCCGCCTCGATAGCTTAAATGGCTGAAGCATTCGGCCGGACATCGAGGGATCCGGGTTCGAATCCCAGTCAAGACGAATGATTTTTGCAATCTGAAATTGTTTCATTACGTAAACCGTAGTCAAAACATGTTTTTAAATGCAGAATGACCATTCGTTAAATACGCTATGCTGCAAAACCCAGTTTTTTTAAGCCACAGTAATTCATGTTTAAATTAACTTTTGGGTGGGGAGTGGATGCTCAGAATGGTATCATAACCACGGGGAGTCTTCAGATCAGACGTTAGTTAAGGACGGTCCTTAAAAGCTGTGATAAATACACTTGGCCATCTAAAGCACTTCCTCCCTTTCTCTCACCCAGACACTCATAATTTCTGCCCCGCCCTTGACGCAGTCCAAAAGACCCATTCTTTCCCACCACCCACCCCACGCCATTCTCTTCCACCGACCCAACACCCTTCCCTTCCACCATAAAGCTCTGGATTAGATTAACAACTACGGTCAACTCTGGGAGTCACGCCTGCGAGTCGCGCTTACGTTGGTACGTTGCTATTTATCAGCGATATTTTTTGTTTCATTTCAAAATTACCACTCCGCCATGCTACAAAGTGATTAACATCACTTGTTGTCTGCCGGGTTTAATAATTTTCCCAGTTAAATCCTTTTTTTTAACATTAAAAGCCCCGAGGCCGAAAATGGCGTCGCGAGCAACTTTCGCTGCAGTCCATAATAAAGTTTTACTTTTTCACGCCTTCACGTTTTCACAGACTTCAACACCGCCTCGCCACCTCCCCCTCACCGTGCCAACCTATCTGCTCTTCAAGCCCTCGAGTCTTCGTTTGTCTTCCTTCTTTCACCAGCACACTTCTTCCAATCATTCCACAAATCCACATCTTCTAAGTCTCAAAAAATAAAAACCCTCCCTCACACATCCTCCCTTCCCTAAAAATAGCAAGTTTCCGAATCGCATACACACTGTTCCATATTAAAATATTCTCTTATTTTTTTTATAGAGAGAGAAAATCGCTGGCGTCAATTCCTTCTTTCTTCTCGGAATATTCTATTTTTATAACACAACAATAATTTTATTTTTCTTACTAATTGAACTTACCATTTTCACATAAAATTCCATCCAAAAGAAGTGAACTTGTTTTTCCCATGATCAAAGGTAAACCCTACAAAATTGATCTCAACCGATTCTTCCCATCTCTTTTGAGGAGGATCTCTCGTTATTTTGCGGAGTTGTTTCACAAAGTGATGAAAATCACTGCGCCCAGGCACACAGAATGGTTGACAGTGAAAAATCTGCAAAAACTACTGCCGTATTACGCATTCTAAATACGAGAGTTTTGACTACAGTGACACAATTTTTTGAAAATACTGTGACTGCGCATTGAAAGTACGAGGTGGGACCGAAAGGTATCCAACCTGCGTTTTTTATTATTTTTTTTATTGTGAGGTTGTTGTGCACTACGAATTTGCTCCAAGAAGTCAGACGATCAACAAACAATATTACGTTGAATTTCTGAAAAGATTGCGTGATGACGTGAGAAGAAAACGACCGCGTCTCTGGTCATCATGCGGTGACTGGCTTCTTCACCACGATAACCCGCCAGCGCATTCATCGAACCTGGTGAAGCAATTTATGGCGAAGCACAGGGGATTGTACAGCTTCGCCAGCCTCCGTACAGTCCTGACACATAGCTCCCTGCGACTTTTGGGGATGTTCCCAAAATTGAAAAAAAAGGCGCACAAAGGAAAGCGGTTCGACGACATAGAGTAATGCGACGCGCGAGCTGAAGGCCATTCCAAAATATGCGTTCGAGGACTGCTTTAAGATGTGGAAGCACCGCTGGGAAAGCGTGTGGTTCAATCAAATGGGGACTACTACTTCCAAGGAAGGATGCTACGGCCCGGATGGCGAAGAATAGCACCAATGCGGAGATATGAACGCAGGTCGGATAGTTATCGAACACACCTCGTTGTTCGACATACTCGTACAAGTTATTCGGCGTTACAGTTTTATGACCAGTTTACGCCGACGAACTGAGTGAATTCACTTCAGGGAAACAGAATGGCTGTCGGGAAATACGTACCAGCCAATTGACTGACATTGAGGCTATTGTCGCGAAGTCCATTAAATGTACACAAAATATCCCTCGCCAATGATATTCCGTAATGTGCAAATTTGGAAAACATTTCTTAATCGTTACGCAATCCAATTTATATCATACAACTGATCACTATCAAGGCGATGCTAATAAACTTTGAACAATACGCGACGACGGCTATCTTGAGCGACGAATGATAAGTATACTAAATTGGTGGGCCTTCGTGAAAGAGGCGCCTCTTCTGGCGACCTTCACCATCGGATGCCCATCGGGGACACATCCGCCTTGAGATTCCGAACACGAAAAGATTCAAAGTGTGGCCGAAAAGAAGAGGAAACCACACGGGAACCTTATTTATCATGGTCATCGGTACACGACGGAATGGACAAGGAAATGCTAGGTTTCCAGACGGGTTAGCCGTTATTTACACGTAATGGCTTAGCCATCTTTGAGCCTCGTTGTCTAGAAAATTGGCAACTGAAGAGCGAACTGGAGGCTAAACTAGATTACGTTGAAAAATAATAATTTGTATTAAAAGGAACTGATTCTAAAAAATACGAATCAACATACCATTCTCGGCAATCTGCAAGCAAAAATTATTCTAATGAATGCCACAATTATTGAATACTACAGTAATACCACATCGATAATTTAATATCACTGCACATATTTGGGATCCTTGGGAGAAAGCGTTGATAAAAGAAAAAGTTAAAGTCCAACCAAAATCCCGCATATTCGTCAAAAGTATTCGTCAAAAGTTAAAATAAGAAGACCAGTGTGACAGGTATTTTTGAGGAATTAGCAAAGGAGCCGCTTGAGATGGGAAGAGAGGTATGTGTGTGTCGTGTTTTTGTCTGTCCACTAGTGCGACCTTATATATATATATATATATATATATATATATATATATATATATATATATATATATATATATATCTGTATACATAAATTGGTATAATACCCCCTCACTATTTCAGTAGGTTAGACCACAAAGATAAGATAAGGGAGAGAGACCCCAATACGGATAGATATAATATTCGTTCTTTCCTCGGACAATCGGGAATCATAATATAAATAATTCAAAGTCATAATAAATTAAGGTGAATCACCAGGAGGGAAAGATTTAACGCTGCGTTGACATCTGGTGCATGCTCTTGTGCACGTTAGTTGCTAGTATAGTATGTATTTGCATGTGTGTAAGTTAAAATGGACTTTTCATGAATATATACATGCACCGATTGTTAATAGTATCGGGAAAAGTTTCGGAAAAATAGATTTAAGATATTGCTACAATGCCTCTTCAAAGTGCATCCCTTGAGCGTCGACACATTTTCGCCAGTGGTTTTTCCACGACTCTAAGGCTCCCTGACAGGCGGATTCCGGAAGGACGTTAAGGGTACGTGTGCAAGCTTCTTTGACGGGCTTCAGGATCCCATGGTGGTGTCCTTTGAGGGAGGATTTAACTTTCAAGAGTAGTAATAATAGTCTGCCGGTGCCAAGTCGAGACTGCAATGGGGTTGGGGAATCGTCGCGATGTCGTAGCAGAAGATCAAAACGTGTGTTAATTTCGGCAGAAAGGTTGTTGGCATTCCGTGGCGAATATTCAAAATTTAATGCTTGACTAAGGCAGTGAATGTGATAGGTGTACTCCTGCCCACATTTGATTATGAAAGCGAATTTTGGACATGCCAGGTAAAGTATGTTTGTCGACTAAAATTCAACTAAATGCGGTGACCAGTATGAAAGACTTGTACCACACTATTTTGATCATGTGTAGAGAATGAATGGATTCTGAACACGAAACAGAAAAACTTCGAGACAATATGAATGGTTTGAGAGGGGAAGGTGTGAACCGAGAAAGCCATGGGTGAATATGGGTCGAAGGGAGACACAGCGAGAACGATTCCCGCGATAGAGGAGTAAGTGCGCAACGAAGTGCCAATAAGACATGGGCGAAAGAAGAGCTAAGTACAGAGAAGTGTTTTGGAAAGAATAAGTAAAAGGAATGAATCCCTCAAGAGCTTTTTTTTTAACTTGCCTACCCTATAAGGGAACAGCGTGGAGAATATACATGTAGCCAATAGTTAGGACTCGCTAATGAACTCAAAAGTCAACTCTATTCCATTGAGACAAATTTACAAGGTCAATATTCTCCTAATTTAAGTCAAGTAATTTTGTGCAAGAAGCTAAAACGTAATTGACATGACGACGGCGACCGTATTTACCATGGATCGTTCATTTACCATCAAATTTCTCCTTCCGGACACCAAAAGAAAATGCCTTGAGCTTACAGAGTAATTGAATGGAATCAACTAAACGGAACTCACGTTAAAACGACACCCATTCAGCAAGCAATTCTTAACTATTGGAACGGCCACGTCGGATTGTCCTGTTTGTCCTTTTCAAATTGTTACTTTGTTTGTTTACCTTAGATACCTCTTGAGTCAACAAAATGTTTATCGATTGTTGCTGTCAGTTCATCATGGCTAAATGTTGTGGCAAACGCTAAAATTAAATTAATTCAATCGAATATTATGGAGAAATGTTCCCTCTCCACGAGGTTCTGCATCGCTTGTGCCGCATTTAATATGCCAAGTTTCAACGCATGAAATGCGGAAATAATCAGAAGAGGCTTACGAGTCTTGCTTTAATACTTACAGCGGCCAAAGTAGTGACTGCTCTCGTCAAAGTACGAAGCAACCTTGTGAAAACTTCGTCAAAGTTGTGATTCAAGTTTTGGAGTTGCATCGCTTGGGACTTAACGTTTACATTCAAGGCGCCTCGTCAAAGTTTCATCGAATGACGCGAAATGAAGGAGCTTTGATACCACAACAACATCTACCCATCACTAATGACTCCGAGGTGAATTTACAAGTAGGAAGAGGGAGGACAGACTGACAATATCGCCTTCTCCGAGCGATAACATGCCAGGCGAGGCCCGCCCGATCTTCTAAGGCCTTCCTTTCGAGGGTTCATAGTTGGACCATATCTTCAAATAAGCCCAAAAACAATATTTCGTAACTTATGTTGTATCAGCGTACCCTTACAAGAAACAAAGTGTACATAGGCCACGCAGGATCCACGAAGAGCAGGGACCCTAGGGGAGAAAATAAACACGGCCAGGGAAAAGGGGGGATAAGTCCCTCCGAGCATAACATATATTCAGTGTCTCGGCAACTCTTGCCGCATCTAAAGGGGTAGGGGATGGGAAGGGAGGAAAAAAAAGCGAGGGTGGCGAAGCGCGCGTGGAGGGAAAAGTGCGAAAGTCGTAGGCAGTGAAATGAAAGGAGAAATGGAAAGGCGAGCGGAGACGAGAGAAAGCGGTGGCTGTAGTGGTGGGCGGGTGGTGAAAGCAAATGGGAGGGTACGTATAGCGGACTCTTCCTGATTTTGGGACTCGATTTGGAAGAAGGCCAGAATTGCAATCTTGGAAAAACCTTAACTTCAACTTTAAGAAAATCGCGTTTCATGAATAAAGGTGAGTAATACCAAGAATATGATACAGTTCGCTGACAATGAAATAGGTCCAGCACCATTTAGATCTAACACTAGTGAAGTTTTTATTTCTTTTTAGTTTTCAAATTTATTTCATTTAAAATTATTATTTTCATACCAAATTTACATTGTGATACATTTAACTTGATAACAAACCTGAATTGCACGAAAACTAATTTTTTTAAAACAACTTCAAATAAAAGTTGCGTGTTTTCAAGGGCGACGGAAAATAGCCCTCTTTCTGTTTAACACGGTGGTCCCTTTCACTTTGAACTTTGTTGTTTTTAGCAACCCATATCTTTTATCATGGATTCTTGTTACACGAAAAGAGTATTGTCGGAAACATTCTTTTATTCCTGCTTTCTATCAAATGCTTTACAAATACGAGGTGATCATATTTATAAAGTATTCCATCTCTTGGAAATTTTAAGGTTTTTGTTTAGCTACAGTCCCCAATTTGCAAACAAACAGTGTCTAATTTTTTTGAATTCCTAAAATTCTTTAACTATTCGTAATAAAGAAATTGTGCACTTTACAAACAATTTGAGGCCTCAAAAATAGCATAAAATAGTTAGCATGAGTATGAATGAAAAGGGAATGAGACAAAAGTAACCCTTTCTTACACTTGGAATAAGAAAATGTTTATAATCATATATGTCGCTATTTAAAAAAATACTCGAAACAACACTCAAAATCAAATTGACGAACACTTTACTTTCCCTATCGAGTAATACAACACTTTTTAAAACTTTTCTTTGGGATTACCACGTTAAATGTCTCACTTTCTACGCATCTATTGGTATTGTATTAATTTCGAGATGCGATTTTAGGATAAACCATATCAGAATGCATATGCACGGAAAAAATGTCTGCATAAACGATACCGAATTTCTGAAACTTGGCCTCACGGCTGTATTTCGTAGTCCCTTTAGAAGCCCGGAGAATGACACAGGCAGCCCTGTGACACGATGCACGGGTACATCAGGTGCGCGAGCTCTTTTTCTTCACCCGCCCACTCTTCGTGCGCCAAAGCATCGCATGGAAACGACGCCACGGGATGAATTCCTCGCGGATGCAGTAGGCAGCGGATGCGTTGGCGGACCTGGCTCCTAGCGACTAATGAATGCCGCTGCGATGGCCCACGCACCGACCTCCCGACCTTTGCAACGAGAAATAACAGACGACGGCGAAGGAGCGAGGGCTTTGGCACGACACACATCAAAGACACGATTCGACTGAATATGAGAACGTACTTCAAGGTCGTATTATAAAGCCAATATTAGAAGTATCGCTGACAACAATGGCGTCTGTTTACTAAGTCGGAACCAATCAGAGAGCGCTCTTTCTTTGAGCTGACCAATGAGAAGCCTCCAGATATGTTACTAATTGTTTTATCGCACGTCATTGGCTAACTTAAGACCGTGCTGTCAATCGTGCTAGGTTAAATTGACGACTTGTCTGAAATAGATTTTATTTTTAGCCATCTTTTGTTTATGTTATAATTCTCAAGGATTTTTGTACACGTAGTTCCTCGTTCCGTGCATTTGTTCAGATCTGCTGTTTTTTCAGTTCTTTAGTCATGGCCTTGCAACCATTCTGAAAGAGCCTTAACATTCGACATTAACTAGCAATCCGGAGATTGATTTTGAAGGAACTCTCCCCTCAGGCACCATCGCAGCTCCCATCTTAGTTTCATTATCACTCCCTTCGATCATACTCCTAATGAACTCTTTGACCTTTGCCTTTCTTGGTCTTCTCCTGAGCGCCTTTCCAACCATCTTTCCCTCTATTACCGCCTCCAGGGCTCTGCTTATCCCTTAATGGAATCCCCGATGAGATTTTCTCTTCTCCTCCGTTGGTTTTTCAGCTGATTTCTTTCTTCTCCAACTTCTCCTCTTCACTGGCGACTCGGTCCATCCATTTAGTCTCTCAATCAATCTTCTGCAGACCGAATGTCCGCTTCTTCCAACCTTCTCTTCTCCGTTCATGCCTCAATCCAAAAAGCCCTCCATATATACATGTTTGTATACACATACAGACATTATATATAATGTAAACCAAGTGAGCACTAGCGAACAAAAACAAAGAAACCTCCTTATTTCTCTCCCATGAGAAAGGTGGCTTGACCACCGAAAATTCCAAAACGTGTGAGTTTCTTTTCTGTGTGTTTCTGTGTTTTTGTTCGCTCGTGCTAATTTGCTATACATCACTATTCACATCTGTGAGACGCTCAAATAAGTTTATTTATTTATATGTTTATAACTTATGAGGTAAATTATGATTCCTATTTTTTTGTTCTTGTGTTGTATGCCAGAGAAAAATGATTCCTTAGGCATCAATCGGCTCGGGAGTAAACCTTTTTATCACTATACTATAGTCTCTATGATTCTTCCTTTCGGGCTATCTTCAAGCTAAAGTGATTATTATTGGTCGAACAGCCGTGCCTGTGTTTCCGTGTTCCCAATGTCTCCCTGCCATAGCTTTCCGTAATAATAATAATATTCGTCAATCGGCTCGGGAGTAAACCTTTTTATCACTATAGTCTCTATGATTCTTCCTTTCGGGCTATCTTCAAGCTAAAGTGATTATTATTGGTCGAACAGCCGTGCCTGTGTTTCCGTGTTCCCAATGTCTCCCTGCCATAGCTTTCCGTAATAATAATATTTCCGTAATTCGTCTATTTTTAAGAACAATTTCCTCTTACTCTGCTTAAGACTGATGGATATCTAACGAGAAGGGCAAGTTACTGGTGTGAATATGCAGAGATAGTGAGTTAGATCTCTTTTTATACGGTTCCGAAACATGGTCTACGTTGGGGCTTGAAAGCTTTCAGAGACGTGAGTGCTCCGAAGAATGAAAAAAGTGAAAGGGAAGCATACGAAGAAGTGCTGGGCATGCATGATAAGGGGAGGGGAGAATTTGTTGGAATAAATAAGATGCAGGCGGGATAAGTGAATGCACGTACATGATGAGTGCCGATTGAATGCTGAAGACTGTGGCAGCACGGGGGATGCCCAGAAAATCCAGCCTCCGTTTTTGTTTAGCGTGAGAAGTAGTGGAGGGAGCCGAATACTGGCTGAATTGACGTACTCAGAACGTCAGTACGCCTCGAGCTGCAGTGGTTGGGAGGTTGTACCGCTTGTCTTTTTTTAACAATAGCGAGTCAAAATAGAAAATACAATTGAAATTCCGCCAAATTTGAAGTTCGCTCGGGGAGTGATAAGGTGTTAACTGATAAAAATACTTCAAAGC
>NW_027286874.1:106892953-106905453 GCF_022747635.1 Hetaerina americana
TGTCATGCATGACTCGTGACTTCGTCTGTCCGTGTGCTGTTCAAGCCTCGTGCGTATTCACCTCCTGCCACACACCTCCCCAGTGGCTTGCAGGGCATTATGTAGATGTAGAATTAGATACACTTTTAAATTTCTTTTAACTTTTTGAACAAATAAATGGCAAATTACGTTGAACAATTTTCACTAGGAATTGTTACAATTTCAACAAACACGCTTATACCGTTGACGATTTGAAATATTGTTTGGATCAACAATGATTTTGATTGCTCATGCCAACTTAATGATAATCATTAACCAATCATAGCCTTGTTCCGTCGTTCGTTCCGAAGTTGCACGCCGTCAAAGCAGTCGCCCGCACTTTCAATTCTCGTGGGTGCGGACAAGGCCGAGAAGGTCGGCGTGTGTTTGCGTTGGAGGCCGGGAAGGAGGGCAGTTTTTGGCTCGGCTGCCCCCTTCGGAGGAGGGGCAGGACGAGGGTGGCGATTTACGATCTTTAGTTACTCTCGGGAGTTTCCAGAAATGGTTCAACTTCCCCCCGTTGGTCCTTTTGGGGGGTGCACACCCTCTCTCTCTCTCTCCTACACCTTTTGTTTTTCACGAGGGAAGAAGGGGTGCCCGAGGAATGTTCGCCGGCAAATTTCAACGCGCCCATCCGCCGAACCTCTGAGCTACGTAGTCGGAAGGTTGGAGCGGAGGAGGATTGCACTTTCGTCTGCGGCGGAAGCTGTGATCTCGTTACGTCGGCAGAGCATCAATACACACAGACACACACACATAGAGAGGGATATAACCCTGCAAATCCACCAGGGGGTGATGCTACACCATCCAAGCCGGCCCTCCCCCAATCCAAGGTAAACATTAAGCAATCCAAGACACTCGCTGCGTAATTAAAGTGTTGGTAATCTGGTGCTTCAAGTCGCATTTCAAGCGTAGCGCAGCTAAAAGGAGTCAGGTGTGCAAAACGTTGTTTTCATAACTTTGGCAAGTATCTACTATTTTAATTGAAGAAATTTAAGAAGATGTTTGTATATGTATTTCCATGCGTGTAAAATGAAAGGATTTTTATATGAATTCATGCGTCACTGTGTGCATAGTTTTGCATATATGCGTTGATTTTGCATGTGGTATTTTTCCCTTCCACGGGTAGTGACCTAACACCCTCCGCCATACGCCCTTTCGTCGCCCAGCGGGATATTATGTAGATCTAGAACTACGATGGCAATAGATAACGGATTAAAATCACAGATTATATCATAAATCGGAAATGGGAGTCAATCTGAAGATATTGTTTAAAAATGTCCAATCCTAAGCAGGTTGGAGTAGTCTTCCTGAACATTTTCTCAGATTTTCAATGAAATATGCCTAAGAAAACTGCCACAGGTTCCATTGACTTCCATGGAATTGAGATATTTTATCGAGATTTCCATGAAAGTCTCTAGAAGATTTCCAGTAAGGAGGGGAGATCATGAAAATAAGATTAGAGAGATAAACTCTTGGACCGACAGGTTTAAAATGTCATTTTTCCCACGAAAGATAAGGGATAAGAAAAACTGGCACCGCGAGCGCTGAGGGGAAAACTTTTTTATGGTAAGTAGGCTAGAGTGCGGACATTTTTTTATCAAAATCATATTGTACCCTTTACTAGAAGCTCCTCTCGCACGGATTGAGTAATAGTTTAACCCCAGAACGTAAGTTAGGGAACGTAAGCCGTTGCCGTTGGAAACTATTTCCATCCCTTGAATTATGTACGTTTTGCATCAGCATTTGAAGTATTATACATGCATATATTTTTATATATATATATGTTCGTCCTTTATGTGTGTTCCTATCCCTTTTCCTTATATCTGTTTCTATATAAATGAGTATTTATTCGCCGTTTGGCGGGATTTCGTGTTTGAATATATATATATATATATATATATATATATATATATATATATATATATATATATATATATATATATATATATATATATAAACACAGATGGAGATTTCTAGAATATAGAGACACAAAGAAAGGACACTCACAACCTGCTATTTTACGCTTCGACAGCACGGCTGTCGTCTTCAGAATCAGCGCCTTCTGAAGACGACAGCCGTGCTGTCGAAGCGTAAAATAGCAGGTTGTGAGTGTCCTTTCTTTGTGTCTCTATATTCTAGAAATCTACATCTGTGTTTTTATATATATTTGTGTGTCGCCGATGAGCGTTCCATTTCGAAGATATTTTATATATATATATATATATATATATATATATATATACCTGTATACTTCTATATCTTCAGAGGAAGACGGATTGTTTCCGTCGAAATATCCAGAAAATACGTGTGAGTGTTCTTTTTTTTTGTGTTTCTATATTGTGTGTTACTGTGTATTGTACTATATATATATATATATATATATATATATATATATATATATATATATAATATATATATATATATATATATATAATATATATATTATATATAATATATATAAATATTATATATATATATATAATATATATAAATAATATATATATATATATATATATATACTATATATATATATATATATATATATATATATATATATATATATATATATATATATATATACTCGTGCCACTGGTAAACGACCGTTTTTTTTAGAGAATCGTTGCCGAAACACTTTTACAACATTTCCAACGTCCGTGCGCCACTAATTCCGTTTTTTACGCAAAATTTAATACAAGTTCGTTGTTGCAAATTTAAATCCATTTCTGAAATTGTAAAAAATCGCCAACACACACAGAGATAGATGTACTCTTGGCTACGTAACTTTTGCAAATGTCAAGTTATGACACTAAGATTTAAAGGGAATATCAACAACAGATGTACCAATTTAACAAAAAAAACAGAACTCAAATCGGAACGATGGGAGCGCCACACGGTGGTTATTCCGGGAACTTTTTGATCAAGGTAGTATATATATATATATATATATATATATATATATATATATACATAATATGTAAGTTGGACGGGATGAAGGGAGGAAGAAAGTACCCAGAGCTGAAAAGGGGTCTGATGTAGAGTGGGATGTTGTGTTTTGCTGGGGATCACAAATAGTTGAATTAGTAATTTTGTCCATCCAAAAACCTACCTTAACCGGTAGATTACCTAATAAAAAAAATATAGAGGTAAATTATATTTTAAGGGATAGTTGATTTTAATTTGCTGAGCATGGTAAGAAATAAAAGAGATTAATTGAAGAACGCAAAGATTTTAAATGCCGTTTTTTCTTCGCACCATTACAGATCGAAATTAATACGACAGCAATCGCCGTGGATGACAACACTGATCGTGTGCGATCCCTTGTCGTCAGCGATCGTCGGAAAACTGTCCAAATGATTGCTGATGAACTGAATTTAGGAAAATCAACAGTGAACACTACTATTTTAACCGAACATGATGGATGGATCCTTCACCACGACAATGCACCTGCACATTCAGCATTGATTGTTCGCCAGTTTCTCGCTACAAATTCAATCATTTTCCTTTATCATCCTTCTTATTAGCTAGATCTCGGCCCATACGACTTTTTCTTTTTCCCAAAATGCCAAAATGTGATGAGGGGACATATCGCTGTGAAGATATGGACACAATAAAGCAAGAAACGACGAGGAAACTAAAAATTCCTAACTGCCGAGGACTTCCAAGGGTGCTTCATAAACAGTGGAAAAGAAGAAGATGGAATAAGTGAATAGCCTACGAATGGAGAGTACTTTGAAGAAGGGGACAAAATCGATGTAGACTAAATTTTGCAAAATAAAGTTTTTAATGACCCCAGTTCGCGTATTTATTGGGCATTGTAGTGTTCTATGTCGGCTCGCATAATTGAATTGTGAATCCCAGAGTAGATGCTATCGAATGGTTTTACATCGACTTTCGGAATTTTAAAAAATACTCAGAATAAGTTCCTATTTATTTTGTGCCTCGGATTTGTTAGCATAAAAAACAGACGTAAATTTATGATTATCTTTTAAGAGCATGCAGCGGTTAAAAATGGGGACAGTGGCAGGCAACTCATTATCGGTGGCGTCGCGACGGTTGACGAACGTAGCGCGGCGCTTGCGGCGGTCTGGCTACATCATTTTGCTTTCCGAAGCAATGGCTTAAGCGACGCTCCTAAATAAGAAGACAGCCAAGAGGTCATTAAAGGACTCCGGCTGTGGGAACCTATTTCTTTCACGACAGAATCTTATTGCCAACTAAAAATTAGATAACGGTTTTTAGAAAATTTTTTAAGGATAAAAAAATTAAGGATTTGTAGATTTTTAAAATTTTCAGTGAGTATTCACTCCTTTTCTGTTTTTTTGATTGACTGATTCCTGTTACTCATATGATTACCAAAAAGGAAAAAAAAATTAATAATTCTTCACAAATAAACTTGAAAGCTTTTTTCAATAAATTTTATCAATGTTTGATTCGTGACATGAAACTATAAAAAGAACAAAAATGTTTGTCCAAGATTTGTCATAAGGTCAGGATTGCAACAATTATAGCAGACTTAAAAAACATCAGTAAAAATTAAGAACGCACAACAACAATTTTAGGTTCACAGTGATGTTTTGGCATAGACTGACAAAATTATTAAGGTTTCAAATCACATCTACTCCGAAGCAATAGAGATATATTTTACAGGGTTGCTGACAGAACGGTTTATTCTTTGGACCAAGGATAGCCATTACATTTTTCAGCGACTTGTATTGAAATGTGACGCTTATAATTTTCAGGGTATATTTACCAATTCTATATAATACACTGTAAGCCGCAAAAAGGGCGTGTGGTGGGTGGTGCAAGGTCACCACTCTTAAAAGAGAATAAAACCGCATGCAAAACCAACATATTCATGCAAACCTACACCAAAATAAAAGCCTATAGTGAATTCTTGCAAAAATCTTTTTATCTTACACGCATACAAATACATATGCTATCAACTACAGTACTCATGGACCTTAAAATGTAGTAAAACTCCATCCAATGACGTGAAAATTAGAATTGAAAAGCAAGAAGGGGAAACTCTACTATCACATGGACATGCAACTTACAGCATCCACCCCCAAAGACACAAAGTCAGGGAATTGTGACACACCGCAGCAGGCAGGGAGCGGAGGCGTGGCCCCCACCCACAGAGAGAGAGAGAGAGAGACGAGGGATGGAAGGAGAAACTTGTAAACAAACAAAGCAGGGCAAGCAGTACTGTGAAAGTGCACTGTATTCCTTAATGGCAGTCCAATGCGGGCATACGGAAAGGAATTTAACAACAAAACGCACGAGAGATTATTGACATTGCATGCATTTGAGTAGAATTAATTTTTCCCTACACGCAATGGGTGGCAAGAGGATATTTTGCTATCTATATCCCTACAGTTGCTATCCCGCATTTTGGTACTGTGGTATATAATACATAAAAATACGTATTCCGTTAAAGAAAAACTCATTAGATGTCAAAAACCTTGAGAGACGGGATAGATTTAGATACTTACACTGAAAATATACGCTACAACATGAACAGCCTACCACCTTCCGCTGTCTTCCACGGGAAAAAAACTGAAAATTTGTTCAAGGAAAGGGAACTAGGACCTGGAGATAATTTAGGATATGCATCCATAAATAAAATACCTGTGCACACACAAGAAAAAGAGGCATAGATAAGGTTCAGACTGTCCGTGGTTCAATTCAATATCTATATCTACAGCTACAAGGTGCCACCACTAAGGTGTGTGGCAGGGGGAGAATGAACACCAGGTGTCAAATAAAAAAATTTCCTTGATTTTTACTCCGACTAGAAATGTAAAATAATTCCAATAATATAGATCATGATGATTATAGGTAACCGCGCCACGGTATCCAAGTGTGGGATAATTATCTACGCTTGAAAGTCGAGATGTTTGTAAAATCATGAGGAATAAACTAAGTTCAGTTGAAATAACGAAAACAGACAGGGTTATTTAGCCTGAAAAATAAGAAAAATACATTTTCCCTTAAGTTCGGTGCCTTACATTTATTCTGACCCCTTATCGTCGGAGGGAAAAAAGACATCTGAAATCTGTATGTTCTCCACTTTGTTCGTTATACCTAAAAGAGGACATCGCTGTCGAGCGATCCTAATTTCGTGAATGAAATTCAAATGGAGGGCAAAGAATAAAAAATTTATTTATGATTTGAGTAAGTTACAAAAAATAAACGTTAGAAACGTGTGTTTGTACCGCGTACAGCGGGATTCGAAATGCCGAAGAATAGGCGAGCGACGTCATTTTCGATCGATGTTTTTTTTTTTTTTAACTTCCAATATCGCAGTCGCTATCCGTCAAGAGGGAAGAAGGTATCAGTGCGAGCCTGACTGCAAGACGCATCGCCTCTCATTTCCGGGGGATTTGAAAACCGGTTCGCATCTGACCCGAGTCATCCGTGGGAGGCCTCGGGTTTGAGCATCCCCCTTCGAATTTCCCCGCCATGCATCTCCCGTCGTCGATTCTGTGCCTCTGCGGGCATTCACGCCATCCATCACGCGCCATTCCGATATCTTCAATCCTGCCCCAAATACTAAGGACGCGCGTTCGTCGAAAAAGAGGCGTTTCACATTAGTTCAACGAGATTCTGAGGAGAATAAGGCGGAAATACATGTTATTATTATAATACAGCAGGGGTGTGTAGTATTCCAGTGAGTAGAGTTCTGGACTACTGACTGGAGTCTCCGGTTTCGATTCCCAGTTTCACCTTCAGCTTCTGCACCCAAGTTGGTGTGTATTACCCAGGTAACGCATTTTTCCGGGAAACCGCAGATGGTACAGGGAAAGGAACTGGTCCCCCCCCTTGTTATCCTTGCTAATGCGTCGATTTCACACACCCTATTGAGACTATTGTGTTAAATGAGCCCCGCTATCACCTTTCAAACCAACCTTCGGGTAGATAACTGGGTTTGAGTAGACATTAGTTTACCGGAGCTATTGGCTGCGAAGTTAGGTTGATTTCTATGGACAATAATAAGAAATCTCCAAAAACGTTATTTCGGTCAGCCAGCAACCATTAACAGGGAGAAAAAGTTAAAAAGGTTTTTGCAATAATACGATGAGTGTCCGATAAGTATCCGACCTACGTTTTTTTATTATTTTTTTTAATTGCGAGGGTGTTTTGCACTACGAATTTGCTCCAAGAGGTCAGACGATCAACAAAGAATATTACGTTGAAGTTCTGAAAAGATTGCGTGAGAAGGAAACGACCGCGTCTCTGGTTAAACTAGCTTCTTCACCACGACAACGCGCCAGCGTATTCATCAGACCTTGTGCAGCAATCTTTGGCGAAACACAGGGGATTGTACAGCTTTGCCAGCCTCCATACAGTCCTGACACATAGCTCCCTGCGACTTTTGGGGATGTTCCCAAAAATGAAAAAAAAGGCGCTCAAAGGAAAGCGGTTCGAGACGATATAAAGAGTAATGCGAGCTGAAGACCATTCCAAAATCTGCGTTCAAGGACTCGTTTAAGATGTGAAAGCACCGCTGGGAAAGCGTGTGGTTCAATCAAACGGGCAAAACTACTTCCAAGGATGCCACACGGCCCGGATGGCGAATATTAGCACCAATGCGGAGATATGAACGCTGGTCGGATAGTTATCGGACACACCTCGTATATACGATTATTGTGTATCTAATTGGCACGAATTTGTGGTTGTGGCATGAGGTTTTATTCTTAATTGCGGGCGATAACCTAACCCCCCCCCCGCCACACGCCGTTACAAAGGCTTGCGGAATGCTGTGCAGATGTAGGATTTAGCTGTAGATGAGAGTAAAGGGCTTGGCAGAGAGAAGACGTCAGTACCGAAGCACTTTTCGATATCAAGTGAAAAGTCAATTTGGAGGGGGGGTGGAGAGGGGAGGTTTAGACATGTGGGGGAGCAGAAATATCCATTAGTGGAACCCTCTAACTTTCTTTTTATTGACTAGAGGAATTTATCCTAATGTCACGTCGGTTTATCGGTCGAGGCACACATTTGATGGACCCCAGAGGAAAGCTATGTTTATGCTCTTACGCCCCAACCATCACGACAACGAATGCCCTCGAAGAATAAATTACAATAGGTCATTCTTAAATTTCGCACATTGTCATGTTTCCTTTCATTCCATCCAACATGCGCAATCAATTTCTCCGTCAACTACTTCTCTCATCCAACATCCTACCCCCTCTCAATGCATCGCAATCCCCAACATTCATTTGCACCCCCCAAATGATCTGCATCCGCGTTTCTCCCAACAAATCACACCAAACATTTCTCAGTTTGTTTATCTGTCAGACCGTTTTTTTCCATTCATTCTTCTCCACATCCGCACATGAAAAACTCCAATATACGTTTATCCTCGCTCCGTTTCATAGTTTGTCACCAATCTCTCATTTATAAACCTTTAAATAAACATTATCCATCGCGAAATATTATGAAATTTATTTAAAAATCACAAATTCATGCGTAAATTAATATGAAATATTCCGAAGGGTATCACGTATTCATGTCATAACACTAAGTACGGTCAACGTAATTATTAAAATTAATCCGCATTAAATAATGACATGATTTGTGCATAATCGTTAAGCGCTCAACTCTAATCCTGTAATGATTTGAAACTTCTGGTTTTCGAAATAAACTTTAAAGATTTTATTTTTCCATTCATTGACCTTTATTGCTTGTTCATTCGCTAAAAATGTAAGTACAGAACATAATTCATGGAATGACTAATGGGAAAACGAAGTTCAAAAATTGAGATCGAATTCACACGGTGGTGCTTCCTTTCGCTGATTCTACAGAGATTCGAATTCCATTGCGCCATTCATTATCGCAGTTTTGTACGGAGAGAGGTACTAAATTCTAACTCGATCATTTTAACAAAAGAGACTCACCCCCCGCATTCTATCCACGATGAACATCGAAAGCTCTCGCAAAAATGGCGTCACGTTTGGGTTTGGTCCTTTTCACCCTCCATCCGCCCCATTGTTGCACTACGTCACGACGGGACGAGCATCCATCCCCCTCCACACACAACCCCTTCCCCCGCCCCCTCCCTCCCCCTTCCCACCCCGTCACATGACCTCACGTTCCACCCATTAGCCCTCCCCATAAAAAGTTCTCCCCGGAAATCCTCGGCTTGGCTTGATGGTTGGAATTCGCCCGGGTCTTTTTGCGTAGAATCACGGCGCCCATCATGCATTTGAGTTTCTCCGGGCAACCCGGAGACAAATGAAAGCATTAAAAAAAACTTTTAATTCACAAGCATCAAAAATGCGGAACGGGATGTTAGACATTAGGGGGTGGATATGGACGTGGACGGAGGAGGCAGAGAACGCCCCAAGCCATCCCTCGAAGACGAGAAGGAAAAAGATAGGAATGGATTCAAATATCAAAGATTTTACTGACTGATAAGCACTGGAATAAATAATCGCGTAATATAATAAGAGCAGACTGGCGAAAGTTAAAATACGAACAGCGTGAATGGTGAGTGTTTTGAGGATCGATCAAAACCTACCCGTTTAAGAGGCAGAAGTCCTTGACTGAACTATTACGTGTAGCAATGTGACTAACTCGAATCACTAATGCCACCTGCTTGCTTGCTTGTTTCGCCATCTGACAAAGTACGTGTGCGCATGCGTACGCAGTAAGTATGGAGACCTTTCTCACACGTCACTAGTAGTAAGACGTTGGCATTTCGGCCGCGCGACTGTCAGAAACAGATAGCGCCACGGTCCCAACAAATATATCAACAACAGCTGCTAGTGAAATACATTATTAATTATTTTGTCGTTTTATTAGCAGTAATTTCCCATCAAAATAGTGTCGCATTTTTTATTAAAGATAGTTAGCGAATAATTATGGTTCCAATCCTTTGAATTATTTGACTTAATGAGTTAAGGAAACGAGAAAGATGCTACTCGTGTTTCACAGGTTAATCAATTGATCTTATACATATTGAGCGTTGAAATTTCACGGGTGGTATTCCCCTCCCCTATGCTGGAATATCCTTCACCTCTCACCCTATGATGTAAACACTGTGACTGCTTACGGTAATACCTTTTCTGATTATTACGTCTGTTTCAAAGCAACACTTCCCTCACTTTGTGGAGCGTCCCCCTGGACCGCAAAATTTTCCCTCCTCTTCAAATGTTGGACTCCCGTTTTTTCGTTGGAACCGAAACACGAATGATAACTCAGCACCGCTTCCCAACATTGAAGCCACGTAAAACTTTTAATGAAAGAGAGGGAAGTTGCATGGCACCGTCATGACAGAAACCTTTTAACGCTGAATAAACAGAGGCGTCACAGCATTTTCGCCTCTCCCGTCAAAGCAAATTGGTCACCGTCGTGTTCCCTTCCCCTGAACACGCGAGACTCCAATGCTTCCATCAGGCGGCGTAGTGTGAAATGGAGGTCGGCCGGGATTAGTTACGTATATTGTGATGTTCTAAGTTTGACCCTCTGTGCTCTGGCACAAAAAATGGTGATATCGACGGACATATCTAACTTTACATGGTCATTATCACAGGTGGGTAATCTCCCAACAAAAGGTAGGTTTGGGAGGGTCTCTACAAATATTATATACTACCTTACGTTTCGCATGGACTTCCTTCCTTCTTTTTCAGAACTTTATACTTCCCATCATGTGTTCATGTCGCCTAAAAAGTCTATTCTCCTTCTATCTCTTCCACGCTTGCCTAACCTTTTTCCTACTATTGCGGGGTTTAAAACCTTGTTACTTCTCAACATTGCCTCCACCCACTAATATCACTTTCTTCGGATTTTCCTCAGCAAAATCATCTCTTCTCTCACCCTATTTTTAAAAAATCGTCTTTTTCTCTATACACATTATTTAATCACATCTCCACCCCTTTACTACTGCGTCGCCCAGTCATCATTTTGCCATGAAAACCAGGTATAGGATTAAAATAATAACATGCTCCATTCCTTGGTAACGGTTTATTCACTTCCCACTGTACCTGTCATCAATTCCTTTCTCCTTGGTGAAATTATCCTCCTACTTTCTTTACTACTCAACCCATGTTCCTACAAAAACTGTCAAAGTACGTGAAATTCTTCACTATCTATGGTTCATTCCTCGCTTCTTAATGTATTCCCATATCATGCCGAAGGAGAAAAATATATTTAAAATAGCGTGTATGCTAAAAATCGTTAATAGGATGGTTTCAGATGTCGATCCAGTTGATTGAAGACGGTTGGAGAGCGGAATGTGAATTAGAGTGGTGACTGGGGCGTAGGTGAGGTCGCGCAAAATCTAAAATTTTCACGGGATGACCTGTTATTTTGGAATTTTGATCCAATGAAAGAGTAGTACGTCTCTCATCATTCATATCATCTCCAAGGATTTCCATGGTGACCTTCATGATCTTGCCTTGACGTTTTTTACGTTTTATATTTGTTCAGCGACTCACATCAAGTTCCTCGTTTGGACGTGGATTCATCATCAACTACGAAAGGGGGCACCGGGGGGTGGGGGGTCCTCTGGAGGTCACCGACGCGGCACACACCCGACGCCAATTTCGCGCCGACGAACCATCGAATGGGTCTGTTTCTACGAGCGCCTATTTCGACGGCCCCATTCCACCTCCGAGGGAAAAATCATTGTCACTGCGTTGCGTCAACACGGCCGCGGTTAATTACGGCGCAATATACGTGATACAACTTTATTTCACCAGTATTCTTCGAGGAAATTAAAATGCATTAGTGGGAGCGGTAACTCCTTCCGCATACAAGCTGTAGTTTCTTCATGCTAGAAGTTCACCTAGGGTGGTTTGGCCCATGAGGTCGATTAACCTCAGAGATATTTTGAATATTTCACCGGAGAATTTTTAAATAAAGCTCTATCCATTGAAAATTTTAATTAATGCGCTTTCTGCTCAGGTTTTCCGTATTTTCTGCACAAAAGGTTGATATTAATGGGATCTTAAGTACGGTGCTAGTATATTTTGTAAAAAAATACTTTTTTAAAACATGAAGGAATACCTCATTTTTTATTAAATCCCGCGCCATCCCATATTGTTTCAAAGGGTAAAAAGTAATTAAGTGCCAATACTTCTCGTCGAGAAAGTGTAATTGCTTAACTCAAATACGTGTGGAACATTTTTTGACGTGCTAATTACTTTTTTAGTTAAATCAATCTGTGAAAATCAGCTTCCGAATAAGTATGGTTAATATCTCTTAATAAAATAAGATACATTTCCGTGGCTACAGTGAGTCCTGTTCAGAAATAAGTCATCATTCTGATCGTATTGAATAATTTATCTACGTAATCAGATTATTTATCCACGTAATTATGTAATTTATATAACAATATTAATTATTTATCTCGTATAAATGCTAAAATTGTTACAAATTAATATTATTAATATGCGACTCCAACTTTCAAAAACCCCATTAATACATTTAAATTTGATACGCAAAAAGACAGTAAAAAGATAATTTATAACCCTTGA